>NC_133309.1:10349217-10494863 GCF_012295235.1 Primulina huaijiensis | reverse complement strand
TAAATAATGTATTTGAAAATTGTGATTTTCATAAACATTATTATGGACTAAATTAAATTAATTCAAGTGTTGAATTAATTAAACACTAGTGGACCTAGTAGAGTCCAAATAATTAAATTAATTCAAGTGTTGAATTGATTAAATCATATTGAGTCTTGTAGAGCTCAATTTAAATAAATTATTTAACTAGTGGACTAGAGTAAATTCAAGTAATGTTTAATTAGTCTCAAAAATGTTTGAGATAATTAAATTAAGTCCATGGGTTTTTAATTTGTTAAAAACCATATAATATTTGCATGTATGGGAGGTGAAAGGTTGGGAGACAACTTTTTGTATAACCAAGGCTTGGCATGCAACTTTTTTACTTTAACTTTTCCCACAACCAAAAAAATGTCTCTCCTTCTCTCCTAGCATGAATAGTGGCCGAAAATACTATTCATTCTCTCCATTTTTTTGTTCTTCAATGGTTGGAGAAAACACTCACTTCTCAAAGAAAAATCCTCATATTTTTCTAGTGCAAAATATGAGGGGATCTACCTAGTTGGTGGTGGGCTTAATAGTTGAGCAAGGAGTGCTCAAAGGAAGCTTGAAGATAGTTTCTACCATTGAAGAGCTAAGGTGTTTACACCTTAGTTGGAGCCATACATCAATCCTTTGAGATTGATAGGTATATTTTTCTAAACACACTATGTATGACATTTTGTTGTTTATTGTATTTGCTACACAAGAATGTTGGTGGCCGAAAATTTTATGCTAAAATCAAAATTTTTGTGCTTCCGTTGCGTTTCCGGTCACCGTAACCGATCCCCTTTCAGTTCTTGGCATTGAAGACCTTGTACTTTGATGATCTTTCAGACACATCAGTCACCATCCCCTTTGATTTCAGAAGGTAGCTCAGCTGAACGGCAAATCCCTTGGATTGCTTGGAAGACAGAAACATATTTTTCAGAATATTGAAGATGATGCTTCTCCGGTTCAGTCTTTTCTTAGCCATTATAGCAGTCATGGCCTGAAATTTTTCCAGCGTTAGAGCAGCAAATGACCATGCCTTGGCCAATAGTCCTTTGGCCATTATATCAGCCAGCAACTATACTTCTGCCTTCAATTCCTTCTTCAAATTGGAAACCTTGATTTTCCGACCATCTGCTAATAGAAGAGTCTGCATCTCTTCTATGTCAGAGGCTTTAACTTCAGAAAGATTAGATAGTCCATTAGTAGGCGCTGAAATAGATTGCTGAAAGATTCTTCATCAATGATCATGAATTGGCTGTTGATAGAAGTAGTGATATTGCCATCGGCAGAGATAAAACCATTGGCGTATAGATCTTGAATCTCCAAAGGATAAATCTCCTGGGAAGATAATCCCAAAAACAGTTTGAGTCGAGCCGATTCTATTTCTTGAATATGTTCTTCATTGCTTCATCAAGAACTGACAAGATAGATGCAAAGTCGATTGCCACCCCGTTCAGAATATGAGCTGGGATTTGATTTGCCATTTCTGATTAGTATATTTCTGCGAAAAAGAGTTTTCAGTTTAGATTTTCTTTGTAAATTGTAGTGAGCGTTAAGAAAACTAAAATGGAGCGGGGTGTAGTACATATGTGTGCGACGGTTCAAATTTTGGACACGTGTCAGTCCATGAAAATTTGAATAAAAACGTGTGGTTGTGTGATAAAAACGTGAGTGGAACACGTGGGTCCACGTTTTAAAATGATATTCAATAAAAGACAACAATTAATGCGCACACAAACAGTCACATCACTTATTATGGAATATTTAACGATTAATCAGTTAACTTATGGGAGAAGATCAGTTATGTGGGGACCCAGACGCTAATCATCTTCTTAATCGTCATTGGGATAATTGGATCAATGTAATTAATCTGGGTCTACAATTTTTTTTTTTAAAATGTGGTGCGGAACGTAATGGAATCAATCTAATTATACATATCAGTATAAAAGTACAAGTCTTGTACAACATACATTCATTTAAACTCAGGTTCAACAACTAACTGTAAAGTGTTCCAACCCTATTTACATCAACATCAAAGTCCGTAGTCTCCACTCTAATCACGATCTCTCCTCATCTCCTCGACCCTGATCTTGTCCCACTTGTTGCCATGCACACATACAAACACGACAACAGCCGGATAATTCCGGAGAAAAATACATCCGAGTATAAATCAACAAAACATGCAATCATATAATTGATATAAAAGCATGAAACAAATATCAATAACATGTATTAAATCTGAAAACATAAATCCATATAAAACTATAAACAACTCGTGACTCTACAGCTTAGACTAGACTCATTCCTAGTCTAGGGATCCCGGTTTCCAAACGTTGGCATACTATATCGAATCTCAGTAATAGAAGTAAATCCACTCCTAATTAAACATCGATATAAACCAAACATCTAGTGTCTTTACCTATCCGTCAAAGACTTTGGTACCTCCGCCAATAACTCCTCTGTGACAATGTGCAATGGGCCACTGACTACTCTATCACAGTCTGGCACCTCTGTCACAAGACCATTCGTCTAATCACGCTTTCTATAAATCAATAGAACAAGCATATCAATTCAAATAAATGCATGTAATAACAATAAGTATGTGGTTTAGGTAAACTCAAGTTATATCTAACTCGAGTCATTCTCCCCGATTTAACATTGATTTATACCTTTCTTTTTGTAGTCTCGGTCTGAAGAATAGAAGTTCTGAATTCAAGGCTGTCTCTATCAATCTGAAATGACATATCGAGAATAAAAATATCAACATTCCATTCACAATTCAATACCGAATCTGATCAATCTGAATTTAATTCAAAATCAACTGCATAACGGTACAATCCCGATCTTCCCGTTAATACCATATCAACAGATATCAATTACCAATCATAACCCATATCCAATTCAATCTGTAATCAATCCATAATCCAAATCTATTCAATTTCAATCAATATAACATAAAATCATAACAATTCCATAATCAATCTGTTATTCGATCTGACTTCGATTCTACGATGTCTAACATATCCGAACACCATATAATAATCAAATAATAATTTCTCCAATATCATAATTTCAAATGATAACAGAACTCAATAAAACTTACGTCCTGTAGTAGCTGTCGACGAGAGGAGTACAGTACTGTGCTCAGATTGAAATTCTGATAGACGGATCGTACAAAATCAAATTCTAAGCAAAATTGAAGCTTGAGAGAATTTTCTCTGGAGAACTCTCGGTTTCTTGCTTCTGAATTGTGAAAGAGATTGCAAATATATATATACTTCAATACATAGCTAGCCAAGTGTCCCACTAAATATCATTAATTGCACTTTAGCCCCTGAAATCTTCACTATTTGCAATTTAGTCCTCACAATTCTTTTTAATTCAATTTAAGTTCTATGGAATTGTAAAACCATGGAATATAACTCAACATTCCATAATTCATAAATTAAATAATCTCGAATTAAAATGATAAAATCTCGGGCCTTACAATTCTCCCCCTCTGGGACTTGATTTCGTCCTCAAAATCGTAGGCAGTCAAATCATATCAGATAAGAAGATATAACAGAAGCTAAAATAAAAGACTCACATCAGTGAAATAACTCTGGGAATTCCTGTCTCATAGCTGATTCAGTCTCCCAAGTAGCTTCCTCAATGCCATGACGAGTCCATTGGACTTTCACAAGAGGAATAATCTTCGTTCTGAGTTGTTTTTCTTTACGATCAATAATCTGGATTGGTTTATCAATATAACTCAGACTTTCATCAAGCTCGGCCTCGTCTGGCTGAATAATATGAGAGTCATCAGGGAGATACTTCCGCAGCATAGATACATGAAAAACATCATGTATCCCTGATAATGGAGGTGGTAAGGCGAGTCGATAGCCACGATCTCCTATTTTCTCGAGAATCTCACAAGGACCAACGTATCGTGGAGACAACTTCCCTTTCTTGCCAAATCTGACAACGCCTCTGAAAGGTGAAATTTTCAAGAATACTCGGTCTCCAGCCTCAAATAACAACGATCTTCGTCGAGCATTGGCATATTTGGCCTGCCTATCTTGAGCTGTCTTCATTCTCTTCTGAATCAGCTTCACATTTTATGTCATCTCTCGGATCATATCAGGTCCAATCTCAGGAACCTCAGAGATGTCATCCCAATACAGAGGGGATCTGCACCTCTTACCGTACAACGCTTCAAACGGTGCCATCTCAATGCTCGTCTGATAGCTATTGTTGTACGAGAACTCGCAAAGTGGCAATGCATCCTGCCAGTTAGTGCTAAAATCAAGCACTATAGCTCTCAGCATATCCTCCAGTGTCTGGATAGTCCGCTCTGACTGCCCGTCGGTCTGTGGATGATATGCGGTACTCAGATGTAACTTCGTACCTAGAGCCTGCTGCAAACTCTGCCAAAAGTGCGAAGTGAACCAAGGATCACGGTCTGATACAATCGACTTCGGCACTCCGTGCAATCTGACCACTTCTCTGACATAGATCTCGGCCATCTGGTCATACCTATATGTCATCTGATACGGAATAAAGCATGCTGATTTGGTCAATCGGTCAATCACGACCCAAATCGCATCACAACCTCGGAAGGATCGCGGTAACTGCGTCACAAAATCCATGGAAATGTGATCTCATTTCCATTAAGGAATAGACAAGCTGTGCAGTAGACATCCTGGTTTCTTTCTTTCTGCTTTTACCTGTTGGCAATTCAGACACTTTGACACAAACTCTGTGACATCAGATTTCATCTGTTTCCACCAAAACTGTGTCTTTAAATCATTGTACATCTTTCTGCCACCAGGATGAATGCTAAATCGACTGCTGTGCGCTTCTGACAATATCCGCTGTCTCAAATCTGGAACATTTGGCACAACAATACGATTATTCACATACAGTACATCATCACGTACCTGATACTCCGATCGATGACCTGATCTGACCGTCTCAATCGATTTCTGCACCTTCTGATCAACTTTCTGAGCCGCTTTAATTCTCAAAATCAGCTCGGGTTCAGCTTGAATAGCATATAATCTCAAGGGTTGATAATCTGTCTCAAATGCTAATCCAGACAAACAGCAATCTTCTATCAAATTTGAAACACCGATCGTCGATAAGGACAAAGAGCATACCTTTCGACTCAATGCATCAGCTGCTGCATTAGACTTTCCAGGATAGTATTTGATTTCACAATCAAAGTCTTTCAGCAAATCAAACCATATTCGCTGTCTCATGTTCAGTTCTGACTGTGAAAACAGATATTTCAAGCTTTTATGATCAGAATAAATTTCAAATTTCTCACTGTAGAGGTAGTGTCGCCAAATCTTCAATGCAAATACAATGGCCGTCAATTCAAGATCATGAATTGGGTAGCGAGATTCATGTGGTTTCAGCTGTCTCTAGGCATAGGCAATAACATGACCCCGCTGCATCAAAACACAACCCAAACCTCTATGAGAAGCATCACAATAAACAACAAATCCACCAGTACCTGACGGGATAGTCAACACAGGCGCACGGGTCAATCTTTTCTTCAATTCAAGAAAACTGGACTCACAGTCTTCTGACCAAATAAATGGAGCATTTTTCTGAGTCAGCTGCGTAATCGGTTAATGAATCATCGATAATATCCTGCCAAACCCATAAAACTGCGTATTTCCGGCACTGATGTCGGTCTCGGCCAAGAAATCACGGCCTCAACCTTGCTAGTATCAACAGAAATACCATCTCCGGATATGATGTGACCCAGAAATACAACCTTTCTCAACCAGAATTCACATTTCGACAGTTTTGCATACAATTTCTCAGTTCTCAATGTTCTCAACACAGTTCTCAGATGTTCAGCATGTTCTATCATATTCTTCGAATAAATCAAAATTTCATCGATGAATATAATCACAAAATCATCAAGATATTTCTGAAACACAAGGTTCATTAATCCCATAAACACAGCTGGAGCATTTGTTAAACCGAAAGGCATGACAATAAACTCATAATGTCCATACCTAGTTCTAAATGCTGTCTTCGAGTTATCAAAATCTCTAACTCTCAGCTGATGATATCCAGATCTCAGATCGATCTTGGAATAAACAGAAGAACCCTGCAACTGATCAAATAAATCATCAATACGAGGCAAGGGATATTTATTCTTTACCGTAGCCTTGTTCAGTTGCCGATAGTCAATGCAGAGTCTCATTGAACCGTCTTTCTTCCTCACAAACAGTAATGGAGCACCCCAAGGAGAAACACTCGGTCTGATGTACCCCTTGGCCAGTAAATCCTCTAACTGCTCTTTCAATTCTTTCAATTCAATCGGTGCCATTCGGTATGGAGCTCTAGAAATCAGAACTGTACCTGGCATCAATTCAATGCTGAAATCTATCTCTCGAATCGGAGGCAATCCCGGAATCTCATCTGGGAAGACATCAGCAAACTCACACACCACTGGCAAATCCTCCAATGATGGACTCGATTTCAGTATATCAACTGAATAGACAAGGAACCCCTCTGCTCTTTTCTGTAGCAATCGAGTCATAGCCATAACAGATATGAAAGGAATTCTAGATCTAGAGCCCTTACCGTAAAATTTCCACTCGTCAGCCATGTCAGGTCTGAATCTCACAATCTTGTGGAAGCAATCAATGGTAGCTCTGTACTTGGTCAACATATCAATACCGATAATACAATCAAAATCAGACAACCCAATTACAATACAATCTAACTCAATCTCATGACCTTCATACTGTAGCATACAAGAAATAACAGAAGTCACTGATACAAGACCTCTGCCCGAAGGTGAAGAGACAGATACTGATGTAGATAATGACTCAACATGCAAAGAATGCATCAATGCAAATCTCTCAGATATGAATGTATGTGATGCACCAGTATCAATCAATACATAAGCAGGATAACCAGAAATAGAACAGTTACCTGCAACGACATCATAAGGTGCATCATGTGCCTGCTCCTCAGTCAAAGCAAAAACTCTGGCCTGCTGTCTAGGAGGCTGGCTAACTGTCTGGCTGCCTCCTGGCCTTTGTTGTGACTGGGTAGATGGTGCTGGCTGGAAAGAATGAACCGCTAATGGTCGTCTCCCTGTCTGAGCCACTGATCCAGATGACTCTGCTCCCTAGGATCCCTGAGAATCTCTCTGGGGACATACTCTGGCAAAATGTCCCTGCTGTCCGCAAATACGACAACTGCCAAACACTCCTCGGTACTGCTCTGTGGAATGTCTCCCTCCACACGTGCTGCAATAAGCTCCGGTATAACTCTGGCTCTGGGCAGTCTGTCGTGAGCCACTAGAACTGGATGAACTGCTTCCAGATCTCTTGAACTGTTTCCCTCGAGCTTTCAACTGATCTCTCTTTCCACTGCTGCTACTGCCACTCTCAAACCTGGGAGGAGGTTGTGGAAACTGAGCTGAGGATGGTCGTTGTGGTCTCAGTGCTGGTGCGACATACGAAGCTCCTTTCTGTCTAATCATACCAGCTTCGGCTCCTTTTGCTCTGTTCAGGGCATCAGCATAGTTGTTCGGTCGTCCAGTGTTCACCAATGTAAAAATGTCAGAATTCAGTCCATTAATGAACTGATCTGCCACAGCTTCGTCGTTTTCAGCCACATGTGGAGCAAATCGAAGTAAAGTAGAAAACTTGGCCACATATTCCTCAATATTCAGCTGCCCTTGTCTCATATTGGCAAATTCTGCCCCTTTGTATTTTCTGTACGACACTGGAAAGAATCTCTGATAAAATTCAGTTCTAAACACTTTCCAAGTAACATTCGTACCTCGATGCTCCAACGCTTTCTTCGTCGTGATCCACCAGTTCTTTGCAATGTCATGCAACTGGTGCCCAATTAGTTTCACTCTCCGCTCATCTGTATAATCCAAGGAGTCAAACAGCATCTCAATGTCATCTAGCCAACTCTCGCAATCAACTGAAGTCTCAGTACCCTTCAGAGTCGGTGGATGGATTGACTGAAATCTCTTCAGCAAGGTTTCCATTGGTGTTGCTGTCACATCCATCGGATTTGCAGAGGTACTGCCCTGTTCTGGGATTCATCGAGGAGGTATATCTGATTATCAAAAGGATTAGTAACCCAATACAACAATTCTGTTTCAGTCCTCCTCCGATCATCTTACTGCTGATCTAGAATCGGTTCTGATTCATACTCAATAATACACGTTACCATATCAAATCAGATAAACAGGTAAATATGTATAAAAACAGTAAAACATACTATCATACTAGCAATCAAAGCAGGAAAGAAAACTCAATCTACCCCGCTCACTAGCTTCTATCTCAGTCTAGAGGATTTATCGCTCTGATACCACCTGGTGTGGGGACCCGGACGCTAATCATCTTCTTAATCGTCATTGAGATAATTGGATCAATGTAATTAATCTGGATCTACAATTTTTTTTTAAATGCGGTGCGGAACGTAATGGAATCAATCTAATTATACATATCAGTATAAAAGTACAAGTCTTGTACAACATACATTCATTTAAAATCAGGTTCAACAACTAACTGTCAAGTGTTCCAACCCTATTTACATCAACATCAAAGTCCGTAGTCTCCACTCTAGTCACGATCTCTCCTCATCTCCTCAACCCTGATCCTGTCCCACCTGTTGCCATGCACACATTCAAACACGGCAACAGCCGGATAATTCCGGTGAGAAATACATCCCAGTATAAATCAACAAAACATGCAATCATACAATTGATATAAAAGCATGAAATAAATATCAATAACATGTATTAAATCTGAAAACATAAATCTATATAAAACTATAAATAATTCGTGACTTTACAGCTCAGACTAGACTCATTCCTAGTCTAGGGATCCCGGTTTCCAGACGTTGGCATACTATATCGAATCTCAGTAATACAAGTAAATCCACTCCTAATCAAACATCGATATAAACCAAACATCTAGTGTCTTGACCTATACGTCAAAGACTTTGGCACCTCCGCCGATAACTCCTCTGTGACAATGTGCAATGGGCCAGTGACTACTCTATCACAGTCTGGCACCTCTGTCTCAAGACCAATCGTCTAATCACGCTTTCTATAAATCAATAGAACAAGCATATCAATTCAAATAAATGCATGTAATAACAATAAGTATGTGGTTTAGGGAAACTCAAGTTATATCTAACTCGAGTCATTCTCCCCGATTTAACATTGATTTATACCTTTCTTTTCGTAGTCTCGGTCTGAAGAATAGAAGTTCTGAATTCAAGGCTGTCTCTATCAATCTGAAAGGACATATCGAGAATAACAATATCAACATTCCATTCCCAATTCAATACCGAATCTGATCAATCTGAATTTAATTCAAAATCAACGGCATAACGGTACAATCCCGATCTTCTCGTTAATACCATATCAACAGATATCAATTACCAATTATAACCCATATCCAATACAGTCTGTAATCAATCCATAATCCAAATCTATTCAATTTCAATCAATATAATCATAAAATCATAACAATTCCATAATCAATCTATTCTTCGATCTGACTTCGATTCTACGATGTCTAACATATCAAGAACACCATATAATAATCAAATAATAATTCCTCCAATATCATAATTTCAAATGATAACAGAACTCAATAAAACTTACGTCCTGTAGTAACTGTCGACAAGAGGAGTACAGTACTGTGCTCGGATTGAAATTCTTATAGACAGATCGTACAAAATTAAATTCTAAGCAAAATTGAAGCTTGAGAGAATTTTCTCTGGAGAACTCTCGGTTTCTTGCTTCTGAATTGTGAAAGAGATTGCAAATATATATATACTTCAATACATAGCAAGCCAAGTGTCCCACTAAATATCATTAATTGCACTTTAGCCCCTGAAATCTTCACTATTTGCAATTTAGTCCTCACAAATCTTTTTAATTCAATTTCAGTTCTATGGAATTGTAAAACCATGGAATATAACTCAACATTCCATAATTCATAAATTAAATAATCTCGAATTAAAATGATAAAATCTCGGGCCTTACAAGTTAGGTCAGCAACTGAGTGATCAGTTGTGAGCTGATTCAGTTCAGTTGAAGACAAACTGACTAATGTCTTCTAAGTTAACTATTTATATCCAATATTCTCCCTTAATAAATGCATATAAATAAAAGAAAGGGTAAGAAAAACTCAGTCTGGATAAGTCAAAAGCTTTCAGTTGACTTGAGTCTCTTCGTCTTCTTCTATTATTACGATAACAGCCTGACTATAAATAAGTGTAAAGACATTAGATAACAACAAGTCAGCAAACATGTCTAGTTCAAACAGTTCCAACGTCTCTATTTCTGCATCAACACTCCGTCAAATTGAGAGTTTGATGGAAAGGATTGAAGAGAATGTCTGGTTAGGAGTCATGTTCACTCAGATCAAGGTGCACGAACTCCAGAACGTTCATCATAATGGATTGGTTCCTACTGTCAGACAGAGGGCTGTTGCGAGAAATTACATGAGGCGTTTCGATGTCAGCTATGTTACAGAGCTGGCCATTGATCAAGTTCTGATGCATGTGATGCTGAGGAAGGAGTGGAATATGCTCGAGAAGATCTCTTCTTCAGACGCCTTCAGAAGACTTAACTGTCATAATTTGAATAACTAGATAACCATCTGGCAAGATGCCGTAGAGAGAGAAATGAATCGTGTAACATGGTTTAGATTGCATTCAAGATAAATGATATTACGATTCATTTTTGTCTCTTTTCTTATCGGCAAGATTAACTGACATCAGTTGACAAATAATTCACTAACTGAATGAATAATAACTGATAATTGATTAACTGCTAAAACTGAACATCAACTGACATAACAGTGATAAAATTGATATAAGACTAACTGACAAAAATTGAACATCGACTGACATAACAGCAACAAACTGATATAATTAAGATAGGTCAATTAAACCAAGTATATTGCGAAAGTGAGAAAACTTTGTCTCTGGTAATGGTTTGGTGAAAATGTCTGCAGCTTGTAGTTCAGTTGGAATGTATTCCAGTCTGATTTCTTTCTTCAGAGCATGATCTCTGATGAAGAGATGCATGACATCAATGTGCTTGGTGCTTGAGTGAAGAAATGGATTTTATGTGATCGCAATTGTGCTGGTATTACCACAAAATATGAGAGATTCTTTTTCATCGATTCCATAATCTTTCAGTTGTTGTTGAATCCAGAGCAGTTCGGCACATCAGCTTCCAGCAGCAAGATATTCTGCTTCAATTGTGGAAGTAGCAATGGATGTTTGCTTCTTGCTGAACCAAGAGATCAGTCGGTCTTCTAGAAACTCACAAGATCCACTGGTGCTTTTTCGATCTAGCTTACATCCTGCATAATCTGCATCTGAATATCCAACTAAATTGAAAGACGAATCTTTAGCATACCATAATCCCACATTTTGTGTCTCTTTAAGATATTTTAAAATGCGTTTGGCAGTAGTAAAATGCGATTGCTTAGGATCTGACTGAAATCTAGCACACATACAAACATCAAATACTATATCGTGACGGCTAGCAGTTAGGTACAATAAAGAACTTATTAAACCTTTGTAAAGTGTCATCTCAACTGATATTCCCTCTTCATATTTGTCTAGTTTAATCGATGAACTCATGGGAGTACTTGCAGCTGAACATGTTTCCATGCCAAATTTCTTCAGTAGTTCCTTCATATATTTGGTATGATTGATAAAAGTACCAGTTTCCAGTTGGTTTACTTGCAGACCGAGAAAAAATGTCAGTTCACCTATCATACTCATCTCAAATTTTTCCTGCATTAGCTTAGAAAATTTCTCGCATAATTTGGGGTTATTTGACCCAAAAATAATATCATCGACATAAATTTGAACAAGTAAAATGTGATCATTTTTAGTAAATTTGAACAGAGTCCTATCAACTGATCCAACAGTAAAATCATGATCAGTTAGGAATTTTTAAAGTGTTTCATACCAAGCTCTTGGTTCTTGTTTAAGACCATATAAGGCTTTGTTGATATAATACACATGATCAGAAAAAGAATGATTGATAAAACCTAGTGGTTGTTCAACATAAACTTCTTCCTGCAACTGAACATTCATAAATGCACTCTTCACGTCCATCTGGTAGACTTTAAATTTCTTGAATGATGCATAGGCAAGGAACATTCTGATTGCCTCCAGTCTTCCAACTGGTGCATAAGTTTCATCGTAGTCAATTCCTTCTTTTTACCTATATCTTTGTGCTACAAGTCTTTCTTTGTTGCGCACAACTGAACCATCTTTGTTCAGTTTGTTTCTGAATACCCATTTTGTACGTGTAATAGTTTTAGACATTGGTCTTGGAACTAAGTTCAAGACATTGTTATGGGTAAACAGATCTTGCTCTTCTTGCATAGCATTTATCCAGTTAGGATCAGCAAGAGCTTCATCAGTTTTCTTCGGTTCCAGTTGTGAAACAAAAGCTGAATGAATAAATAAATTAAGCATTGATTCCGCGTTCTTACCGGATCAGATGGATTACCTATCACCAATTCTGGTGGATGTGATTTCTTCAATCTGTACTCATCAACTGTTGTGTCCATTTCGTCAACTGCATCAGTTGGCAACTGGATGTTTTCTTCAATTTCAGTTGGTGCTGTATCAGTTGGTAACTGAATATTTTCATTTTGCTCCACCAACTGATTATCAGTAACAATTTCTTGTTCAACTGATTGATCCAGCACTTCTGGTTCTGGTGTTTGAAGGATAATTCGATTAATGAGATTCTCTTCTTTTTCACCATCTTCCAAACTAATATTTGTAAGGCGATCAACTAGCTTAACTGGATCAGTTGGCTTTTCAGTTAGCACAGATTCATAAAAAACAACATGAACAGACTCTTCGACATTCAAAGTGCTTTAGTTAAAAACTCTATAAGCCTTACTAACTGAAAAATAACCCAGAAATATTCCCTCTGCAGATTTAGCATCAAAGGATTTTAAAATATTTTTACCATTATCAAGAATAAAACTTCTGGAGCCGAATATTTTGAAATATGAAACCACACTTTTGCGTCCAAGCCAGATCTCATATGGTGTTTTCAAATGATTCTTATTAATCATTGATCTGTTCTGAGGGTAACATGCAGTGTTTACTGCTTCTGCCGAAAACTTTTGAGAAATACTAGAATCAGCAAGCATTGTTCTAGCAGCTTTCTTAAGGGTCCGATTTCTTCTCTCAGCTACACTATTTTGCTGAGGTGTTCTTATTGCTGAGAGCTCATGCTTGATTCTTGTATTTTCTAAAAATTGTGAAAGGTTTTGATTGATGAATTCAGTCCCTTGATCAGATCTTATTCGATAAATCCCAACTGATTTTTCATTTAATAGTCTTTTGAAAAGCTTAATCAGTTGTGCAGAGTTTGGTCTTTGGATTTGAGAAAAATAACCCAAGTAAATCTTGAAAAATCATCCACGACCACCAAAGTGTATTTCATTCCCCCTAAACTCATTACTGGTATAGGAACAAATAAATCCATATGTAACAGTTCTAAGCATCTGGAAGATGATTTACAACATTTGTTTTTAAATGAAGATCTTACTTCCTCACCAAACTGACATGCTGAACAAATTTTCTCTTTTGAAAATCTATTTTGGGCAAACAAGTTACAAGATCATGATTAATCAGATAGACAATAGACTTAAAGTTTAGATGGTTCAACCTCTTATTCCATAACATGTTTTTTGAAGAATTGGAAGCTTTAAGAAAGACTGGTGCATAAGGTTGTTCAGTCCAAATAACTTTGTAAGTGTTTCCACAACGATATCAAGTTAGTATGACCTCATCAGTTGAGTCTCTAACTAAACAAGTGTGTCTGTCGAACTGAACTGAGAAGTTGTTGTCGCATAACTGACTGATGCTAATCAAGTTATACTTTAAATTCTCAACTAGTAAAACATCTTGGATAGTGCAATTACCATGGATAAACTTACCCTTACCCACAGTTTTACCTTTGAAGTTGTCTCTAAAACTGATGTTTGGACCATTATTTTTGATCAGTTGGGATAGCAGTTTTGCATCCCTTGTCATATGTCGTGAGCATCCACTGTCCAGATACAAAATTTATTCTTTGTGTGTACCTGTCACCTACAATCACATACAATATATAATTTTGGTACACACATTTATTTGGGTCCTGAACTGATTAGTCCTTTAGGAATCTAGACTTGGATCAGTCTAACTGACTTTCCAGTTTCTGTGTTCCAAATAATATTTCTTAACTTGTGTGTGCTTCGTGTGTAGTGTGTAGATGAAACAATATGAGCTTTAGCCTTTTTCAACTGGTTGTTCAGCCGATATCTTTTCTGGACTGGCTTGGAGTTATAGTTATAGGAGTAGCCATTTGAAAAATTGTTGTTGTACCTTTTAGGTGACCAACAACATGAAACATTTGAAGTTTTGGGGCTATAACCAATACTATACCTCCTGGCCTTGTTCTCATTTACAGTAGGCTGAACTACTGGTTTACTTGGATCAAATTGTTCTTGTACCACTGCTGATTTTACAAAGCGAATATATTTCCCTTTGCTTATGTTCAGCTTTGGCTGCGTATCACTGATGGAAGTTTCATCCTGGCTGCTGAACCCTATGCCAGTGAACCCTATGCCAGTTTTATCATCAACTGATTTTTGCTTACTTTGCATTTCAGTTAACGTAGCTGATGATTTATTCCCTGCATTAATCAGCTCAATTTGCTTTGAGTTCTCAAGTGCCAACTGTTGAATCATTAACTGATTCTTACTTCTTTCAGCATTGAGCTCAGCAATCTCCCGTTTAAGACTCAAAAAATCAACTGATTCATCAGTTTCAGTTCTATTGTCTTTGGGATCATTTTGCTTTGATCTGGTCTTCTCAAAAGATAAGGCAAGCTTGTGATACTCATTAACCATGTCGTGAAGTGTGGAAATGAGTTCTTCTCGTGTAAAATCAGTTGAGCTAAAGTCAAATACATGCTGCCTAGTTGACTCCAGTTCTGTGTCATCTGCCATCATACACTTGACTTCTTCATCATCGTCACTAGAGCTGCTCAAGCTTTCAGGTTCTGAATCACTGTCATATTCTGCCCATTTCCACTTGCTTTCCTCAGCTCAAAGCACCTCATGCTTCTTTCTGTAAGCTTTCTTCTCATCTCTTGATCTTCTATTGTGCTCATGAGCTTTCTTTCCTTTGTCATTTGAGCCTCGACTGTCCTTCTTTAGCTTGAGACAGTCAGCAATGAAATGACCAGTTTTGCCACAGTTGTAACAAGCATTAGGTTCTTCTTTAGAATGATTCTTCTGATATTGTCTTTGGAAGTTTCTCTGACTTTTTCTCATGAATCTTCCAAATTTATTGACAAACAATGACATTGCATCATTACTCAGCTGATCAGCAGGTATGTCAACTGAACCAGTTGGTTCTAGTTTGACATCAGTTAAGGCAGTTGTAGAAGCTAGTGTAGAAGGTTCTCCTTCTCTGGTTTGTAGTTCAAACTCGTAGGCCTTTAGATCAGCAAACAAATCATGAAGTTCGACCTTGTAAGGTTCTTTGATTCTCTCATTGCCATGGCCTTGACATATCATTCTTTGGGAAGACCTCTGACCACTTTAAGTGACACTTCTTTGTTTGAATACACCTTTCCAAGTGCATTCAGCTCGTTCACAATTCTACTGATCCTTTCATCATATTCATGCATGGATTCACTAACTTTCATCTTGATATTCTCAAATTTTTGAACAGCAACTGATAGTTTGTTCACCTTAGTTTGCTCATTGCCTTCGCATAACTGGATCAGTTTCTCCCATATTTCTTTAGCGGTTTTGCACATTTTGATTTTGCAGAAAGTGACTTTATCCAGCGTTTTGTATAGGATGTCCTTAGCCACATTGTCCAGATTAGCTTTCCTCTTGTCTTCAGTTGTCCATTCCTCTCTGTGCTTTTCAATACGTTGTGGTGCCCCTTCAGTTAGGGCAACATCTGTATTAGCTTTTAAAATTTTCATTCGTCCGTCAGTGATAATGTACCACATGTCGTCGTCTTGTGCAGCTAGATGAGCCTGCATTCTGATTTTCCAATCATCGACGTATTCACTGGAAAACATTGGAATTTTGTTGAATGAAGACATGATAATCAGTTTAGTGTATAAGAATATTCAAGGGCAAGATTCAACCGCTCTGCTACCACTTGATATGATCGGTTATGAGGTGAAAGAGTGTTTAGAAAGGGGGGTTGAATAAACTGTTAAAGACTTTCCCAGATTTTTGTAAAATTGAGTCAGTTTAGTGATAAACTGAAACTTGGGAATCCTGTCAGTCGATATCAGTCAGTTAACAAGTAAAGTGCGGAAATAAACTAACTAAAAGATAGAATATAAACTGAAATAAGAACACAAAGATTTTATGGATGTTCGGAGATTTCAAACACTCCTACGTCACCCCTTCTATCACAAGAATATGATTTTTACTAAAAAGATTTTATCGATACAAACAATTGCAAAGACCCACTTCAGTCTTGGACTTAACACTGCCAAGCTGAAACTCTTAGTTTACTGCTTAGTTCAAAGTATACAACTGGACTTAAAAATGATAAAGCACAACTGATCTTTTAAGATCGAATTCTACAATAATAAAAGTTTGTGCTAGAAAGCTTGAAGTATAGCCTGATTGCTATATGTATTTACGATGAGTGTGAGCTTTGAATCTTGATATAATTTCAGCAGAGTGATTGCAAATAAGTCGGATATTTTGTGTCTTTTCAGTTGCTCTTCTCTGCGATTTATAGGCTTCTCTTCCAACGGTAACAATTAATATATTTGAATCTTTTTGATCCATTGTTTGCCATGTCAACATTCCTCTGACATTCGTACACTGCAGCTTTTTCTGAAATGCGGCACTTCAACTACTAGTTGTAGTCTGTTTTGTACTGTTCTTTGTTGAACGTCTTTATTCTTGACGTTTTCAATTGAAGATAAGCTGATAAGATTAGCTGATAAGTTTACAAATGTTTGTAGCAACTTATCAGTTGTCTGCGTAATTCAGTTCAGCTTGTTCAGTTGCCCTTGATTCTCTTCGCATTAATCCTCAGTCAAGGCAATTGCCAGTTCGCATCTTTTGATCAGTTACCGCTAGTCTTCTTGATCAGTTAGTTCGATCTAATAAATGTTCAGTTTGTCAAATCATCGAAATGTAGTTTCCAATAGATCTGATGCGAAAGAAAATAAGGTCGTAATTTCCAAGCAGTAATGACAAGGCTAGGGCTATCTTCTCCATTTCATTGTACCTAAGCTCAGTTCCTCTGAGAGCGTGGCTGACATAGTACACAGGCTTTTGATCGGAGCCCTCTTCTCGTATAAGCACAGAGCTGACAGCGTACTCTGTGGTGGATAATTAAATAAATAGTTTTTCCTCTAGTTCTGGCTTTAACAAGACTGGAAGCTCTGCTAGGTGACTCTTGAGATCTTTAAATGCCTGCTCACACTTATCATTCCAACCAAATTTTTGCGCTTTCCATAGGATCTGAAAGAATGGATAACTTCTGTGCGCATTTCGGGATATGAACCGGGAAAGTGAAGAAATCCTCTCGGTTAGTTTCCGTACTTCTCGGACAGATCGAGGAGATGACATGTCCAGTATTGACTTGACGTTCTTGGCATTTACTTCAATTCCACGATCAGGAACCACAAAACCCAAAAACTTACCACTCTTCACCCCAAAGATGCATTTGGCCGGGTTGAGCTTAATCCCATAATGCATGAGAGTGGCAAACGTTTATTCCAAATCATGAATAAAACAAGAAATCTCTTGGGACTTACCTAGTATATCATCCACGTACACTTCAATATTTCTCCCAACTGCTTCACAAATACTCGATTCATTAAGCGTTGATAAGTTGCTCCGGCATTATTTAACCCGCAAGGCATGACTACATAACAAAATGAGCTTCCCAAGGTAATGAAACCGGCCTTGTCTTAATCAGTCTTGACCAGATGAATTTGGTGGTATCCCTAATAAGCATCCATAAAATTGAGCAATTCATAGCCAGAGGTGGAATCCACCAGCTGATCAATTCGGGAAAGAGGATAATGATCCTTAAGACAGGACTTGTTAAGATCCCTGAAATCTCTACACATCCTCCACTTTCCTGCAGCCTTAGGAACCAACACTACTTTCGAGAGCCAAGTAGGAAATTATATTTCTTGAATGTGGCAGGCTTGCAACAAATCCCGGACCTGCACATCAATCACTTTGTCTTTCTACGGGCCAAAATGTATCTTCTTCTGTTTCACAGGCTGGGACCCTGGGATGATATTCAAATTATTCTCAGCCACCAGGCATGAAATCCCAACCAATTCCTGTTGTGACCAGGCAAAAACATTAAAGTTAGTTTTTAAACAATTTAATAGACTGACCCAGGTGGATAAGTCAAGATCTCGAGCCACCCGGATCTCCTTTTCCGACACAATCTCCACAACCTCTAGCTCTTCCTCTGTCACAAAATGTACTTCTCCCTTCTCCGCTACACTTTCCACTTCCTCAGTATGACCTCCTCCCTTCTCCTCCCGCTTGCCTTCTTTTGGTCAACCCGGACTATTTCTACATAGCACTTCCGGGAAGATTATTGATCTCCTCGTACTTTTCCCACCTGATTTTTGATTAGAAATTCTTTCTTCGGGTGATAAGTGGATGCTACAACTTTCAATTCGTTAATGGCTGGTCGACCCAAGATAATAATTTATGATGAAAGTTTTTCTTACTTCCCGAGTTCCCAGGGTCAAAGGCAAAATAATTTCTCCCTCCGGGTATACAGCGTGACCAGCAAAACCGAAAAGGGCGGTTTCTATTGGCTCTAAATGGTACCCTAGTAGATCCATTTGCACTAGGGCCTCCTTGAAGATGACATTAGCATAGCTGCTTGAATTCACAAAGACCCTCATGACATCATAGTTAGCAACTCGGGCTTGGATTACCAGGGCATCTTTATGAGTAAGACTGACTCCCCGGAGATCATCCGTGCCAAAGCTGATCACCACTTCATTTCTCCTTGCTCCCTCGACTTCCAAGCAATCTCTTCTACCCCGTGACTTTCTTGCCCAGTTAGAATCACCATCCATGGAGCCTCCGAAAATCATTTTTCTCACCCCTAAGGCAGGGGATGAAGCCTTCTTCCTTTATGGCTCCTGATTTCTTCTTCTGCTCTGGGCACCTCGCAAATCTTCTCGTGAAATGGGTCTAGGACGCTGAGTTGACTAGGGTGGCATTCTTGTCCTTCTGTTTGATGGGTTAATCTTGGGGCAGTAGGATTGATGTACTCCTTTTTCAGCATTCGACACTCACTAGTGTCATGAGAGCATACTTTGTGAAGGGTACAAAATACCTTCTTCTCGTATCTAACAGATTGTGGATTGCGGTTCAAGTCTCGTGAACTTTCCTAGCTGCATTATTGGACATTCCTGTACCGTACAATTTTCA
The DNA here is from genome assembly GCF_012295235.1 of Primulina huaijiensis. NCBI lineage: Eukaryota > Viridiplantae > Streptophyta > Magnoliopsida > Lamiales > Gesneriaceae > Primulina > Primulina huaijiensis. The sequence continues at coordinate 10,475,361 of NC_133309.1, read as the reverse complement.
GGGGCACATGATGGGAAAAATGCATGGATTTGACCTTCTTCTGAACTCTCTCCTTGAGTCTGGACACCCGGTCACTTCTCTCTCTCTTTAAAGCATCTCGCTTTTGCTTCTGGACTACCTCCATGTTGATGTACTTTTCTGCTCGGGCCAAAAGATCCTCAAAGTCCCTGGGAGATTTCTTGGTCAGCGATCGGAAAAACTCTCCCTCCCGTAAACCCTGGGTAAATGCACTAGTTTTTGTTTCAGGGGCACATGAGGGAACATCAAAAGCAACTCTATTGAATCTTCGGATGTATGCCCTTTGAGTTTTTTCAGGGTTCTGCCTTACTTCGAACAAGTTGAAAGTTGTTCTTTTGTACTTCTTGCTGCTGCTAAAATGATACAAGAACAACTTTTAGAATTTTTCAAAAGACTGGATACTCTAAGGGGACAGTCCTTCAAACCATCTCTGGGCAGTCAACCAAGTTATTCAAGAACACTTTACACTTAATCCTATCCCCATAACAGTGTAGCATAGCCAAATTTTTGAATCTGGCGAGATGTTATTCAGGGCCGGCACCCCATCATAATCTTTTATCTTTTCAGATTTGAAGTGCTCTAGCAGAGGTTCATGGACGATGACATCCGAGAAAGGACATCCTTTAGTGACTACCCGAGTACTATTCCGACCTCCAACATGCCCCTCAAAGATCTTCATTTATCTCCTCAACTCGTACAGCTCTGCAGCTACAGTAGGGACTTGGATCGAGCTCTAGACTCCCTCTCTCCCACTGTCACCTCCTCTTCTATGCCCCCTTGATCTCTCTCCTACTGAGGCTCTAGCTGAGTAGAATGATGAGAAAGGGGTTTTTTTGCTCTGGCCTTCTCGACGGCATCAGATATATTCCGAGCCAATTCTTCAGGTGATAAAGTGATAATAGGTTGAGGTCCCGTGAGTGGAGGGCCACCCTGACCAGAGAGAGGTGTGTTATCTCCAGGAACCCGAGAATTTTCCTTTTTAATTCTTCTAGTGGGAGCCATATCTACGTCTTGAGCTCAATTTCCCACAGACGGCGCCAATGATGTGATCCGAGTGAATAGAGTGAGCTGGGTCGGGAAATCCACCGAATCAGATACAAAGTTGATGAAGGAAAAATTAGCAGTAGGATATATCTCCCAAAAATAATGATGCAACAATGTCATGGAAACAGGGAAACAAACACATGAATGGGCGCCGGAGGGGTGTCCGACGTGGCCACTCTGATGCTTAAGTTAGAAGGTGGGGAATGAAGAAAACCAATGTAGCTTTTACAGAAATATAAATGCCACTTGTGTGTATATGTGTGAATGAATTTAATGTAAAACAAAACTAATATTTATAAGAAGGAAGATAATGACTTTTACTTGTTTTAAGTGCCTACTTACCACTTATAACCATATATTATAAAGTTCCTCTCATGCCGATTTGTCCTTTCCATCACGTCAAATCAGTATGATTCTGTTAGGTATGCTTATCGAGATAAGATGTTAACTACTCTCGCACTCGAGTGCGGTATTATTACCGAGGTATCCCTGGTAGAGAGTCATCACCCGGGAATTTGCCCGAGAGCTCGGGCCTCTGGTTGCCCAAGTAAATGACATCCCAAGAACTCACCTGTCCGGCTACTTATGAGCTCTTTTTGTAAGCTTACCATGATCCGAGCTATCCATTTATTGTCCCAGGTCATTCATGACCCGCGCCCTTATAGGGGTATCATTGGCAAAATGCGCACATCTCGCAGCACAGATGGACAAGACAATCTGAGCATGGGCTCTCCTCCATGAAAAATTTCCCCCTCAGTTTGGATCGATAGAAGCACAAATGCAAACAAGAATATTCGATCACAAAAATCCAAGTTTAATTATGCTCCACTTTAAGTAATCATCCATATATATATCAACATCATCATATTACGTGGAACTCTCGTCATTTTGGGAGTGGTCGTGGGCTTCTCCCTATCAGCGTTTGGTCCTATTTAGATGCTCCGGTGGGGTTTTAGAGGTATATTCCTGGTATGTTTAACCCATCACTTTAGTTTCCGATTTTATTCCTTTCTAAAGACTCTATTATCATCTTCTTCTCCGGTGTGTATTTACGTGTGCACACCAAGTGCTTGATATTTTTCCGCAATGAATAACCCGAATTATGATGATAATGTAATGTCTACACCAAGTAATATGTCTGATAAGAATCATTTAGTAAAATCTGAGACTCTTTAATTAGTCAGTGGACAGAATGAAGAGGGTTCGAACAAGGGAGTACAGAATAGTCACTACAAGAAAAAAACCTAAAGACAACAGTGAAAAACTGTTGTCGTATGTCATGAAAAACCGTTGTTAAAGTCCCTGTTGTTAATGGGTTCGCTCAAAGACAACGGTTAAAAATCGTTGTCGTAGATCAACGACAACAGTTTTTCCCCGTTGTTAAACTGTAGTATTTCAGGGGTATAGACGACGGTATATTTAGAGACGGTTTTGCTTAAACCGTCGCTAAATTTAGCGATGGTTTCCCATCAAGTCTGTCGCTAATTTTTGCGACAGTTTTTCACGATTTCTGCCGCTAATTTTTTCAGTAAAATAAAAAAAATTACTTTTAATAATTTAATAAATATAAAAATAAACTTATAATCTGACTATGCTAACAATATTAATGATCTTAACTAACACTTTAAATTTACAAAAAATTAAAGCGAAAATATTTACCCTAAATCGAAACTAAAATCGTGTCAGAGAGGAAAATTTTAAGTGTTGTGAAGTAGTGTGAGTAAAATGACCGAAAACGCGGATATTTAAAGACAATTTGCGAAGATTTTTGGTTAAACCATCGCAAATTTAAAAATAGCGATGGTTTTGGTAAAACTGTACCTAAATATAGCGATGGTTTTGCTAAATCCGTCGCTAAATTTAGCGACAGTTGAAAGGGGATCGGTTACGGTGCCTGGATGCGCAACAGAAGTTTCAAAATTTTGTTTTTCAACAAGTGAAAAACCAAGCACCCACGAGTAATGTAGCAAATAACATAACACAAAAATATGTCATACATAGTGTTTTAGAGAAATATACCTATCAATCTTAAAAGATTTATTTTGGCTCCAACTCAGTTGTCAAACAACTAAGGTCTTCAAAGGATGACAATCTACAAGCCTCCTTTGAGCACTCCTTGCTCAAAATAAAGCCCACCACCAACAAGCTAAATCCACTCTAATTTTGCAATAGAAAAATTAGAGCATTTATCATTTGAGAAGAAAGAGTTTTCTCATCAATTGAAGAAAGAAAAACGGAGGAATAATAATCTTGAAGTTTCGGCCACCATGAGTTAGAAGAGAAGGGGGGGCAATTTTCTTGGTGCTAGAAAAAGTTGAAGTAAAAAGTTGCATGTGCATGCCATGACATTAACTCAAAAGTTGCCTCCAACCTTTCATCTCCCAAGCATGCAATTCTATTGGGACTTGTAACAATTACAAGGCCCATAGACTTTTATTTAAATGTATCAAACACATTTGAGACCATTTAAACTTTACTTGATTTTACTCAAGCCCACTAGTTTAATAATTATTTCTAATTGGGCTCTACAAGGCCCAATGTTGTTTAATTAATTCAACACTGGAATTAATTTAATTATTTGGACTCTACTAAGCCCACTAGTGTTTAATTAATTCAACACTTGAATTCATTTAATTTAGTCCATAATAATGTTTATGAAAATCACAATTTTCAAGTACATTATTTAATTAGCCAACTTTTATTTTAGGGACAGTTCCATAAATTAAAAGTTACGTTATCCTTATCAAAGTCATACTTCTATTTTGTTTGCGCTTATAAACTCTTTATAAGTCGTTCAACACATTGAACTATTTTACTTCTCAACGGGATCTAGAAAGCTAGTACTTGTGTGGCCCTCAATGGTTCATTGATACAACTAGCAGTGGTTGATGGTGCCTGCAAGAACCATTCTATTATGGTTAGCGTACAGTACGGTCCCTTCATCTCATATATCCCGGCCGATTCGACAATTATTGGTATATCAAGAGCTGTCAAAGAATCGATACTATGTGTCATGTCATAGTTGCATCGATGGTGTAATATATGAAACGCCTTTCATAATTACCACCAACACTCTGATCAGAGATTTCATACAACATACACATAGGATATCCATACCCGAAGGTAAGTGGTGAATCCCCGACTACAATGCATCGACTCCTATATGTTTCGACAGAACACCCAACCTTGCCACCTGATGACACCATATGAGTCGGTAAACAAGTCAAAGTGCAATGCTAGCATATAGAGTCTCAATGTTGTCTCGGGTCATAAGGATTAATGGTGTACATCCATAAACTAGGACGTTTCCACTCGATAAGTGAGAACCACTTGGAAAGTCCTTTATGGAGGGTTGTTCAGTGCACTCTACCAAGAGCACCTATCTGCATGCCCGGACATCACAATGTCCCCTACCAATGAAACATGGTACTCACATCGCAGATAATAGTCTCAAACTCGAGCGGCTAGTCTAACCTGACTGACTTGCTCTGAAGAGAGTAACTTCACTTCAAGTAAGGGATGTCATTGCTTTGAGGGAGCAAGGAAGCCTTGAGTTGGGCGCGTAAGGTTAAGGGTGGTGCGGCGGCTGAATCGACTAAGAACTGTTTAGAATACAGTATTCCAAATATGAGTTTCATGATACTCATCAAATGAGCATCTCATATTCTTTCAACTATTTGTATATTCAAGGACTTTATCTATGCAACTAGCATGTGTATACAGATAAAGATGTGCCAAAAAATTAATTTCAAATATAATTAAAATAAAGATTGTTTATACATAAAGTTTCGTTGTGAACACTCGGCCACTTGGCTCGACGGGCACCTACTCTAACAACAGTTTCAATAAAACCATCGCTAATTTAAAACATGCGACAATTTTGCTTAAAATCGTCGTTCTATATAGCGACAGAATAGAAATCGTCGCTAAATTTAATGACGATTTTAAGCAAAATCGTCGCTACTTTTAAATTTGCAAAGGTTTTGCTTAAACTGTCGCTAAATTTGGGACGATTTAAATGAACCATTGTTGTTTGTCCAAAAAACATGCTAATCGACAACAGTTTTCTAAAACCGTTGTCGAATGTCCAAAAAAATACGCTAATAGACCTTTGAAATTAAAAAACGCTCAAAGACAACGGTTTTTAAAAAAACGTTGTCTTTGACCCCCAAAAAAAGGCTAAAATACAACAGTTTTAATAAATTCGTTGTCTTTTGCTTAAATAAACGCACATACAACAACAGTTTTCACTAAAACCGTTGTTAAAAAGTCTACGACAACGGTTTTTGTGAAACACCGTTGTCTTAGGTGCGTTGTAGAAGGCTGTTTTTCTTGTAGTGAATGATACAAATATTGCTACTGATTGCTTGACCGTGATTGGCTTGCAAGGTAATACTTCAAATGTTCCTCGAACCAAACCATGTTTAATCAATAGGAATAATCGAATGTCATATTCTAGCCATTTCAGAAACAATAGGATGGTTAAGGCTAATCACAAGCTCTAGTTTATGGACACAAGATCTGAGAAACTCATATTTGGTTATGATGATATTGATACCATTGAAGATACTTACATAATTTGCTTTTTATGGTATGTTATTAGTGGCAAACCACCGAAAGTTGCCATCTTCGATTTGGTAAGATGATGGGGGTCAGATATCCACTTTCAAACACATGATAGCGGTTGGATTGTCTTCACATTTCCGAGTACTGAAGTTAGAGATCGCATTTTTGAAGGAGGGACATACATGGTCTTTGGTTATCACTTGTTCCTAAAAACGATGTCGAGGTGTTTCGGATTTAGGGATGAAGATATGAATTCACTACCATCGTGAGTTCAGATTCATGGTTTACCTTCTGATTGCTGGAATTTCAATATCCTCAGTAAGGTGGCTTCTCAGATTGGCAATCTATTTCATATGGACATGCTTACTCATGATCGCAAGAGATTAAAATATGCGAGAGTGTTGATTGAAATTGAAGCATCCAAAACTAAGTTAAACGAGCTCCAAATAGAGTTGCCTTTTGGGGATGTGGATATCAAATTTGTGTATGAGCAAGATATGAAGTTTTGCGACTTATGTCATCGAGTAGGACATGCAAAAGACTCATGTTCAATTCTAAGGCACACCGATGTGGAAAATGATCTAATTAATATTGTTGTTAACATTCAGCGTAGTCGATCAAGTAGTGTTGTAACGCCCCAGATTCGACGACTGTTCAATGTAATGGACTGTACAGTTGAAGAGGGCTTAAAGGATTTGATATGTACTACTCATACCACGAAGGTGCATCTTCTTTTCGGTAGCTCATCACATAAGAGCTCCAAAGTTAAGCGTGCTTGACTTGGGACAATTTTGGGATGGGTGACCTCCTGGGAAGTTTCCTAGGGTGCGTGTGAGTGAGGACATACGCACGCTGGAAAGACTCGTCTTGGTACAGTGAGGAAAGTCGTCGAATCTGGGGCGTTAAAGTCGGTATCAGAGCCGACCTCTCTTAGTACGGTGTGGTTCGGGGACGAACCAAGCGGAAGCTGGTGGGCATGTGAGGCCCGGGGCCGAAGAGGGCGGGGGGGGATCGCCGGTGCCATCAGTTGCACGGACAATGAGCGGCTCCTGGCAGGCTTCTAGGTGGAGGGAACATGAATGAACCGATCCCAAACGGGAATGAGAGGGATTCCGAGACTGTTCAATGTAATGGACTGTACAGTTGTAGAGGGCTTAAAGGATTTGATATGTACTACTCATACCACGAAGGTTCATCTTCTTTTTGGTAGCTCATCACATAAGAACTCCAAAGTTAAGCGTGCTAGACTTGGGGCAATTTTGGGATGGGAGACCTCCTGAGAAGTTTCCTAGGGTGCGTGTGAGTGAGGACATAAGCACGCTGGAAAGACTCGTCTTGGTACAGTGAGGACAGTCGTCGAATCTGGGGCGTTACAAGTGTTGCCTGGAGGAAGGGAAATTATAGGGGAAGATCAAGGGTTGGGAAGCCTTACAATCACATCCCTTGTCGTCCTACTTCTTGAACTACGGCTACTAATGATATGCAAGATGTGCAGAAATAGATGGTTGGTGCTTCTACTAGTGCACAAGATTACAGAACACGGCTGTAGAGGAAAGCCATGTTCCCACTTTGAATACAGAGACAGTAGATAAAAGAAAAATACCGATGGTTGAAGAATCCATTGCAGCTGAAGATCATTGTGCAGGCGTTGATATAGACACGGATGGATTAGAGATGGTCACCAAAAAAAAAAAAAATTAAAATAAGAAAGCCAAGAAAATGGATAGGCAGCTGAAGGGTAACAATAAAAACATGGCAGTATTCCTTTAAGGAATGGAAGAATCGAGATCTTGTGAAACCTCGTGTTTGAGCTTGAACGACAATGCTAAGGATTTGAGATTTTTTGGGAAGAAAGAGAGGAGCGGCAACCCGAAATTTCCTCGAGTTGTCAATGAAGCAAGCTTGTTGGAACAACAGGGACTTCCACAAGCCCCTACAACAAAGGAGTGTTCAATCCTTTTTTAGCATCACAAGATCAATATTTTTTGCATTTTGGAATCAAATCTCAAGGATAGGAATTGCAAAAACTCATGACTGCTTGGTTCTCATTTATGAATGTTACTAATAAATTTTCGTAGAATGTAAAAAGGCGTATTCTAGTTTTCTGGAATCCTTCTCAAGTGGATTTAAGCATTATTTATTCAATAGAACCATCTATTTATGTTCAAATGAGTTTTTTAAAGAAGAAAATTGTTGTTTTTTGTTTCTTTCGTATATGCGTTTAACACAATGGTACAGAGAAGAACACTCTGGGACGATTTGAAAGTGTTTGGGGCGTCTTGTTCTCTACCTTGGATAATTTTTGGTGACTTTAATAATGTACTTTCTCAGGCTGAGAAGAAAGGAGGCTAGGTAGTAAAGAATTATGAAACTAAAGGTTTTGTAGATTTGTGTGGCATTACTTGACTTGGTGGATCTTAGATTTATTGGCTATTACTTCACTTGGATGAGCCCTAAAGTTTGTAGTAAATTTGATCGAGTTCTAGTAAACCATTGCTGGAGCACTTCCAAATTAGATGGCGTAGCAGAATTTGTAGCCCCGGATTGTGTGTCGGATCATGCTAAGATTTTGGTGACTTTAGTAGAGCCAAATACACGGATAAACAAACCTTTCAAGTTCTTTACATGTTGCTCTAAGTGATGATTTTATGAATTTGGTTAAACGATGTTGGGTTTTTCAAGGGCATGGAACTTCAAAATAAAGACTTAAGCAACTATTAAAGAGATTAAAACAACCTTTGAAGAATCTTAACGACAATAAGTTCAGTCATATTTCTCAACGAGCAAACACTGGTAAGCAGGAGCTTCACGACATGCAATGTAACGTCCAAAAAATTTGAAGGTCCACGTGAACCACATGCATACAAGTTATAAAATTTCTTATGTATTTTATTAAATTTTTTTAATGCATTAAATGCATGTTTACTGCATGATTATGTGTTTTATTTCATGGTTTATTAAAGTTTCATGCATATGGGATTTTAGTTGCATTTCGCGTTCGAATGAGGAACGGAGACCGGGGATAATAAAGGAAAAATGTTTTTATTAAATAATAATTTAATATATGGTGTAATTAAATGAGATTTTCGAAGTTGTGCCTTGGCAGGGTATTTTTACTCGTCGGGTCATATTTTAAATCGGTATGCAAATTTATGCAAGTCGAGGGACTTTTTGAGGGTTCGGGCAATATTTTCAAAAATATTCCTAATTGAAATATTTTTTGGGAGTGTTATTGGGCTTGATGTGTTTATTTTATTGCTTAATGGACCTAAAACCCTTTTTAACTCTTTCAATTATTATTAATGGCCCATTAGTGCACAATTTTACAACAAAAACACTACAACTAAAAACCTAAACCTACATCAAGGATTTGGCCGCCCCTCCCTCACATGAGCTGCAGCATTCATTCGAAATTTCATCCAGCAGCAGCCATGGAATTCTTCAAGGTTTTCAAAGAGGTCCTTCCCCCGCCTCTCCGGTGCTCATTCTACGCAATTACCTCCAAGTTTTCGAGCGTTTATACGCAAAGGCACACCCATTATCTTTGTTTTCTTATCTTTCACACCCTAGTACATGTTTTGATTTCATTTGCATGTTATGTCATAAAGCTAATGGTGTGCATCGATCTTTCATGGTTTTTCATAAACATGTTGCATTATTTTGTGATAGAACTCACGTTTGTTGGTTCGGTTGAAAGGTCTGCAGCGTGGTTGGTAGGGGAAAATTATGAGGGGGTTTAGTAAAGTTCTAAGTCGTCTTCACTGGCAAGAAGTGTGCCGACTTAGTAAGTCGATCCACTATAACCCAAATGGCATTGGATCCTCTGACTGACCTCGGCAGACCGATAACGAAGTCCATTGTATTATTCTCTCATTTCCACTCGGGGATAGGGAACAACTTAAGCATTCCTGCTGGCCTCTGATGCTCTGCTTTCACTTGCTGACAAGTGAGGCATTCAGACACAAATCGACGGATGTCTCGCTTCATACCTGGCCACCAATACAAAATCTGCAAATCCTTGTATATCTTGGTACCTCCTTGGTGGATGGAATTCGGAGATGTATGTGCCTCTGTCAGAATATCCTCTCTGATCGAATCAACACTAGGCACCCACATCCTTCATCTGTACTTTACAATACCATCAGACACTGCGTAGAGCACACTGTCCTTGGCTTCATCCTTCAGTCTCCATTTCTGTAATTGCTCATCCGAAGGCTGACCTCTACGGATTCGGTCTTGCAACGAAGACTGGACTGTCAGATTAGACAGCTTAGGAGCCAAGCCCTTAGGATAAACCTCTAACCCAAATCTCTAAATCTCTAACTGAAGAGATATCTGCACTGACAACTGTGCTACGACTGCAAATTTTCTGCTCAAGGCGTCTGCCACAACATTAGCGTTTCCTGTATGATAGCTAATTTCACAATCGTAGTCTTTCACTAACTCCAACCACCTTCTCTCTCATATTCAGTTGTTTCTGGGTGAAGAAATACTTGAGACTCTTGAGATCACTAAATATCTGGCATTTCTAGCCGTACAAATAATGTTTCCAAATCTTCAACGCGAAGACTACGACAGCTAACTCAAGTTCATGAGTCGGATAGTTCTTCTCATGCACCTTCAACTGTCTGGAGGCATAAGATATGACCCGCCCATGCTGCATCAACACTGTGCCTAAACCAAGCTTAGAAGCATCGGTGTAAAGCACAAAATTGCCTTGCCCTGCTGGCATTGCTAATGAAACGTCTGCCCTTTCTATTGCTTTAAAAGTACTAGAAAATTTTTTATTTTTTTTTAAAGCACTCGATTTTCGGTCATTTACATATACCACATGAAAATATTTTTATAAAATATTTTACCCTTTTAAAATAAAACATTAACCAACTAGCATTTTAAAAATCAAATGAAATAGTCATAAAAATGAAACGTCAAAAGTTAACCAACCTATAAGCAATAAATTTGAAAAGTATAGCCCATACTAAACCTCTCAGAAATCTCTCAAAAGCATAAATAAATTGTCTTAAAATCTTTAACGTAAATCATGAATCATAAATGCGGAAAAAGTAGAAGCGCTGGTCATCGGGTTGTGTGCGCCTTCAGTCCAGTCCAATCACCCATCAAGACTTCCCTCAACCTCACCTGCATCCATCACACCTAGTGAGTCTAAAGACTCAACACACCATAATCTTTATAACAAATGATACGTATAAAACCCCATGCAACAGTGAAAATACTTTTACGTAAAAATAATTTTTTCATGACATGCATAAACATTAACTTTTTCCTTTTCCTCAACAAGAAATAAAACATTTTTCATTATCATAAACATTTTCCCCTTTTCCGTTTTCCTTTGTTGAATTCAGATCGTTAATTGTGACTTTCCTCAAACCTCAAAAGTCGATGGATCCATCTACATGTAACCACAGTACTGGGCGGCGGGGGACACCAGCAACACTCTCACCGGTCAACTAGGCCCTAGCCTATCCTCATTCGAATAGAAATACGATCGTCGGGGCTCTCTCTGGGGCCTTCTCTCCTCACGATATTCCCATTCTTACCTCAAACCCCATAACCTCAAATCCTCAATGGTGTCACGGCAAATACGATTGTCGGGCTCCCACTAGGACCATAACCCTCACGATATCTCCACATCACATCATTATATTCACAATTACTTCACTTCTTTAACGTTTTATATTTCCATCACTTTATAAAAATCATGCATCACATATCATTTTTATTTTTGAAACAAAGCATGCAACATGTCTTTTAAATGTCAACCTTAAATCGTAAAAATCAAATAGACATTTAAAAATCATTATTTAATCATGAACATTTCATAAACATTTAAAAATAGTCATAATATCATAAAAACAGCTTTTAGGGCACTGCCATGACGTTTACTAATTTTTGGTGTAAAAAGACCGTTTTACCCCTGGACTTGACATTTTACGTTTTTGACTTTTTTCTTGATTTCTTGACTCTAACATGTCCCAAATAATTATTTAAGCCTAAATTAATTTTTTCATAAATTTATTTAGCTTAAATATTAGACTTTTTCATTTATCTTTAATTAATTGTTTTGATGGTGTTTTAATCCCGAAAAAATCCCAAACTTTAATATAAAATTCCTAAATTCAAAATTTAGTCTTTTTATATTATTTTAGCCCTTATGAACCACGACTCAACCCCCGTGAGCCGTTTTTCAATTTTATTTAGTCAAAAACCCTAATTTGACACCTTAACTTCGACCCCGAGCCAACTTTCGATTTTCACGAATTACCCCCGAACCATGTTGATCCGAAACTTGACAAACATCCTAAAGTACCCTACTGGACCCTTAGACCACTAAAAAACCCTTCCCAAGCCCAAAAACGAGCAACCCCAAGTCACCTCTTTGATGGCCGAGAATCCCAATCTTCATGGGTTTTATGTTTGTGTGTCCAGGCTGCTACCCGCGATCCCAGACCTTGAACAACTAATCCTCACAGCTTCCTAAGACTCTAAAGCCTCGTCCTAACCCATCCCGTGACCCACACGCCGAGCCCCCACGCTCCTGGACGCCTGAACACAAACACGCTCAAGCTGTCTTTTCTCGGGTGGGAGTCCTAGCATAGCTAGGACTCCTTCCCCAGCCCTTACCATGAGTCCTAGCTTTGCTAGGACTCTACTCCTGACCCGTGACCGACCCTAGCTGAGCCCTGGCCCAAGACAAGACCAAGCCCATCCCCTTTTCATGGAACCCGATCACCCCTAACCCCATGACAGCAACTTCACGGTTTCTGTTTGTTTTGCTTGTTCCTGTGGTGAGTTTGGGGATGGTGTGTGGCTCTAAATCACATAAAATCTTTGTTTAAACATAACTTGACATCATGGCAGGCCCTTAACATTCAAAGAACAAGTTATTTGAATCAAAAGTCATCTTTCGTCATGTATTCTTGCAATATATTGAAAATTCTGAAAATAATTCCATGCTCTTGATGTATACAATAATTCAAACAATAATATGATATGATGGATGAGAAAAGGAGATGTATGGCATGCCTTTGCGTTATATACGCACGAAAAACCTTTGACGACGAAGAACAGGACGATGAGACGATTGCTAGGAAGCTACCCTTGCAAAACCGAAACTTCTTCTTCCAAAATTTGATGTCTGTGCTGTCGTGTGTATTGTGGAGAGTTGGGAGAGAATTTTTTCAGAAATAAAAAAGTGTGGCTGTGAGTTACAATTGCAAAAGTGAAGGGTTTTAGGTATTTTAATACTTTAAATACTAATTAAATACCAACAAGTCTTTTAGGCCTATTAGGCCTCATAATTAAGCCCATTAGTTTTAATTAGGATTTAATAAAATATCAACAAGGTTTTTGTTTAAATAAATTTGTGAATTTTTTAGACGGGTTGCCAAAAAGCTCGCATTTTTTAATGAAAAACCAACACCGATAAAATTTATATTCCGGCATATAAAATCACTTCAAAAACCCCTTATTTTCTAAAAAATTATATGAAAAACCAATAACCATATTTTAAATAATTAAAAATAATTATTTAATAAAAACATTTTACGTTCCTCGATCGTCACTTGAATAATTTTTTAAAAGTACAATTTTATGCATGATGACAATAATATCCCATTTAGCATGTAAACAAGTATGTCACATAATCAATTAGCAANACTCATGATTTATGATTAAAGATTTTTAAGACTATTTATTTATGTTTTTGAGAGATTTTTGAAAGGTTTATTATGGGCTATACTTTTCAAACTTATTGCTTTTAGGTTTTGTAAACATGCGACGATTTCATTTTATGACTATTGCACTTGATTTTTAAAATGCTAGATGGTTGGTATTTTATTTTAAAAGGGAAAAATATTTTATAAAAATATTTTGGAAAAGCCGAAAATCATAGAGCNAAATACCAACCATCTAGCATTTTAAAAATCAAGTGCAATAGTCATAAAATGAAATCGTCGCATGTTTACAAAACCTAAAAGCAATAAGTTTGAAAAGTATAGCCCATAATAAACCTTTCAAAAATCTCTCAAAAACATAAATAAATAGTCTTAAAAATCTTTAATCATAAATCATGAGTAAAAAGTCATAATGCGGAAAAAATAGAAGCGCTGGTCCTCGGGTTGTGTGCCTTAAGTCCAGTCCAATCACCCATCAAGACTTCCCTCAACCTCACCTGCATCCATCACACATAGTGAGTCTAAAGACTCAACACACCATAATTTTTATAACAAATAATACGTATAAAACCCCATGCAACAGTGAAAATATTTTTACGTAAAAATAATTTTTTCATGACATGCATAAACATTAACTTTTTCCTTTTCCCCAACAAGACATAAAAACATTTTTCATGATCATAAACATTTTTCCCTTTTCCTTATTCCTTTGTTGAATTCAGATCGTTAATTGTGACTTTCCTCAAATCTCAAAAGTCGATGGATCCATCTACATGTAACCACAGTACTGGGCGGCGGGGGACACCAGCAACACTCTCACCGGTCGACTGGTCCCTGGCCTATCCTCTTTCAAATAGAAATACGATCGTCGGGGCTCCCTCTGGGGCCTTCTCCCATAAATGAGCTCTCTCTGGGGCCTTCTCCCCTCACGATATTCTCATTCTTACCTCAAACCTCATAACCTCAAATCCTCAATGGTGTCACGGGAAATACGCTCGTCGGGCTCCCACTAGGACCATAACCCTCACGATATCTCCACATAACATCATTATAGTCACAATTACTTCATTTCCTTCAACGTTTTACATTTCCATTACTTTATAAAAATCATGCATCACATATCATTTTTATTTTTGAAACCAAACATGCAACATGTTTTTTAAATGTCAACCTTAAATCGTAAAAATCAAATTGACATTTAAAAATCATTATTTAATCATGAAACATTTCATAAAAATTTTAAAATAGTCATTATATCATTAAAAACAGCATTTAGGGCACTGTCATGACGTTTACTAATTTTTGGTGTAAAAAGACCGTTTTATCCCTGTACTTGACATTTTACGTTTTTGACATTTTTCTTGATTTCTTGACTCTAACATGTCCCAAATAATTATTTAAGCCTAAATTAATTTTTTCATAAATTTATTTAGCTTAAATATTAGACTGTTTTATTTATCTTTAATTAATTGTTTTGACGGTGTTTTAATCCTGAAAAAACCTCAAACTTTAATATAAAATTCCTAAATTCAAAATTTAGTCTTTTTATATTATTTTAGCCCTTATGAACTATGACTCAACCCCCGTGAGCAGTTTTTCAATTTTAATTAGTCAAAAACCCTAAATTGACACCTAAATTTCGACCCCGAGCCAGCTTTCGATTTTCACGAGTTATCCCCAAACCATGTTGATCCAAAACTTGACCAAAATCCTAAAGTACCCAACCGTACCCTTAGACCACTAAAACACTCTTCCCAAGCCCAAAAACGAGCAACCCCAAGTCATCCCTATGCTGGCCCAGAATCCCAATCTGCATGGGTTCTATGTTTGTGCGTCCAGGCTGCTACCCGCCAACCCAGACCTTGAACCACTCATCCTCACACCTTCCTAAGACTCTAAAGCCTCGTCCTAACCCAGCCCGTGACCCACACGAGCCCCCTCGCTCCTGGACGCCTGAACTCAGACACGCTCAAGCTATGTGTTCTCGGGTGGGAGTCCTAGCATGGCTAGGACTCCTTCCCCAGCCCTTACCGTGTTTCCTAGCTGGGCTAAGACTCTCCCTTTGACCCGTGATCGACCCTAGCCGAGCCCTGGCCCAAGCCAAGACCAAGCCCATCGCCTTTTCATGGAATCCGATCACCCCTAACCCCAAGACAGCAACTTCACGATTTCAGTTTGTTTTTCTTGTTCCTGTGGTGAGTTCGGGGATTGTGTGTGGCTCTAAATTACATAAAATCTTTGTTTAAACATAACTTGACATCATGGCAGCCCCTTAACATTCAAAGAACAAGTTATTTGAATCAAAAGTCATCTTTCCTCATGTATTCATGCAATATATCGAAAATTCTGAAAATAATTCCGTGCTCTTCATGCATACAATAATTCAAACAATAATATGATATGATGGATGAGAAAAGGAGATGTATGGCGAGCCTTTGCGTTATATACGGACGAAAAACCGTTGACGACGAAGAACGGGACGAGAAGACGATTGCTAGGAAGCAACCCTTGCAAAACCGAAACTTCTTCTTCCAAATTTTGATGTGTGTGCTGTCGTGTGTATTGTGGAGAGTTGGGAGAGAATTTTTTCAGAAATAAAAAAAGTGTGGCCGTGAGTTACAATTGCAAAAGTGAAGGGTTTTAGGTATTTTAATACTTCAAATACTAATTAAATACCAACAAGTCTTTTAGGACTATTAGGCCTCATAATTAAGCCCATTAGTTTTAATTAGGATTTAATAAAATATCAACAAGGTTTTGTTTAAATAAATTTGTGAATTTATTAGCCGGGTTACCAAAAAGCTCGTATTTTTTAATGAAAAGCCAACACCGATAAAATTTATATCCCGCCGTATAAAATCACTTCAAAAACCCCTTATTTTTTAAAAAAAATTATGAAAAACCATCAACCATATTTTAAATAATTAAAAATATTTATTTAATACATTTTTCAGCCCTCGATCCCGGTTCCTCGATCGTCACTTGAATATTTCTTAAAAATACAATTTTATGCATGATGACAATAATATCCCATTTGGCATATAAACAAGTATGTCACATAATCACTTAGCAATTAAAATAAATTAATTACTCATTTTTCATATTTCCTTGATTTGCATGCAGTTGGATTCCGTCATCTTATTTTTGGACCTTACAGCTAACACTGGTGCTGAAATAAGAGCTTGTTTCAAAGTATCTAAGATCTTCTGACATTCATCACTCCATACAAATTTAGCATTCTTTTTAGTCAATAAAGTGAGTGGCACTGCTATCGAAGAAAATCCAAGAATAAATTTCCTGTAGTCGCCTGTTAAGCCTAGGAAACTGCGGACCTCTGAAACATTCTTCGGCTCAATCCAATCCTTAACTGCTGCCACCTTAGATGGATCCATCTCGATACCACTGCTAGATATTATATGACCCAAAAACGTTACCTTCTCCAACCAGAATTCACACTTACTGAATTTTGCAAACAACTTGCGTCTCTTCAAGACCTGCAAAACTGTACCCAAGTGCTGACTGTGCTCCTCATGGCTCTTCAAGTAGATAAGGATGTCGTCGATGAACACTATGACAAACTAATCGAGGTAGGGCTGAAATACTCCGTTCATGAGGTCCATATATATCGCTCCAGCGTTCGTCAGTCCAAACGGCATCACTAAGAACTCGTAGTGCCCATATCTGGGCCTTAAAGCTGTCTTATGAACATCTGCATCTTTTACCTTCAGCTGATGATACCCTGATCGCAGATCTATATTAGAGAACATTATAGCTCCCTGCAACTGATCAAATAAATCCTCGATCCTTGGTGGTGGGTATTTATTCTTGATCGTCACCTTGTTCAAACTCGGTAATCGATACACAGCCTCATGCTCCCATCTTTCTTCTTCACAAAGAGCACTGGTGTGCCTCATGGTGAGAAACTAGGGCGGATGAATTCTTTATCTAGGAGCTCTTGAATCTGCTGTTTGAGCTCTAACATTTCGGCTGGAACTAAGAGGTACGGTGCCTTGGAGATTGGCACGGTGCCTGACACAAGGTCAATGGCAAACTCCAGGAAAATCCCATACTACAGGCATATCAGATAATGACAGAGTGGGTACTTCAGGTGCGGAAATAATGCTGGCCAAGAAAGCCTGACATCCCTTATGAATAAGTCTTCATGCCTGCATACAAGAGATCATGCGAGGGAAACTCCTCCATCCATCTGGCTCAAAGAGAAAGTTCTCCATGCCCAAAGGTCTTACCAACGCTGACCTTTTCTGAAAATCAATAAGAACTCTGTTCTTTGTCAGCAAATCCATTCCCAAGATGATATAGAATTCTGACATCGACAACATCAAATCGGCATACACTAAGTGGCCCTGTAGTTCCATATCGATGTCTTTTACCACGCTAGTAGCTGATAACTCTCCCCTGATGGAACTGTCACTGAATAGCTCACGTCGAGTCCAATCGACTTGACGTCCAGATGATTGGCGAATGTCTCCGAAATAAAAGAGTGAGTGGCCCCAGAATCTATCAAGGCCTTTGTGGCTACCCTCTTTATAAAAATATTTCCTGAGAGACATTAGCACAACACAAAACTTATATCCCAACATTCTAACCTTAACCTCATGCAGAGTAGAAAGTCTCTACACAATTAACCAAAAATACTATCTAGCCCACTAATAATCCCAAATAAAGATTCGAAACATGCATGACAAATTTAAACTGTGCTGAATTAAATTAGTTACCAGTCAACAAGGTCGTGTCTGGGTTCACCTCCTCTGGCCAAGACTCAGCATATTAACCTCCTCTACCCTGGGTCAGCTGCTTCCACACTGGGCAGTCTCTTAGCATATGATCACTGGCTCCACATTTGAAGCATTTTCCCGATCCCCATAAATATTGTTTTGCACTTCGGGCACACCGAGAGCTGCGGAATAGGACCCTTGCCTTTCGACGGTCCCTGAAATGGCCTATTCCCATGCTGACCTTGGAAGGGCCTCTTAAACTGAGGTCGCTACTGTAGCTGCTGCCGAGGTTCCTGATAGGGCCTTTTGCCCTGTCTGTCACTCTCGATGTCCCTTTGGTCCTGCTCTGCCGCCAAGGCTCTATATAGGGCAACGACATAGGTAGTCGGACCAGCAACCCTAACATCACGGCGCAAGATCGGCCGCAACCCATCAATAAAATGCCTTAGCTTCTCTCAGGAATCATTTGCAATCAGGGGCACAAAGTGACATCCCCTCTTAAACTTCCTGACAAACTCAGCTACGCTGCTGTCTCCCTGACACAGAGTCATAAACTCCCTAGTCAGTCTGGATCGTACTTCTTCAGTGAAGTACTTAGAGTAAAAGACCTCTTTAAAACCATCCCATGACAGAGTCTGCAGATTCACCGACACAGACGTGCTCTCCTACCACAGCCTGGCGTCCTCTGTCAACGAAAAGGTGGCAATTCTAACTCTGTCTGCATCCTGCAGCTCCATGAAAGCGAAAATCATCTCGATGGACTTAATCCATCCCTCAGATATCATCGGTTTAGTAGTTCCTGTGAACTCTTTTGGGTCCATTCTCCTAAACCTCTCATAGGCTGCTTCTGGTCCGGGCCTCGCCCCTGTGTCTCCTGCAGCCTGATTACCCGTAAACTGTGTGAAGAACTGAGTCATCCCTGCAAGAATCTGATCCTGCATATCTGGGGTGGACGAGGAGGAGAGGCCCTCTCCCCATCCTGAGCTTCCCTATTCTCATCGCCTGCTTCACTCAAAATCCTACGTCTGGGAGGCATACTGTTCCAAAATTTTTCCCATCACGTAAACCCAACAAGCATGAACATAATTTTAATATCATAAGATGCACGAAATTTTGAATTTAAATATGCACATGCTGAAATCATGGCTGGAAGCTTACTACATGAAATAATTTGAAACCGTAAAACTTACAAACTTGAGGTGTGGCTTCGTGAGCTTCTCGCAACTGGCAGTAGGCATAACTCTTTACAAGAACACCTCTCTGATACTGAAACAACCCACTCTAATAACAAAAACATTTAAAAGAAATACCATATGCGGAAGCCTTAACATTTAAAAGGGAATAAACCTTAAAACATTTGATCATAAACATTTTTCAACTAATGACATATAATCATTTACAAAGTTTCCATAGTTCCATTTCCCAACATACATGTCCCTTAAAATTTTTCCATGTTCACTACATCAAATATAAGAGTGACATGAAAAAAAGTTCAAAAGTTTCCCTTCCTTTGCTATATGACTTCTTTCTCCTTGGACAATCCGCTTCAATCCATTTTATCACATGCATCACATGACATTAACTGAAATGAGATAAAACTCAGTAAGTAGAAAGCTATACATAACAAGTACATATACATGGCTTGGCTTGAAATATGGCTATGGCAATGGCAATGAACAATGAATAATATCATCTTCAATGAACAATAGATAACAAATCAATATAGATGGTATATCATGTCATGAATTAAAGGAAAGGAAATGATAGTTCTGTGACATGTGACCTGTGGATAGTATCTCTATGATATAAATATTATAACTGTGAGAGATACCCAAAATCATAACATTGGCCAATGATATGCATGAATTACTATCATTCCTTGGCTTTAATTATAGGAAAGTTCATTGAGACATTATAACAAACACTTGGTAGACACAATGAAATTATTAGCTCCTTTATCAACAAATTCAATAGAAATGCTTGCCCAATGGATACATAACAACAAATATATCAAGAACATAGCAATGAAAGGAGCTAGTCATCAATCAAAATGGCTTTTGTACATATATATCATGTGAGCATTTGAAGGGAAAACTTCTACTTACAACCCAATAAGTAAATGATGGCTATGATGATCTTGAATGATTCCTACAACAATTAGCACAACAATAACCATAAATCGTCACCATTATTCCAAGAAATCAATCAATTCAACTTAATCCTTCAAAACTCCAAACCCTTCAAAACTCCAAAAATATAGAATCATTACCTTGTAGCTTGAAATCTTAGGTAGAAGACACTAAAAATTCTACTAGAACCCTTGAACTTAGAGTAGAGATTGAAGGGAAGAAAATCTTGATGGGAGTAGACAAGAAACGATCAAAGAGAAGGAGAGAAATGAGAAGTGAGTAGAAGGGTCAAGAATTAAGTTTTAAAGTCTACAAAATACACTAAAAACGTGTTTTCTATGCCATAGACACGGACCCCGTGCCCCCTCCGTGTATGGGTCCGTGTACACTCTGAAAATCACACATTTTGCTTGGCAAGACCCGGACCCCGTGTAGAGGTCCGTGTATGGGTCCGTGTATCCACTGTCCAAGGGCCAAAACTGTACTTTATCTTCCGAATTAGCCAAAGTGGTAAACATAAAAGTTGTATTCCTATGTCTTTTCTTGCATCTCCACTTAGTCTCATGTCATTTGAAGGTCTGAGTAAAGGTTATGCTCATTCTCCCAACATGTGTCAGTGCAGGAACGATACACACAACACACTTCGGGCCACTTTAGGCTCGTCTTCCCTAATGATTTGAACAAAACTCAAAACATGAAATTTATAGCTTTATACCTTATATTTCTAATGGAATTGTCCTCACATCAATTGGATCAATATACAAAATATTATACTAAAAATCACAACTACTGCCAAATTTTTCATACCGTTTCTGCACTTCCATTTTCTATTTGGCTCAAGATCAACTTTCTATTCTACCCATTCATTTCCATAAACAACACTAACAATAAACATAACTCCAAACAATAACCATATTTAATCATCCCAATAAACATATCCATAACCAATAACTATTAAAATATCTATAATCATACCTTATTACAAGAAATCATAAATTACACCATCAACAATAACATGATAAAAGGTCGGGATATTACAATCTCCCCTCCTTATAAAAATTTCGTCTCCGAAATTTGCTGACCGTCAAATAAACTAGGATAACGATGTTTCATCTCCTCTTCCGGTTCCCACGTGACCTCTTCAATCACTTGATTCCTCCAAAGAACTTTGACAATACCAATCTCTTTGTTTCTCAACACTTTAACTTTGCGATCAAGAATTTGAACCGACATTTTCTCATAGCTCAAATTAGGTAAAAGGTCCAATGATTCATACCGAAGAACATGAGATGGGTTAGCAATATACTTACAAAGCATAGAAACATGAAATACGTTGTGAACTTGATCCAAGTTCGGTGGCAATGCAAGGCGATAGGCTCGGTCTCCAATCTTATCAAGAATATCAAACGGCCCAATGTATCGAGGACTTAGTTTTCCTTTCTTGCCAAATCGCATAACTCCCTTAAGAGGAGCTATTTTAATAAAAACATGATCACCAACCTTAAATGCCAATGGCTGTCTTCGAACATCGTCATAACTCATCTGTCTAGATTGAGCTGTCTTCATTCTTTCTTGGATCAAACCCACAACATCTGCTGTCTGTTGAACCAACTCCGGGCCCAACATCTTCCTTTCACCTACCTCTTCCCAATATAGAGGAGATCGGCACTTTCTTCCATAAAGAGCTTCATAAGGTGCCATGCCGATTGAAGATAGGTAGCTGTTGTTATACGTGAACTCGACAAGAGGCAACTTGGAATCCCAACTCCCCGGGATATCAATCGTACAAGCCCTTAGCATATCCTCAAAATTTTGGATAACCCTTTCTAATTGACCGTCGCTTTGAGGGTGATAAGCGGTGCTAAAAGCCAATTTCGTTCCCAAGGCTCGATGCAAACTCTTCCAAAACTCAGATGTAAACCTTGGATAACGATCTGAAACTATCGATATTGGTATCCCATGAAGTCTCACAATCTCCCGAATATACGCCTCGGCATATTGATTCATAGAATAATTCGTCTTTAGAGGAAGAAAATGAAATGAATTGGTCAATCAATTCACGATCACCCAAATAGATATGAAGCCTTTCTGCGTCCTTGGCAACCCAACAACAAAATCGATAGTTATCTGCTCCACTTTCATTGCGGTATAAGCAAGGATTGTAACAATCCCGCAGGTCTCTGGTGCTCAATCTTAAGCTGCTGACAGGTTAGACATTTAAAAACAAATCACATGATATCTTTCTTCATACCTGGCCACCAGTAAAGACGTCAAAGATCTTGGTACTACCGGGATGTACAGAATACGGCGCGGTATGAGCTTTAAGAAGGATCTCTTTTCGAATGTCATCACCCATAGGAAAATATATCCTGCCTCGAAAGTTCATTAATCCATCACGATTTAACCCAAACTCAGAAACTCCTGCCAGATCACTTTTCCTCTTCAACTCTAATAACTGAGTATCCAGCTGTTGTTCCTTCAAAATTCGATCAAATAAAGTTAAGTGGAGAACTAGTGTAGATAGTCGAGCCACTGTACCTGAAGATACCAAAGTGATCTCATTCCTTTGCTGATCAAGCAACAATGGTTTAGAAATCATAGAACCCAATTAAGAATTCGACTTACGACTCAAAGCATCCGCCACCACATTAGCTTTACCACGATGATATCTAATTGTGCAATCATTGTCCTTCGCTAGTTCCAGCCATCTCTGCTGCCTCATATTTAATTCCTTCTGCGAAAACAGATAACTCAAACTTTTGTGATCTGTATATATTTCACATTTCTCACCATAAAGATAGTGCCGCCAAATCTTTAAGGCTAAAACCACAGCCGTCAACTACAAATCATGAGTAGGATAATTCTTCTCGTATTCCTTTAACTGACGAGAAGCATACACTATCACCTTCCCACGCTGCATTAATACGGCACCTAACCCCTGCTTTGAAGCATCTGTATACACAACAAAATCTTCAGTACCACAAGGAAGTACTAATACAGGGGCAGAAGTTAACAAATCTTTCAATGTTTGGAATGCTTGTTGGCATTCTATGGTCCATTCAAACTTCACAGACTTCCGAGTCAAACTCGTTAGTGGCAAAGCTATCTTCGAAAAGTCCGCTATAAATCGTCTGTAATATCCTGCCAAACCAAGAAAACTTCTTACCTCTGAAACTTTCTTTGGAATGGACCATTGCTTAATGGATTCAATCTTGGCTGGATCTACCGATATTCCTTACTTTGAAATAATATGGCCCAATAACGCCACCTGCTCTAACCAAAATTCACATTTCTTTAGTTTTGCATATAATTGTTTTTCCCTCAATGTCTGTAACACGATTTTCAAATGCTCCCTATGAAGTTCTCGTGTCTTAGAATATATCAAAATGTCGTCAATAAACACAATCATAAAAGTATCCAAATACAGTTTAAAAACACGATTCATCAAATCCATAAACACTGAAGAAGCATTAGTTAATCCAAATGACATCACCAAAAATTCATAATGACCATACCTCGTTCTAATGCAGTCTTTGGTATGTCCTCCGTTTTTACCTTCAATTGATGATATCCGGATCGAAGATCGATTTTCGAAAACACAGTGGCCCCTTGCAATTGATCAAAAAGATCATCGATTCGAGGCAAAGGATATTCAGTTTTAATGGTTACCTTGTTGAGTTCTCGATAATCAATGCATAATCTCGACGATCCATCTTTCTTTTTCATGAACAAAGCCGGAGCTCCCCAAGGCGAGGAACTAGGACGGATAAAACCTTTATCTAATAGCTTCTGCAATTGATTTTTCATTTCTTTATCTCCGTTTGAGCCATTCTGTACGGGGCTTTGGAAATTGGGGCTGTACCTGGACTTGATTCAATAACAAACTCTACCTCTCGATCAAGAGGTAAGCCAGGCACATCATCAGCAAATACGTCAGGATATTCCTGAACCACTTCAATATTCTGTAACGGCACATTACTGTCCCTATTTACATCCGATACTAAGGCCAGAAAACTAGTACATCCCTTATTCAACAATTTAATAGCTTACAAACATTAAATAATGGGAGTATTTATCGATGAGCTTAGACCAACAATTTCATTATTCTCATGATTATAAGTTAAAAACTCCACAGTCTTTCCCACACAATAAATTATGGCACGATAAGCGGATAACCAGTCCATACCCAATATAACATCAAATGCAACCGTCAGAATCACAATATAATCATCATATAACAATCTCGTGCCCATCTGTACCGGACATGCCGTAAGGATACTAGTAGGACAAATCTCATCACCAGAGGGCAACATAATATTGAGTGTAATGGCATAACAGTAGGTTCAAAAAATATAGAATGCATAAACACTTCAGACATAAAAAATGGGTTGCACCAGTATCAATCAATGTGAGTTCTTCCTTGCCATATATTAGAATATTACCTGATATGACTGAAGAATCCGGATTGGCACCTTCTTTTGTCATTGTATAGATTCTGCCCTGAACCTTTCCTTTTTCAGAGGAGAGAGGACATTTCAATGATGTGTGCCCCATTTCCTTGCATCTATAACATCAGCCACTCCAAACTAGACACTCACCTTTTTGTGGCTTGCCACACTTGGGACATAATGGTTGCTCCATAACTGAAGAAGGCGCGGAAGGTTTATTGCTTTGCTCCATTGATAGGATCGGTTTGGGGAAAAATCATTGAGCTACAATATCTCGGTTCTTGAAATATTGAACACCGATGAATTAAATTGAGTTTGATATGAATTCAAGTGGAAAACACTCGAAATAATCCTTCGTGGAAACAGATTAAATATTTTATAAAGAATTTAAAATATATGCAAGTTGAATGAGTAAAAATATTTTAGTTGAAGCATTTTATCAAACACTTGGTATGCAATATTTTGATATTTGAAGAACACATAAAATGCTTCAATAATGTATCTTTAAAACTATGAAAATGATAATTAAGTGCAATAAAAAATAGACACGAATTTGATTATGGATGTTCGGAGACTTCAAATGCTCCTACGTCACCCCTTCTTCCCCTTGGGAAGGTTCACTAGAAGACTTTGATTTTTACAACACCTTGTACAAACCCATTCAGCTAGGACTTACCTACTACCTAAACTGAACTCCTAGCACTCAAGATTATAGGCAGCACCTCACAATCAGCATATTGTTTAATGTCTCATATGCAAAGACTACACACACAAGTTTATTGTATTTGTGCAAGACTCACTCAACTAATCTTTGAAGTTCAACTCTCTTGCATAGGTGTGAGTGATTGTGTGTGTCAAGAATTTATACTTTACAGTGTACATCTCAAATGTATCCTCACACAAGGGCTTGTGCTCTCAACTAGTTGATATATTCATGCTAACTGCCCATGCTTTGAATCCCATTCAAAAGATTTTGATTGATCTTCAATATGTTGTATTTATATGCCCAAACACTGATAAATACGTTAGACTCAAGAATATGATCGTTTGGAAAGTTTCTGTACTGTTTCTGAGATTGCAACGGTCAAATTCTTCTTGCTGGACATTTTCCCTACTAGTCAACTCTGGTCAACTAGTCAACTCTATTCAACTCAACTGGTCAGCTGCTGGTTTAGTTCAGTTCAGTTAGTCAGCTGCTGGTTCGGTTCTGTTCAGCTGGTTCGGTTCGGTTCAGTTCTGTAACGGGCCCGTATTTAGAATTCGTAATTTTGCGGAATTATTTAAATTTTTTCTCTTTAAATAAATAACATGCGTCATTCATAAAATAAACTGATAAATGGATTTAACTTTAAAATAACAGCGGAAATAAATATTGTGTTTCAAAATAACAACTTAAAAATCATTCAACATATTAAAAACTGAGTTTGAATATAAAAAGATGAATAAACTGAAACATGAGGTCCTCGGGTTCCTACTACTGCTGACCCGAGCTAGCTCACTGGTCTCCGCCCTCGATCTCGACCTCATCAGTACCTACAACAATCAAGTCTAGTGAGTCTAAAGACTCAGCATGCATATATCGTGAATAACAAGTAAATATATCATAACATTTCGTGTAACGTAAAAAAAATATCGTATCGTAAAGCGTAAGGTTAAAATCGTGTTATGAGTAATTATATATACGTGCATATCTGAAAATCGTACGTAAAAGATTTGCTCGATAGAGCCCTGTCATAAAAATACCATATCGAGATTTTTCTAGTAGAGATAATGTTTCAACGCAAGTGGCCCGTAACATAACATGAACGTCTGATCAGACTAAACCACAGTATACTGGGCGCTATAGATCACCACAGCCCTTGGACTGGATGTCCATACCTATACATACACATAAACCAGTCGTAAGTCACCGGGTAGAGATCCCATAAGCGTGAGGTGGCTAAAAGACATATCATATATATCTCAAAATAAACATTTTATATTTTATGCATGTAATATAATTATAACCCTGCTTTTACCGAATGAGTTGGATCGTTCCCAGGCTTTCTGCGACCCAATTCTAACATGAGACGTATGCAAATAATCTCAACTTGAGAACAACTTCATAACCGAACCAAAAACGAGACCAACACTCTAATGAGACCATCGTTTATTCATGATCAAAATGCACCTAACATGATGAAATAATATCTCCAAGAATTGTATTCCACGAAAATTAGTGAATGGAGGCCAAAATCATGAAACGCTCTTTCGAGAGTCACTTTGGCACATTGCACCGTAAATTCTCGTACGAGCTCTAAACTTAACCAAATCACAAACAGACAAAAAAATGACCTTCATAACTCATTGAGGTACTGTCCAGTCCAAGGCCATAGGCTAAAAGCCAACCAATAACTCGAACCAACCTTCTGAACCAAAACATTGCTGCTGTGAAAAGCACGGTGGCAGCAGCTGTGTTTTTGCTGTGGTTTATGAAACTAATGACCATTGGGGCTTGAACCACCGACCAAGGTGTCTTACCAACATCCTAAGAGGTGGCTTGGACCATGGCTAAGGGCTAAAAGCCAACCACAAGCCAAGAAAATACCTAGGACAACTCAAAGCTCCAACCGAGAGCACCAAACTTGCGTGTAGTGTGATGTGTTGAATCGTTTGCTGTCTTGTATCGTTTCGGTGGCCATATGACCGACCATGGCTCGATCTAGATATGATGAGGTATTGTGTGAACCATGGTTAAAGGATAAAAGCCAACCAAGATCCAACCCAAACCCCAAAAGCCGAAGCTTCATCCGCACATAATGACAGAAATGAAAATCGAGGAGCACTTGGTTTGTTGTTGAAAAATCGTGATGGAACCGTGGACCAAGCCTTGAAAGGCCATCTTGGTCACGTCCTAGACATGCTAAGGGAGGGTTCTAACCATGGTTACAGGCCCTGGGCCAACCAAGATTCGAACTCTCACCATAGACAGCCAAACCAAAAAAAAAAAAAAACGTGACTCCAAGTTGCAACTATGGGAAAGTTGTTGTCAAACCTTCGTCCTGCGTGTATGGGCTGAAACCAATGAACCAACATGACTCTAACACACTATAATACATGCCTAGATGCAGCCTTGAACTCTGGAACCGACCAACTTCCTGCAACCAACAAAAACAATCCAAACCGTGAAGCATAAAGCCAACCAAAAGAAGCCGAGAAGGGGCTAAGCAGAATTTGTTGCATAGTTGCTGTCATTTCGGTTTTTGCTCCTTAAATCATGAACATATAATGTTTTAAATTGTATATAGGACTGGATTGAAAGAAAAGAACAATATATACATGCCTGGAAATCGGTTTTGAACAAAACAAAGTAATACGACGAACACGGCACGGCGGAGACAAAGTATATTTTCTTTCTTATTTCCTTGCTGCTACTCACGACTCTATCTGTTGTTTCTTTCGGAAATTTTCAAATGAGAGGGTGGGGAGATGCTAAGGAATGAAGGGGAAGGTTACAAATTAAATGGGTCAAGAATGCATCTAGATGGAAGTTTCATATGAGGAGATTGAATGGCAAAAAAAGAAATGCTTCTTTTCCCTTTCTAGTTGCACGAAATGTGGGGGGGAATTAGGGGGTGTGATGACCAAAATTTGATGTCTAGATGCAAGGTAAAATATTGCTTAAATCTCGTATTTTAAATTCTTAAAGTTTTAAACACTCATTATCTATTTTAGTAGATTAGTAAATTAAATTAGGGTAACAATTTCTTGCATGGCATGACTTGGTCTAACAATTAATTATTAAAATGTTAGGTTTTAATTTCTTGAATATATTAGGCCTAGATTAATTTATCCCAATTGGTTATACATTTTAATTTAGGTTTTTAACTAACTATTGGACATAGAAGAACTTATTTAATTACTTAACTCCAATTAACTAAATAAATCTTAAAACATTCTTTATCATTAAAATAAATTATTCTTAGGCTTAAATTAAATTTAGGAATATTTTCTTATTATTAATCTTATCTCTAGTCTCTAAACTCCAGTCCGGCCTCGCGTATTTAATCAAAAAGATAGAACTAAACCTCTGCGCTTAAAATAAATAATCACAACTTAACGATTTTAAAATGAATTAAACACTTTGAATATATATATATATAAATCATTTTTAATTTAAATAATAGCAATTATGCATGGCTTATACGTAATCTGATTTTTGGATTCTACAACTCTTCCCCCCTTAAAAGAAATTTCGTCCTAGAAATTAAAAATTACTGAATAACTCGGGATATCGACTCTTCATTTCTTGCTCAGATTCCCATGTAGCTTCTTCCTCGAAATGATTAAGCTACTTGACCTTCACTAGCTTTACCTTTTTGTTCCGAAGCTTTTTGTGACACCCTAAAAACAAAGGTGCATAAATGCAGTTTTATTAGTATAAATTTTACTATTTTCATTTTTAAAAAAAATTATCATATTATTTGTCGGTAAAAATTTTATTTGTCCAAAGTATCTAGAAATACATTAAAATGCATCACAATACACTTAAAAATTCATCAAGCACTATGTGATTCCCATTCCAAAATCAAATACCCAAAATATAATAAATTATTATAATTAAGCTCAATACATATGTTAAGTAATTAAGTACAATAATTATTAGGTTGAATGTAATACATAGGTTTAATATAATATAATACAAGAATATAATAATATTAAGTTTGGATAAACATCATATTTTAATAAATAAATAAAAAAATAAAAAAAATTAATAATAAAATGAAACGGATAAACATGGAATTCTCAGCTATATATAACCGAACATTTCTTTTCCAACCAACCGAGAGAAAGAGCCGAGAAGAAGGAAAGTAAGGAAGGAAGGAAGGAAAGAAAAAAGGGAAGGGAAAAAGAGAAGAAAAATCTATACCTCTTTCCGAAAAATCCCAATAAATCACCAACTATTCACCTCATATCGTAAAGCAATATAGCACTGAAGGTGACGTAAAAGGATCACTCAAAAACGAGAAAATCAAACAAAGATATTTCGCAAAACGGCAACGGTATCCCGTATTCAAGCTAGGTATTTTTCGCTCATTTTTCTTATAACTACACACCAAACTAGAGGTCGGCTTGAACATGAAAGTTGTACCTCTTGTTGCATAGATAACGTACATACTGCCCGTCGTCCCAAAATATTGCCGGAACTAACATTTTCGGAATGCCGGAGTACCTTAGTTAATCATACGATGATATTTAAATTTGGTATTGATCGGGTAGGAATTTGAAAATACTTTCAACATAAGAATTCAAGATCATAAAAAGTTACATATGCTGAAAAAAAACCGGTCGCGTGTGGCTGCCGGAAGGCCACTCACACGCCGGAACAGTCTGCGCGTGTACTGCACGCGCCGCCGTATCGTCGGTTTTCCGGTGGCCGAACATTTCTGGTGATATTTCCGACTTTTTGGCCAACTTTCGTAATGTTTGGAGATGTTTTCTAATTAATATGAAATTTTCAATCTTAAGTAAAATCATCCGGGTTAAATTTTGAACAAAAAAAATAATCTGGAAATGATCAGCTAGTTACTTAAAAACTCTAACATATAAATATCATTCATAATATATTTTTAGGACTTGTTCCAGCAACTCGAATTATTAATCAAGCCTAAACTGTAAGTTATCAGGTGAGGAAATTACTTTGGCATTTGGCCTGGAAATTTCAATAGCGATTATTTATATTTCAAATATCATCTACAGTTCATTTCAATTACTGATATATTTTCTTGCATATTTATGAATGGATTGATATGCCATTAATGAATGGAGTCATGGACCACTGGACAAAATGGCTTCGGCCCGGAAAATGAGTCCAATGAACAACGGGTCAAAAGTCCAGGGTATATGGTTCATCTGAACAACGCGCACCGAATATTTCGGTCCAGAGAATGTTTCACCTGGCTCGTAAAAAGTGCTTAATTAGAGCCACCAATGTTAATTTATGAAATTTTCATTTTATCTATTATTCCATTGCATAGCATTCATAACATCTAAATTGTTCTGCCTATTACTTCATGCATAATTATAATGAAGTGCTATTTTAATTTATTTAAAAGCTATATACTAATTTAAACTCACTAAGTTCTTAAAGACTTAACCCTCTGTTTCTTTTCGTCTATTGTAATTTCCAGACACAGGAACCCCAGAATTGGAACAGGAGGAAAATAACTGAAGCTGAAATAAGAGCATTTGAAAGTTCGGATGATCTGTTTATAAATAAATGTTAAATTTCCGCTATAAAATAATTTTACATATTTGTAATAAGAATGTAAATATTTGTATATAATATTTTAATGATAGAAGAAAATATTTAAATTTTTACCCACGATATCTTTTTAATAATAATAAAAGAAAAATTAAAGATAGCAGTTCAATAAAGAAAGATTGAAAAAAATGTGGCACTTAGTAAGGAAATAATTATGAATTCCTAAACCGGGAGCCACAGAGGTGGTATCAGAGCATGGTTTCTTAGAGTCTAGAGACAGGAGCCTAAGGTTTATTATAATGTTATATGTTAATTTTTATGTTTTCCTCATAACTGAAATGTCTCCTTTCAGGATGATGGAGTTTAGTGGGACGTCAAAGAATAAACAAACTATAATCATCAAACAAATGGAGGAAGAGATAACAAAATTAATCAAAGAAAACTCGGATTTGAAATGCCTAGTGAATATGTATCGAGAGCATTTTGAAACCTTTGGAACAACTGAAATTTTTCATGGATTTATTGAAGAACGGATGAGGGCTGATAATCTAGCATATCAGGGAGAATTGGGTCATGTACTGTATGAAAGAGACCGCACTCTTATATACTTACTAGACATGCATGAATTCTATGACCGAGGTTTGATTAGTTTCTTAAAAGGAGTCTCACACCCTTCGATCCACATTGACCACTTAATCATGCATGGACGTGAACTGGTTAATCAATCTATCCACGGAATGGAACCTGGTGTTATCGGTCCATCTTACTCAAATCAAGCTAATCAGACGACAACTCCTCCCATCACTAGCACATTTGAAACCGGAAGTAGTAGCTTGATTAACAATATTCCACCGTATGTACCAGCCCTTTTTGTAGAATATCCTGGAGTCATGAACACAACAATAGATAAAACCCCCTTTATGGTAAATGATTATCTGTTGCAGTCACCGGAAGTTGAAATCCTTCTTGACCCCATGTGGGAAAACTTTGTATTTGGAGTAGATGAACTTGTTCCAATGACTATCCTACCTAAAAGTGAAAATGAAAATGAGCTTAGTTATGAACCAGACCCTGTTGAACCACATACATCAATGCCGAATACGGATCAAAATGTTACCATGGGAACCACAGGCACAAATGAAGGCTCGAGCCACACAACTTCTTTAGATCTCTCAGACGACAAATGAAGACAATGACTATTTTGCACTAGTATATAATTAGTATTAATAATCATCATCTTTTGTAGGTATGATGATTATCAAGGTCATCATTTTTTGTAGCCATGATGACTCAGTTTGCTTGTTCTGTTTGTATTATGCTTGTGTATTGTAAATATTTGAAACATGTCCTGTTTATAAATAAAACTGACTGTTTACCCTCTGATATAAATATGTACATTTATGATATAAATATAGTGCAAGATATGTTCGTATTTTATCTTTATGTGTTTAGAATGACGTCTTCACAAAATAGTACTCAAGCCAGAATCGGACAAGACATTCCCCCTCAAGATGACCACAACTCGGCAACTGGTGGAAATTCCAGAAACGCTCAACACAATCGCCCCAAGAACAAAACATACGAAATATGTTTGAAATAATGCATCAATTTGTGAAGTTTTGTCAGCAAAATCCACCACGACCTCATGATCAAGCTCAAGAACATCACATTGAGGCAAATGATTGAGCTCTTGAGAGATTTTTGAGATTTAAACCGCCAAAGTTTGAAGGAAAACCAAATGCTTATCAAGCAGAATCTTGGCTAAGCAAAATCAACAAAATATTCTCTATTCTCAATTATTCTGAAGAACAAAAGGTGAATTTTTCCACTTACTTATTTGAAGAAGCAGCTCATAACTGGTGGCGTACAGTGGAACATAAGTGGACAAAGAATCACACCCCAAAAACGTGGGAAAATTTTCTGCACGAGTTCGAAGGTAAATATATAACTCAAGTTATATTAAATACCCGAGAACGTGAATTTATGGATTTTGTCCAAGGTGACATGACAGTAGCTCAATATGACGAAGAATTCCACCGTCTTATACATTATGCACCACACTACATGGAAGATGAGGTAAGAAAAATGAAAAAATTTGTTCAAGGGTTAAAGCTAGATATTAGTTGGGCAACATTGTCCACAGAAGTTGCCAGTTATGTCTCTGCTGTCAATCAAGCTCTACGAGTGGAAGAAGATATCAAGGCACTTCTTAAAAAAGAGGAAGAAGATAAGAAAATCAGGAAGCCTAACCTTTTTGAGGATAATAACCGGAAAAGAAAATTTGAAAAGAGAACAAAACCAGTCAGGCAAGGAGAAACTGTTAAAGGAAAAGTTCCGAGGAACAACAATAAAAAGTGTGGATATTGTGGATTACTAAATCATGAAGATGAAAAGTGCTGGAGAAAAGGTGGGAAATGTCTTATTTGCAGAAGTGAGCAACACCGTATTCAAGATTGTCCAAAAAGAACGCAGAAGACTCAACCCACAACAAAGCCAAAGATACCTGCTCGAGCCTATGCCCTCTTAGGAAACAAAGAAGAAGAAGATGACCCCACTGCATTTGTAGAAGGTACTGTTACCATATTATCGAGTTCTGCAAAAACTTTATTTGATCCGGGAGCTACTCATTTTTTTATCTCAAAAGTTTTTGTACGTAAATTACGACTGTTATTGGAGCAGCTAACATATAGCTTCATTTGCTCAACTTTAGGGACAACAATGATTACTGACATCATTTACAAAAAATGTCCCTTAAACTTCCAAGAAAAAGAATATCTAGCAGATTGATTGAGCTGCAACGGTTCGAATTTCAAGACATGCGAAGGATTCGCCATGTACTTCTTTAGCATAGAGACGTGGAACACGTTGTGTACTCCGGCCAGATTAGGCGGAAGAGCAACACGATAAGCTAACGTCCCAAACCTGTCGAGGATCTCAAATGGTCCGATGAATCTCGGACTAAGCTTTCTTTTCTTCCCGAACAGCATGACACCTTTCATCGGTCCTATCTTCACGAAAACATGGTCGCCAACGGCAAACTCTAGATCTCTCCTCCTATGATCCGCATAACTCTTCTGTCGACTCTGAGCAGTCCTGATTCTATCACGGATCTTGACTACTACGTCGGCAGTCTGCTGAATAATCTCCGGACCTAATTCTGATCTTTCCCCTACATCATCCCAATTAATAGCTGATCTATACTTACGACCGTACAGTGCTTCATATGGAGCCATACCTATAAACGACTGAAAAATGTTGTTATAGGTAA
This sequence comes from Primulina huaijiensis, assembly GCF_012295235.1. Lineage (NCBI taxonomy): Eukaryota > Viridiplantae > Streptophyta > Magnoliopsida > Lamiales > Gesneriaceae > Primulina > Primulina huaijiensis. The sequence goes on along the minus strand of NC_133309.1, from coordinate 10,441,214 downwards.
ATTCCATCAATGGCAACTTCGACTCCTAACTCTCTGAGAAATCGATGACGCATGGACGGAGAAGATCCTCCAAAATCTCGATAACTCTCTCTGACTGACCATCTGTCTGAGGATGGAAGGCTTTGCTAAACAACAACTTCGTACCCATAGCTGAATGCAAACTCTTCCAAAAGGAGGAAGTGAATCTAGAATCTCGATCAGACACTATCGAAACGGGAATACCATGAAGTCGGACTGTCTCCCGGATATACAACTTTGCATACTGAATCATGGTGAAAGTCGTCTTAATAGGAAAGAAGTGCGCTGATTTGGTAAGGCGATCAGCAATCACCAAGATAGCATTTGACCCTCTGACTGATTTCGGCAAACCGACAACGAAGTCCATGGTAACATTCTCCCACTTCCACTCGAGAATAGGAAGAGGCTTGAGCATACCTGCTGGTCTCTGATGTTCCGCTTTCACTAGGTGACACGTCAGACACTCGGATACAAAACGTCTTATATACTTCTTCATTCCGGCCCACCAATACAACAACTGCAGATCTTTGTACATCTTCGTACTCCCAGGATGAATAGAGTACGGAGACATGTGGGCCTCAGATAAAATATCTGCTCGAATAGAACCGCCGCTAGGAACCCACATTCTGTCTCGATATCTCGCAATACCGTCGCTAACTGTATACAAGATACTGCCCTTGGCCTCATCTCATTCTCCACTTCGCCAACTGCTCATCTGCTGACTGCCCACCGCGAATACGGTCTAGGAGAGAAGACTGAATCTTCAAGGTAGATAGACGGGGAACTCTACCTCGAGGATATGTCTCTAGATCAAACCTCTGCATCTCAAACTGAAGGGGTCTCGGAATCACCAAATGAGCTATCACTGCGACTTTCCTGCTCAATGCATCCGCAACTACATAAGCCTTTCCAGGGTGGTAGCTAATGTCACAGTCATAGTCCTTCACTAGCTCCAACCAACGCCTCTGACGCATATTCAACTCTTTCTGCGTAAAGAAGTACTTGAGGCTCTTATGGTCGGTAAAGATCTGGCACTTCTTTCCGTACAAATAATGCCTTCAAATCTTCAAGGCAAATACTACGGCTGCTAACTCTAGATTTTGGGTAGGGTAATTCTTCTCATGGATTTTCAATTGACGAGAAGCATACGCTATCACCTTCCCATGCTGCATCAAGACTGCGCCTAAACCGAGCTTCGAACCATCGATATACAAAACAAAATCTCCGGGGTCTTGAGTTCTACCATCTCTGTCGGTGCTAATCGGTATGGTGCTTTTGAGATCGATGCGGTACCTGGCATAGGCTCAATAGAAAATTGTACCTCTCGCGCAGGTGGCATACCAGAGATGTCGTCAGGAAAAACGTCTAGAAAGTCCCTAACAATTGGGACATCGGAGGCTGACTGACTGAGTGCTTCGGGAACAGATACAAAAGTTGCTAAAAACGCGCGGCACCTTCTTTGTATGAGCATCTTAGCCTTGACACAAGATATCATACGTTGTAAATGAAAGTACCTGTCTGGCTCGAATAAAAACTTCTCTTTACCTAGCAGTTGGACTAGCACAGATCTACGCTGGAAATCAATCAAAACCCTGTTCTTTAATAGCCATTCCATTCCAAGAATGATGTCAAACTCCGGCATCGGCAATACGATAAGATCCACATAAACAAGATTACCATGAAGTTCGAGGTCTATGTCTAGGACCACATTAGTAGCTGTCAGCTCTTCTGCAGAAGGCAGTACTACCGAATACGCTATATCTAGCCAGATGGTCTTGACCTTGAGGAAATTTGCAAAGGTCTCTGAAATGAACGAATGAGTAGCCCCTGAATCTATCAAGGCATTCGTAGCTGAACCAGCTATAAAAAGTCTCCCTGAAAGATTGGGACATCAAGCTGAACCCAAAAATTACAAGAACTAAACTCATAGACATGCGAAGGTCAAAGTTCATATAACCTAAATTCCCGAAAATAACACTGATTAGAGCATCCAATCCTATCACAAATTCTAAGTTCAAAATCTTAACCCAGACTCCAAAAACATTGAATTTCAAATGCAAACTTGAATCTTTACGATACCTGTCATGAGCATTGTCTCCGGGTTTGCCTCCACTGCATGGAGAGCAAAAACTCTGCCTTGGGTCGGCAGACTCCCCTGAGGGCAATTTTTCAGTAAGTGGTCAGGACTACCACACTTGTAGCACTTCCCTGAGCCATACATACAAGCTCCAGCATGACGGCGTGTGCACTTAGCACAGACTGGATACTCTGAGGTCCTCGGGATTATCCGTCCCTGTTGCTGCTGTCCTCTGTTCCTGGATGGGCCGTGGAAGAGCTTCTTACTCTGATTCTGCTGATGAGGAGGGCGGTGCGGCACTTGGACTGGTCGCTTGCCCTGACAATCTCTCTCAATATCATTCTGATCCTGCTCTGCGGTTAGAGCTTTGGAGACAGCGACATCATAGGTAGTAGGGCCAGCCACCGTAACATCACGACGCAAGATCGGCCGCAGACCATCCAAAAATTGTCTCATCTTGGCACCAACATCATTGGCGATCAGGGGCACAAAATGGCAACCCCTCTTGAACTTCTGGATAAACTCCGTAACAGTCATGTCTCCGTGCCTCAGGGTCATAAACTCCCTGGTCAACCTGGAACGCACCTCGTCAGTAAAATATTTAGAGTAGAATACCTCTGTAAAGCGCGTCCAGCTCAGAGTGGCAAAATTCAAGGCTACAGATGCTCCTTGCCACCACAAACGAGCGTCTCCTCCAAACAGATAGGTCGCACAATGAACCCTATCCTCATCTCCAAGCCCCATGAATTCGAAGATAACTTCAAGGGACTTAATCCAGCCCTCGGCAATCATAGGATCTGTCGTCCCTGAGAACTCCTTCGGCCTCATCTTCATGAATCTCTCACAAATAGCCTCAGGACCCGTCTGCCTGGTTACCACAGCGTTGTCCCCCGCAAACGGTGCGAAGAACCTAGTCATCCCAGCTAACATCTGGGCGTTTATGTCTGGTGGAAGGGGTGGAGATACATTTCTCTCCTGCCTATGATCCTCACCGTCTTCCTGGCGATGTTCCTCTCCTCCCGCGTGATCGTTCCATACATAACCCACACGTAACCAACATTCATAATTCTATTATTTTTTTAAATTTAAATAAATGGGTACCGCATAATCGAAAGCTTGGCATGAAACATTTCATGAAAACATGCTGTTAAAATATTTCATGCTTTAAACGAAATGCGCAAACGTAAAACTTACAGACCGAAGACGTGACTTCATGAGCTTCTCGAGATCAGTAGTAGTACAACCCTTTACAAGAACATAGGCTCTGATACCAACTGTAACGGGCCCGTATTTCGCATTCATAATTTTGCGGAATTATTTAAAAAAAATTTCTCTTTAAATAAATAACATGCGTCATTCATAAAATAAACTGATAAATTGATTTAACTTTAAAATAACAGCGGAAGTAGATATTGTGTTTCAAAACAACTTCTTAAAAATCATTCAACATATTAAAAACTAAGTTTGAACATAAAAAGATGAATAAACTGAAACATGAGGTCCTCGGGTTCCTAATACTGCTGACCCGAGCTAGCTCACTGGTCCCCGCCCTCGGTCTCGCCCTCATCAGTACCTACAACAATCAAGTCTAGTGAGTCTAAAGACTCAGCATGCATATATCGTGAATAACAAGTAAATATATCATAAAATTTTGTGTAACGTAAAAAAAATATCGTATCGTAAATCGTAAGGTGAAAATCGTGTTATGAGTAATTATAAATACGTGCATATCTGAAAATCATACGTAAAATATTTGCTCGATAGAGCCCTGTCATAAAAATATCATATCGTGATTTTTCTAGTAGAGATAATGTTTCAACGCAAGTGGCTCGTAACGTAACATGAACGTTTGATCAGACTAAACCACAGTATACTTGGCGATACAGAACACCAAAGCCCTTGGACTGGATGTCCGTACCCATACATAAACATAAACTGGTCGTAAGTCACCGGGTAGAGATCCCATAAGCGTGAGGTGCCACAATATCACATATATCTAAAAATAAACATTTTATATTTTATGCACGTAATATAATTATCACCCTGCTTTTACCGAACGAGTTGGATCGTTCCCAAGCTTGCTGCGACCTAATTCTAACATGAGACGTATGCAAAAAATCTCAACTTGAGAACAACTTCATAACCGAACCAAAAACGAGACAAACGAGACCAACACACTAATTTTCAACCATGAATCCGTACCAACCTGAACCAACATCGAACCATCATTTAGTCATGATCAAAATGCACCTACCACGATGAAATAATATCCCTAAGAATTGTATTCAGATAAACATAAAAATTGTACATTAATTAAATGTTTTATAATATAATTATATAGTTTTTGTTTTATTAAATGTTTAAATATTATATGTTTTATAATAAATTGTATAAAATATAAGTTGTTGTGTAATTACAAGTTTTTACTATTTTTTACATGTTCGATAAAACAAGAACAAACTTGGCGTTGCAAATGAGATTAAGATGATTCTTGGACCTGTAGAAAGTTGATTATAATATCTACAATAATGTTGACAAGCATGAGATAAAAATCCTCTCACAGTTGGGATCAAATTAAGCAACAAATAAAGTTACCAAAGGAGTGGCAGTTTTACCATGCTCTAGTATTTTGACCATATCTCTCAAATTACTTGGTCAAATAGTTTAAAAAAAATACCACAACTAGACAACTCAATTATCCACATGTTTTTTTCTATGTGAAGAAGCAAATTCGGAGAAAAATATTTTCAAAAGTGATGTGTAATATAATATAATATCTTGGAACACCAATGAAGACTTATGTATAAAAATAATATTTTATTTGTGGTTGTCTCCCCAAATTTGGCTATAAATAGGGGTGCATTGTAATGTATTGAGATATCCCACATTCTATGAACAAACCTTTGAGTTCATAATATTTCTCTCTATATTTTTCCTTTATTTCCTCATTTAAATACAATTAGCATGTTAATTTCATATTCAAAGTTTTACACTTTGAATAATCAATAGCTAACTTCCTAAAGTTGAGATGATAAGGTGAAACTCTTGGCATGATAATAAGGTTATTAAAAGGTAAGAATCTATGTTTTATATTATTTAATCATTATTTATTGTTTATGTTATATTTATTTCTTTAAGCATTTTTATACCCTACTTATAAGTGGGAGTTTTGATTTATTGTTGCTATATGTTACACTAAATTCTTTGAACCATTTAAATGTTAGTTTGGTATTACCAACCATTTAAAGTGGATGCCTTGATTTATTATATATAAATATATTATAATATTAAATTCTTGGAACCATTTAAATGTTAGTTTGGTTTTACCAACCATTTAACTTGGATTCCTTGATTTATTATATATGAATATATCATAGTATTAATTTATTGGTACCATTTAAATGTTTGTTTGGTTTTACCAACCATTTAAAGTGGGAACCTTGATTTAGTGTTTACAAATATATATAGCACAATAAATACTTAACCACATTTATAAGTTTTAGTATATATTATATACTTATAAGATAATAATTTAAAACATAATATAAATATGATTATTTAATATATTAGAACCATTTTATTAAGTGGATTTCAATATTGTTCGTTAATGTTAAATTTATTAAAATACAAAGAGTGGATCCTTTAATCTCAACTACTTAAATTAAAATTTGAAAAATTAAAATTTACCCATTAAAGATTCAAACAATTAAAATTAAAAAGAAACAAAAACAAAAACAAAACGAAAAGACATTGTAGTGGACTTGTAATTACCTTAGCTTCTCTGTGGATACGATATCGGACTCACCGAATTATACTACTTGTGGACAACCTGCTCTTGGGAGTGCAACAATCAAAGTGACAACAAGTTTTTTGGCGCCGTTGCCGGGGAAGTATAATTTAATTTCAAGTCTATTTGATTTTGTTTATAGTTTATTTTTCTTTATTTGAATTTTTATTGCTTTTGTGTATTTTTATTCTTTTGCATTTGCATTTGCATGAGAATTATTTGGTCACGTACACTTAGTGGTCGACTCATTCGAAATAACCCTTTATTTTCACAAAACATGACGGAAGAACCCATCCAAGAAAATGAAGATGAAATTCAATCTCAACATGATCATGATAGAAGAAGAACACTTAGAGATCATATGAATCCTACATGTACTAGTGCACCTTCATGTCTAGTTTTTCCCCCTGATGCATCTCTTTTCAATTTTAAGCCTGGTATTATCCAACTTTTACCAAACTTTCATGGTTTAGATTCTGAAAATCAATACATGCATTTACGAGAGTTTGAAGAAGTGTGCAATACATATAATGATCTAAATTGTAGAATGAACACCATTCGACTTAAGCTTTTTCCTTTTTCTTTAAAAGATAAAGCTAAAACTTGGCTACAAAATCTTAGATCAGGATCGATTCGAACATGGGATGAATTGCAACAACAATTTTTGAAAATTTTTTTTCCATTTCATAGAACAAATTCTTTCAAAAGACAAATCATCACTTTCACTCAAAAACAAGGAGAAACTTTTTATCAGTGTTGGGATAGATATAAAGAATTGCTTAATCTTTGTCCACATCATGGTTTTGAAATTTGGAGAGTTGTTTCTCAATTTTATGAAGGCTTAACACCTAAAGATAGGCAAATGGTTGAATTTATGTGTAATGGAACATTTGAAGATAAAGATCCAAATGAGGCAATTGAGTATCTCGATTCATTAGCTGACAATGCACAAAATTGGGACACTATAGGTACAATCGAACCATCAAACAAGATTCAATCTCCTACATCTGGTGGAGGTATGTACACTCTCAAATATGAACATGATCTTCAAGCTAGATTTACCTCTTTGGCAAGAAAAGTTGAGGCACTTGAATTGAAAAAGAATGGTCAATTAAAATCTGTTCAAGAATTTGCATGTCACATCTGTGATACAAGTGATCATTCTACAAAAGATTGTTCCACTTTGCCTTCTTTTAAAGAATGTCTCCATGAACAAGCCAATGTTTTAAACAATCTCAAAAGGCCAAAATTTGAACCATTTTCTCAAAGTTACAATCCAGGTTGGCAAAATCATCCAAATTTTAGTTGGAGGAATGATAATGCTGCACAATTTTCACAACCACATTTCCAAAATCAACAAAATTTTCAAAATTATGCACCTTATGTTCCTCCACCTAAAAAGAATTTGGAAGATATATTGAATTCTTTCATTGCAAAGCAAGAGTCTATCAATACTCAAACTGCTCAAACCATGAGAGATTTGAAAGATACTCTTGCTAATTTGCATCTACACTTAATGTTCATGAAAAAGGTAAATTTCCTTCACAACCTCTGCCTAATCTCAAGGATCATCATTCACAAACTGGAACTTCTGGAACTCAACCGATGGATCAGGTAAAATCTGTTATTACCCTTCGAAGTGGTAAGGTTGTTGAAAAATCCATTCTTGAACCTTGTGAAGATGATGATAAATCAACTCCAAAGGGTAAGGAAGTGGAACCCATAACTTGCGAAGAGGAAGTTCAACAGACAGTGTCACCACCATTTCCTCATGCAATGAAAAATATAAAAAAAATCAAATTTGAATTATGATATATATGATATTTTTAAACAAGTAAAAGTTAATATTATTTTATTAGATGCAATAAAACAGGTATCATCATATGCTAAATTTTTGAAAGACTTGTGCACTGTGAAAAGAAAATTGAATGTGAAAAAGAAATCATTTTTAGCCGAACAAGTAAGTGCAATCATTCAAAATAATAATGGTTTGAAATACAAAGACCCTGATTGTCATACTATTTCTTGTATTATTGGAGAACGAAAGATTAAAAAAGCCTTGCTTGACCTTGGAGCTAGTGTGAATTTACTTCCATATTCAGTTTATCAAGAACTCAATCTAGGCGAGTTAAAACTTACTTCGGTAAAACTTTTACTTGCTGATAGTTCTGTTAAAGTGCCAAGAGGTATGGTAGAAGACGTGTTGGTTCAAGTTGATAATTTTGTATATCCTGTCGATTTCATAGTTTTAGATACACAACATATCGAAGCTTGTAATGCAATTCTTGTAATTTTAGGTCGTCCATTTTTAGCAACTTCTAATGCTCTTATAAATTGCAGGAATGGAATAATGAAGTTGTCATTTGGTAACATGACCTTGGAGCTTAATGTGTTTAATCTTTGTAAGCAACCACATGACAAAGGAGATGAAAGTGAAGATGAAAATCTTATTGAAACTCTTGTGGAAGAAAACATTCAAGAAGGGAGTACTCGTGATCAATTAGATATTTGTTCAATTGAAACTGTTAAAGAAAATATTGAAATTGATCTTGATGATTTTATCAGGTATCACTCGTTACCAGGATCAGAGAAAGAACTTGATGCAAAATATGAGAACAAAGACGAACCACCCATATTTGAGTTAAAACCCTTGCCAGAAGAATTGAAGTATGCATTTCTTGGAGAAGATGAAACATATCCGGTGGTAATTTCTTCCAAACTAGCAAGTGATGAAGAAGGTAAATTAGTTGATATGCTTAAAAGACATAAAAAAGCAATTGGTTGGACACTAAAAGATCTCAAGGGCATTAATCCACTAATTTGCACTCACAAAATTCACTTAGAAGAAAATGCAAAAACATCTCAACATACACAAAGGAGATTAAATCCACACATGAAAGATGTTGTGAAAACTGAAGTTCTCAAACTACTTGATGTTGGGATTATCTACCCTATTTCTGATAGTAAGTGGGTAAGCCCAACACAAGTAGTTCCGAAAAAATCTGGCATCACAATGATAAAAAATGAAAAACGTGAATTTGTAACAAGTCGAGTCCCATCTTGTTGGCGTATGTGTATTGATTATAGAAAATTAAATGACGCCACTAGAAAAGATCATTTTCCATTACCATTTTTGGATCAAATTTTAGGAAGAGTAGCAGGTCATCCATACTACTGTTTTCTTGATGGATATTCAGGTTATTATCAAATTCTCATTGCACTCGAAGATCAAGATAAAACTACATTCACATATCTTTTTGGAACATTTGCATTTAGAAGGATGCCATTTGGATTATGCAATGCCCCAGCAACATTTCAAAGATGTATGCTAAGCATTTTTTGCGACATGGTTGAAAATTGTTAGGAAATTTTCATGGATGATTTAACTGTCTTTGGGAATACAGTTGATAATTGTCTTGAAAATTTGGAAAAAGTTTTAAAAAGATGCGAGGAAAAAGGTCTTATTTTAAATTGAGAAAAATGTCATTACATGATTACTTCTGGAATTGTTTTGGGACATGTTGTGTCATCTCATGAAATTGAAGTTGATAAAGCAAAAGTTGATGTCATTGCCAATTTACCCCCTCCAAAAACCATTAAACAAATTCGCTCATTTTTGGGACATGCTGGATTTTATAGGAGGTTTATAAAGAACTTTAGTTTAATCTCTAAACCCATTTGTAACCTCTTAACAAAAGATAGTGCATTTGAGTGGACTCAAGAATGTCAAAATTCTTTTGATAAAATCATTCGACATTTAACATCAGCTCCTATCATGCAACCTCCTGATTGGTTTTTACCATTTAAAATCATGTGCGATGCGAGTGATTATGCAGTCGGTGCAGTATTGGGTCAAAGAAGAAACGGTAAGCCTTATGTGATATATTATGCAAGTAGAACTTTAAACAATGCTCAAATAAATTACTCCACAACTGAAAAAGAACTACTTGCTGTAATATTTGCATTAGATAAATTTCGTTCTTATTTGATTGGATCAACAACTATCGTGTTTACAGATCATTCTGCTATTAGATATTTGTTGACCAAACAGGATGCAAAGCCACGACTGATACGATGAATTTTGTTGCTTCAAGAATTTGACATTGTGATCAAAGATAAAAAAAGGAACCAAGAATGTCGTAGTCGATCATTTACCAAGACTAGTAACAGGATCATCTTGTGAAATGACACCAATTAACGATAATTTTCCTGATGAACATCTATTTTCAGTTACTACTACACCTTGGTTTGCTAACATAGTAAATTTTCTTGTGACAGGAAAAATGCCACCGCAATAGAGTTCTCAAGATAAAAGAAAATTTTTGAATGAGGTAAAAAACTTTTATTGGGATGATCCGCATCTGTTCAAGTATTGTCCGGATCAAATTTTTCGACGTTGCATACCCGACAATGAGGTAAGTAGTGTCATTAAATTTTTTCATTCAGAAGAATGCAGAGGACATTTTTCTTCAAAGAAAACAACTGCAAAAATCTTGTAGTGTGGATTTTATTGGCCCACTTTGTTTAAAGACACCCACGAAATCTGCAAGATCTATGAAAATTGTCAAAAATTGGGTGCGATTTCAAAAAAAAACATGATGCCTTTGAATCCTATTATTGAAATTGAAATCTTTGATTGTTGGGGAATAGATTTTATAGGACCTTTTCCACCGTCGTTTGGATACTTGTATATTTTAGTTGCAGTTGATTATGTTTCCAAATGGATAGAGGCAATTCCATGTCGAACAAATGATCATAAAATCGTCATTAAATTTTTAAAAGAAAATATTTTTAGTAGATTTGGAATTCCTCGAGCCATGATAAGTGATGGGGGAACTCACTTTGTTAATAAACCATTTGCTTCATTAATGAAAAAATATGGTATTACTCACAAAGTAACTACTCCTTATCGTCCTCAAACAAATGGACAAGTTGAATTAGCTAATAGGGAGATAAAGCAAATTTTGGAAAAACTGTTAACTCAAATTGAAAAGATTGTTCTCTGCGACTTAATGATGCACTTTGGGCATATCAAACAGCTTTTAAAACATCATTGAATATGTCTCCCTATACGTTGGTTTATGGAAAACATTGTCATTTGCTTGTGGAATTGGAACATAAAGCTTATTGGGCGATCAAAACTTTAAATTCAAGCATGGATGATGCCAACAAATTGCGCAAATTGCAACTAAATGAACTTGATGAACTCAGAAATGACGCGTATGAGAATTCAAGGATTTATAAAGCAAAAATCAAAACATTTCATGATAAAACAATTCTTAGAAAATCTTTTGAGATTGGTAAAAAAGTTTTGCTTTCTAATTCTCGACTTCACATATTCCCAGGAAAATTACGATCAAGATGGACATGCCCATATGTTGTAAAGCATGTGTATACTTATGGAGCAGTGGATATTGAAAATCCTAAAAATGATGATGTTTTTAAAGTAAATGGACAAAGGTTTAAACCATTTTTAGAAAATGAAATTTTTCAAGAAGAGTTTATTTCTCTTTCCGATCCTTGATTTTTTTTGTGTTGCATTTAATTTTGTTTGTTTTTATTTCAGGTTTCCTTAATCTTTTTATTTTCCCGGTTAAATTGCGGATAACGGTACTCCGTGACTCTCATAGTCGGTTTAATCAGTTTCCCATTATTGGTGATACAAAAATAAAAAAAAATCATTTCTTTTCTTTTCAAAATGGATGAAATTCTCTCAAAAATTTGTAAATATTTTCCCACTGTTTCTGAAAATGTTCTAAGAAAAATTTATGCAGGAAGGTATGAAAGATTGAGATTGCTAATGTAAAAAAGAATTCCAGAAAATATTCGTCTTGTAATAGAAGCTAAGGTTCGATTAGGAGGAGAAGTTCAACAATCATTGCTCATTCGGTATTTGCCTGGATTAGGAAAAAGCACTTATGCAAAAAAACGAACGGCCAAAAGTTTAGGGGTTTGTCATAAGTGTGCAAGATGGACTTGTGACAAATGATGCAGATCTTTGGGATGTGTTTCCAATAACAAAGACGATAAAATTGGTTTCATTAAGAATGGGCTGAGTAAGGAGTCTTTAGATAACATCTTATTGACTCTTGAGACGCATTCTGATGGACATGTGCATATTGAACTTCTCCGTTTATGGAAACAATTCCAAGATGAGCGTCATAGTCATGGGAATCCGACTAAAAAAGACCATGTTTGCCAATTTATAAGAAAATTGGATGGGAAGCATATCCTCGACTCATGGAAGGCGTTGAAGCTGTTTCTGGACGTAAAACCAGAGGAAAATTGTGAGCCACAATCACACTACTGTTTACATGCATGTTTGTCATTATTGTTTTTACTGTTTATTCTGTTTACAACTGTGACCCATAGTTTTGTCCTGATAACATATTACCCCTATAAAATCTCTCATCTTTCTCTCTATTTTCGCAGAAAAAAAAAAGAAGAAAGTAAAAAAACATGACTGGAACCTCTGCACAATCATTGAAAAATATTTGTGTATTTTGTGGGTCGAGTCCTGGAAAAAATGAAGTGTTTGTAGAAGCAGCGAATAATCTTGGAAAGATATTGATTGAGAGAAAAATTCACTTGGTATATGGGGGAGGAAATATTGGGTTACTGGGATCTGTTTCAACATCTGCTCATCTTCGAGGTAGTCAGGTTTTGGGTATTATTCCTACAGCTTTAGCTGAAGGAAATATTACAGGTGTTACGATTGGTGAGAAATTAAAAGTTTCTTCTATGTATGAAAGAATCACAAAAATGATTGAAAATTCTGATACTTTTATCGCACTACCAGCTGGTTTTGGTACATTAGAAGAAATTTTTCACACTGTTTCTTGGGCACAACTTAATATCCATAATAAACCTGTGGGCTTGTTGAATATCAATAATTATTTTGACAGTTTGTTGACATTTCTTGATAATGCCGTGGAACAGAATTTCATTTCAGAAAATTCACGACGGATGCTCATCTGTGCTTCGACTGCCGACCAATTAATTGATGATTTGGAAGCTTTTGTTCATAAGCCTGATCCGATGATAACAAAGATCAATTGGTCGCAATCAAGCAATAAGAAAAGGAAGTTGGATCATTGATTCAAAAGTCGTGGATTGGTTTGCATTTGTTTCAGTTTGTTATCTTCAATAAAATACCAGGTGATATCTTTTTCATTATGTACTCTTTATTAATAGTTATTTTGACATTAGGGACAATGTCATATTCTGATTGGGGGGAGAACAAACTTATAAAAAAAATTTTAAAAAAAAAATAAAAAAATAAAATAAAATATATATATATTATTTTAAAATAAAATTACGTTTATTGTTTGTATCTTAGTAATTTTTGCAAAAATGTCATACATTACATGTTTGAAAGATTTAAATTAGAACATGCATTAATCTATTTAAGAATGTTTAAATTTTTATTTGAAAAAAAAAGTCAATTTTAATATTCTGATTAATATGAAAATATTATTTATGAAATCTTTTTGAGTGATTAACCATTGTGATAAAATCAGGTATTAAAGTATATGGCCCAAGATATACCTTATAAGAGTGCCTAAAATTTTAAACTCACACATATTTTGTGAGTGAGTGGAGAGGACTGAGAAAACAGCTTTCGAGCTTTTATTGATCATGAGAGAGACTATCTATTGTTTAGATCTTGAGTTCTAATTTTAAAAAAAAAAATTGATATTTCCTGAAAAAAAAAGGAGAAAAATACAAAAAGAAAGATATTGAAAATCTATGTAATTTGTAAAGTTATATGCTACGACCCATATATCTCGCATAATAAAAAAAATATAAAAAAAAGAAAGAAAGAGAGAAATTTATTGTACAAATTAAATAAATATGTGGTCAAGAAGCATAAACTTAGTCTGATTCCATGATGTTATGAAAATATATATATATATATCAGGAAAAAATATATAATAAGAACAACTAGATTTTGAATCAATGGATTTTCTATCTTTTGATTAGTTTGGCTCGTTTGTCTGTCTGCATTCTGTAAACCCTTTTACTGAGCATTTATCTGTAGTCCAACTCCATGAGAGAAATCGTTGCCATAAATTGAAACATTTATTAACCTGTGAGGATATGGAGTTGAGACTCATACTAGGAATTTCTTAAAGCCGTGTACATTTAACTACCTGAAATAAGCTTTGAATTGATAATCTCAAATTATTTCATAAATTATAATTATGATGATCTTGATATAACTTTGACAGTTTTCCAATTTAATTTAAACACTTAGATAGTTTTGATTACATTTCTATTTAAATTAATCAATATGTTTTGTATTGCTATTAAAGCTTAAATTGCTAGGGACTAGCAATAAGCTGGTTGGGAGGTGTGATAAACATAAAAATTGTACATTAATTAAATTTTTTATAATATAATTATATAGTTTTTGTTTTATTAAATGTTTAAATATTATATATTTTATAATAAATTGTATAAAATATAAGTTGTTGTGTAATTACAAGTTTTTACTATTTTTTACAGGTTCGATAAAACAAAAATAAACTTGGCGTTGCAAATGAGATTAAGATGATTCTTGGACCTGTAGAAATTTGATTATAATATCTACAATATTGTTGACAAGCATGATATAAAAATTCTCTCACAATTGGGATCAAATTAAGCAACAAATAAAGTTACCAAAAGAGTGGCAGTTTTACCATGCTCTAGTATTTTGACCATATCTCTCAAATTACTTGGTCAAATGGTTTGAAAAAAATACCACAACTAGACAACTCGATTATCCACATGTTTCTTTTTATGTGAAGAAGCAAATTCGGAGAAGAAGATTTTCAAAAGTGATGCGTAATATAATATAATATATTGGAACATCAATGAAGACTTATGTGTAAAAAAATAATATTTCATTTGTGGTTGTCTCCCCAAATTTGGCTATAAATAGAGGTGCATTGTAATGTATTGAGATATCCCTCATTCTATGAACAAACCTTTGAGTTCATAATATTTCTCTCTAAATTTTTCTTTTATTTCTTCATTTAAATACAATTAGCACGTTAATTTCATATTCAAAGTTTTACACTTTGAATAATGAATAGCTAACTTCCTAAAGTTGAGATGATAAGGTGAAACTCTTGGCATGATAATAAGGTTATTAAAAGGTAAGAATCTATGTTTTATATTATTTAATCATTATTTATTGTTTATGTTATATTTATTTCTTTAAGCATTTTTATACCCTACTTATAAGTGGGAGTTTTGATTTATTGTTGCTATATGTTACACTAAATTCTTGGAACCATTTAAATGTTAGTTTGGTATTACCAACCATTTAACTTGGATTCCTTGATTTATTATATATGAATATATCATAGTATTAATTTATTGGTACCATTTAAATGTTTGTTTGGTTTTACCAACCATTTAAAGTGGGAACCTTGATTTAGTGTTTACAAATATATATAGCACAATAAATACTTTACCACATTTATAAGTTTTGGTATATATTATATACTTATAAGATAATAATTTATAACATAATATAAATGTGATTATTTAATATATTGGAACCATTTTATTAAGTGGATTTCAATATTGTTCGTTAATTTTAACTTTATTAAAATACCAAGAGTGGATCATTTAATCTCAACTACTTAAATTAAAATTTGAACAATTAAAATTTACCCATTAAAGATTCAAACAATTAAAATTAAAAAGAAACAAAAACAAAAATAAAACAAAAGGACATTGTAGTGGACTTGTAATTACCTTAGCTTCCCTGTGGATACAATATCGGACTCACCGAATTATACTACTTGTGGACAACCTGCTCTTGGGAGTGCAACAATCAAAGTGACAACATATTCCATGAAAATTTGTGAATGGATGCCAAAATCATGAAACGCTCTTTCGAGAGTCACTTTGGCACATTGCACAGTAAATTCTCGTACGAACTCTAAACTTAACCAAATAACAAAAGGCCAAAAACATGACCTTCCTAACTCATTGAGGTACTGTCCAGTCCAAGACCATAGGTTAAAAACCAACCAAGAACTCGAACCAACCTTCTGAACCGAAACATTGCTGCTGTAAAAGGCACTAAGGCAGCAGCTGCGTTTTTGCTGTGATTTATGAAACAAATGGCCATTGGGGCTTGAACCACCGACCAAGGTCTCTTACCAACATCCTAAGGGGTGGCTTGGACCATGGATAAGGGCTAAAAGCCAACCACAATCCAAGCAAATACCTAGGACAACTCAAAGCTCCAACCGAGAGCACCAAACTTGCGCGTAGTGTGATGTGTTGAATCGTTTGCTGTCTTGTATCGTTCCGGTGGCCATATGACTGACCACGTCTTGATCTAGACATGATGATGTATTGTGTGAATTATAGCTAAAGGATAAAAGCCAAACAAGATCCCACCCAAACCCCAAAAGCCGAAGCTTCACCCGCACAGAATGATAGAAAAGAAAATCGAGGAGCACTTGGCTTGTTGTTGAAAATTCGTGATGGAACCGTGGACCAAGCCTTGAAAGGCCATCTTGGTCACGTCCTAGACATGCTAAGGAAGGGTTCTAACCATGGTTACAGGCCCTGGGCCAACCAAGATTCGAACTCTCACCATAGACAGCCAAACAAAAAAAAAACGTGACTCCAATTGCAACTATGGGAAAGTTGTTGTCAAACCTTTATCCTGCGTGTATGGGATGAAACCAATGAACCAACATGACTCTAACACACTCTAATACATGCCTAGATGCAGCCTTGAGCGCTGGAACCGACCAACTTCCTGCAACCAACAAAAACAATCCAAACCGTGAAGCATAAAGCCAACCAAAAGAAGCCGAGAAGGGGCTGTGTAGAATTTCCTGCAAAGTTGCTGTCATTTCGGTTTTTGCACCTTAAATCATGAATATATAATGTTTTAAAATGTCTATAGGACTTGATTGAAGAGAAAAGAACAATATATACATGCTCGGAAATCGGTTTTGAACAAAACAAAGTAATACGACGAACACGGCACGGCGGAGACGGAATATCTTTTCTTTCTTATTTCCTTGCTGCTACTCACGATTATAGCTGCTGTTTCTTTCTGAAATTTTTGAATGAGAGGGTTGGGAGATGCTAAGGAATGAAGGGAAAGGTTACAAATTAAATGGGTCAAGAATGCATCTAGATGGACGTTTCATATGAGGAGATTGAATAGCAAAAAGGAAATGCTTCTTTTCCCTTTCTAGTTGCACGAAATGTGTGGGGGAATTGGGGGGTGTGATGACCGAAATTTGATGTCTAGATGCAAGGTAAAATATTGCTTAAATCTAGTATTTTAAATTCTTAAAGTTATAAACTCTCATTATATATTTTAGTAGATTAGTAAATTAAATTAGGGTAACAATTTCTTGCATGGCATGGCTTGGTCTAACAATTTATTATTAAAATGTTAGTTTTAATTTCTTGAATATTTTAGGCCTAGATTAATTTACCCCAATTGGTTATACATTTTAATTTAGGTTTTTAACTAACTATTGGACATAGAAGAACTTATTTAATTACTTAACTACAATTAACTAAATAAATCTTAAAACATTATTTATCATTAAAATAAATTATTCTTAGGCTTAAATTAAATTTAGGAATATTTTCTTATTATTAATCTTATCTCTAATCTCTAAACTCCAGTCCGGCCTCGCGTATTTAATCAAAAAGATAGAACTAAACCTCTGCGCTTAAAATAAATAATCACAACTTAACGATTTTAAAATGAATTAAACACTTTGAATATATATATATAAATCATTTTTAATTTAAATAATAGCAATTATGCATGGCTTATACGTAATCTGATTTTTGGGTTCTACAAGTTAAGCTGGTTCAGTTCAACTGGTTCAGCTGGTCTAGTTCAGTTGATCAACATCTAGTTCAGTTCAGCTGGTCTGGTTCAGTTTCAGCTGGTGTGCTGAAATCAGCCTAGCTGATTTCAGTTTGTGCAGAACTAGTAGTTTCATCGTCATTTATCAGCCTTTTAAACTTCGATTCATACTTTAGTTTCTGAAGTTGATTTGTAGATCTTTGTCTTATCTTTCCAACGCAAACAGAATCTCTATATTTAAATAACCGAGCTTATAGATATGACCAAAATACGACAACTGCTCAAACCCAACTGATTGTTGTTTTCGTGTGATCTGTTCGGTAATTCAGCGATCAGTTAGACCATGATAACATCCGATTTTGTTCAACTGTTGTGAAATACGACTTGTTCCAAATTGCGTTTCCTGATTACTCTACTTGGCGGATTGTCATTTAAATCATTCATCTGAGTGATATCTTAAAAAAACCGAAGCTCGACAGAAATTCAGTTTGTGCAGAATTCGGTTTCGGTTTGCTTCTTGTGTTAATAACTTCACACTTGAGTAAATATGTTAGAAACACAATAAAAAGTTTTGTTAATATCAAAATCAAGATTGCGAACTAGAAAATTTCCAACAATCTCCCCTTTTTTTATGATCACAAAACTTGGATAAACAATCAACTCAACTAACATATTTCTCCCCCTTTTTTTATGAATCAAAAAATCATATTTTCAAAACATTTTAAACAAAATTTTCTCCCCCTCAATATTTAAAAATAATCTACTCATTAATATTATAATGAGTTCTCCCACTATATTTTTGAAATTATGAAATTTATAAAAGAAGATGGATAACTAACCAATGTTATCTATGGCTCATTTTCTGCTGCAGCTCATATTCTCTGCTTTCAACGAATAAACTGTATTTTCCCGAGCATAACTAGGCTGCAAATTTTATACCGCTGTAAACCTCTATGAGTCTAGTTTACAACGCAAAAATTGGTCCGTCATTTGGAAACTTGAGTAAGGAGATATGTCATTTTTCCTACAGTCGCTGCAAGCTGCACGAAAATTCAGTTTTGCATATATATGTTTAAAATATCTGAAATTTTTGAATTTTAAACATCAAAATCAGTTTCAATGTTCTTTCAAGAACAACCCGCTCTGATACCAATTGATAGGATCGGTTTGGGGAAAATCATTGAGCTACAATAGCTCGGTTTTTGAAATATTTAACACCGATGAATTAAATCGAGTTTGATATGAAATCAAGCGGAAAACACTCGAAATAATCCTTCGTAAAAACCGATTAAATATTTTGTAAAGCATTTAAAATATAAACAAGTTGAATGAGTAAAAATATTTTAGTTGAAGCATTTTATCAAACACTTGGTATGCAATATTTTGATATTTGAAGAACACATAAAATTCTTCAACAATATATCTTTAAAACTATGAAAATGATAATTAAATGCAATAAACAAATAGACACGAATTTGTTTATGGATGTTCGGAGAATTCAAATGCTCCTACGTCACCTCTTCTTTCCCTTGGGAATGATTCACTAGAAGACTTTGATTTATACAATACCTTGTACAAACCCATTCAGCAAGGACTTACCCACTGCCTAAACTGAACTCCTAGCACTCAAGATTGTAGGCAGCACCTCACAATCAGCATATTGTTTAATGTCTCATATGCAAAGACTACACACACAAGTTTATTGTCTTTGTGCAAGTCTCACTCAACTAATCTTTTATGTTCAACTCTCTTGCATAGGTGTGAGTGATTGTGTGTGTGAGGAATTTATCCTTTATAGTGTACATCTCAAATGTATCCTCACACAAGGGTTTGTGCTCTCAACTAGCTAATATATTCATTCTAGCTGCTCATGCTTTGAATCCCCTTCAAAAGCTCTTGATTGATCTTCAATATGTTGTATTTATAAGCCCCAACACTGATATATACGTTAGACACAAAAATATTACCGTTTGGAAAGTTTCTGTACTGTTTCTGAGATTGCAACGGTCAAATTCGTCTTGCTGTAAATTTTCTCGACTGGTCTCTGATCAACTCAACTGGCTTAACTGGTCAACTCTGATCAACTCAACTGGTTGTTCAGTTCAATTGGTTAGCAGCTGGTTCAGTTCAATTCAGCTGGTCAGTTGCTGGTTCGGTTCTGTTCTGCTGGTTCAGCTGGTTCAGTTCAACTGGTTCTGCTGGTCTAGTTCAGTTGGCTGATTTCAGTTTGTGCAGAATCAGTAGCTTCTTTGTCATTTATCAGCCTATTAAGCTTCGATTCAGACTTTGACTTCTGTAGATGATTTGTAGATCTTTGTCTTATCTTTGTCATTTATCAGCCTATTAAGCTTCAATTACCGAGCTGAGAGATATGACCAAAATACCGTAACTGCTCAAACCCAACAGATTGTTGTTTTCGTGTGATCAGTTCGGTAATTCAACGATCAGTTAGACCATGATAACTTCTGATTTTGCACACCTGACGTGAAATACATCTTGTTCCAAATTGAGTTTTATGATTATTACGATTGGCAGATTGTCATTTAAATCATTCATCTGAGAGATATCTTAAAAACACCAAAGCTCGCCAGAAATTCAATTTGTGCAGAATTCGGTTTCGGTTTGTTTCATGTGTTAATAACTTCATACTTGAGTAAATATGTTAGAAACACAATAATAAGTTTTGTTAACATCAAAATCAAGATTGCGAACTTGAAAAGTTCCAACAATCTCCCCCTTTTTTTATGATCACAAAACTTGGATAAACAATTAACTCAATTAACATATTTCTCCCCCTTTTTGTGTGAATCAAAAAGTCATATTTTCAAAATATTTTAAACAAAATTTTCTCCCCCTCAATATTTAAAATTATTCTACTCATTAATATTATAATGAGTTCTCCCCCTTTATTTTTGAAAATTTGAAATTTATAAAAGTAGAGGGATAACTAACCAATTTTCTCCATGGCTCATTTTCTGCTGCAACACATATGCTCTGGCTTCAACGAACAAACTTTATTTTCTCGAGCTTAACTAGGCTACAAATTTTATACCGCTATAAACCTCTATGAGTCTAGTTTGCAACACAAAAATTGGTTTGTCGTTTGGACACTCGATCAAGGAGATATGTCATTTTTCCTACAGTCGCTGCAAACTGCACGAAAATTTAGTTTTGCATATATATGTTTAAAAAATCTTAAAATTTTGAATTTTAAACATCAAAATTAGTTTCAATGTTCTTTCAAGATCAACCCACTCTGATACCAATTGATAGGATCGGTTTGGGGGAAAATCGTTGAGCTACAATAGCTCGGTTCTTGAAATATTGAACAACGATGAATTAAATCGAGTTTGATATGAAATCAAGCGGAAAACGCTCGAAATAATCCTTCGTAGAAACTAATTAAATATTTTTTAAAGCATTTAAAATATAAGAAAGTTGAATAAGTAAAAATATTTTAGTTAAAGCATTTTATCAAACACTTGGTATGCAATATTTTGATATTTGAAGAACACATAAAATGCTTCAATAATGTATCTTTAAAACTATTAAAATGATAATTAAATGCAATAAACAAATAGACACGAATTTGTTTATGGATGTTCGGAGACTTCAAATTCTCTTACGTCACCCCTTGTACAACACCTTGCACAAACCCATTCAGCTAGGACTTACCCACTGCCTAAACTGAACTCCTAGCACTCAAGATTGTAGGCAGCACCTCACAATCAGCATATTGTTTAATGTCTCATATACAAAGACTACACACACAAGTTTATTGTCTTTGTTTAAGACTCACTCAACTAATCTTTGAAGTTCAACTCTCTTGCATCGGTGTGAGTGATTGTGTTTGTGAGGAATTTACCCTTTATAGTGTACATCTCAAATGTATCGTCACACAAGGGCTTCTGCTCTCAACTAGCTGATATATTAATGCTAACTGCCCATGCTTTGAATCCACTTCAAAAGCTCTTGATTGATCTTCAATATGTTGTATTTATAAGCCCCAACACTGATATATACGTTAAACACAAGAATTTGACCGTTTGGAAAGTTTCTGTACTGTTTCTGAGATTGCAACGATCAAATTCGTCTTGCTGGACATTTTGCCTACTGGTCAACTCTAGTCAACTGGTCAACTCAACTGGTAATTCAGTTCAACTGGTCAGCAGCTGGTTCAGTTCAGTTCAATTGATCAGCTGCTGATTCGGTTCAGTTCAGTTCAGCTGGTTCAGTTCAACTAGTTCAGCTGGTTTGGTTCAGTTTAGCTGGGTAAGTTTAACTGGTTTAGCTGGTATGGTTCAGTTGATTAGCATCTGGTTCAGTACAGCTGGTCTGGTTCAGTTGTTCAGCAGCTAGTTCAGTTCAGCTGGTCTGGTTCAGTTTCAGTTGGTATGCTGAAATCAGCCTAGCTGATTTCAGTTTGTGCAGAACTAGTAGATTCATCATCATTTATCAGCCTCTTAAGCTTCGATTCAGACTTTGACTTCTGAAGATGATTTGTAGATCTTTGTCTTATCTTTCCAACGCATACTGAATTGCTTCATTTTAGTAACCGAGCTGAGGGATATGACCAAAATACCGCAACTGCTCAAACCCAACTTATTGCTGTTTTCGTGAGATCAGTTCGGTAATTCAGCGATCAGTTAAACCATGATAACATCCGATTTTTCCCAACTGACGTGACATACGACTTGTTCCAAATTAAGTTTTATGATCAGTCCAATTAGTGGATTATCATTTACGTCATTCATCTAAGAGATATCTTCAAAACACCAAAGCTCGCCAGAAATTCAGTTTGTGCAGAATTCGGTTTCGGTTTGCTACTTGTGTTAATAACTTCACACTTGAGTAAATATGTTAGAAACACAATAACAAGTTTTGTTAACATCAAAATCAAGATTGCGAACTTGAAAAGTTCCAACATCCATCTCACCTTTTCATTTGTAACCACCTCGAGCACTAGTGCTTGTCCCTTGCCCTTTAGCTTGAAAAGCTTTCCTTCTTAACTGCCGTTCCTTTTCAATTTCTTGTTCATTGTGCTCGGCAAGTAAGGCACTTCCAACGATGTCTTGATAAGTAATCACTTTTGCCATATGAGCATCCCGTCAAATTTCTGTTTCAAGCCCCGAAGGAAATGTTCTCCTTTGTCTTTATCATTTTTAGCAATGAACGGAACAAACACACATCCTTCTTCAAATTTCAATATATACTCAGCAACAGACAAGGAATCTTGTCTTAACTCAAGAAATTCTTTAACTTTCTTCGCTTTAACTTCTCTTGAAAAATACTTGGCATAAAATAACTCTTTGAACTCATCCCATTTTAACTCGCGAACATTGACAGTCACTTTCGTAGCTTCTCACCAGATGCGAGCCGCTTTCACTAGCATAAACACAGTACAACTCACTCTATCTCGATCAGTGAACTTCAGATAGTCAAATATAGCATCAAATGATTTGACCCATTCAAGAGCTACGAGTGGATCGGCACCACCGAAAAATTCAGGAGGGTTCATACGCCTGAATAATTCATAAGAACCACCTTCGGTACCTTCCACTCTACCATGTCCTCGTTCTTGACCACGACCTTGAATTGGATGGTGGATGCTCAGTAGCTGTTGAATCTGATCACTATGTACCTTCGCTTGTTCTTTCAATAACTTACTAAATTCATCGACAACTTTTACAGTCTTATCAATGGGAGGGGTCCTATCGTCCCTTTCGGTAATCTTTCGTTTAGGAGGCATATCCTACACATATGCTCACTATAACATAGATATGAAGAAAGAGTACATCAATGGCAATGAAATAAAATCAATTCTCAATGTTAAAATCAATAGATGCAAGATCGAAAACATACCGGATTGTCCTAGGTAGAAGAAGTCATATATGGTCCAGGAAACTTGTGCTCTGATGCCAATTGAAACAACCCACTCTCATAACAAAAACATTTTAAAAAAATACCGTATGCAGAAGCCTTAACATTTAAAAGGGAATAAACCTTAAAACATTTGATCATAAACATTTTTCAACTAATGACATATAATCATTTACAAAGTTTCCATAGTTCCATTTCCCAACATACATGTCCCTTAAAATTTTTCCATGTTCACTACATCAAAAATAAGAGTGACATGATCAAAAGTCCAAAAGTTTCCCTTCCTTTGCTATATGACTTCTTCTTCTTTGGACAATCCGCTTCAATCTTTTCTAGCTCTTGCATCACATGACATTAACTGGAATGAGATAAAACTCACTAAGTAGAAAGCTATACATAACATGTAGAACCCGTAACTTAGACTACGTATAAGTCATGCATAATTCTAGTATTTAAATTAAAATGATTTTTATTGCATGAGTTTCTAAATTTGATTATTTTACGTAGTAGTTTAAATTTTTATCATTTCAGTTATTTCAGTGAGGCCGGACTGGAGTTGGAGTTTAGAGATAAAATTTTAGATTCAAGAAACTTTTCCAGAATTTAATTTAGCTTGCAAGTAAGTTAATTTAAGTTATTAAGGAGGTTTGAGGATTTATTTAAGCAACTTGAGGTGAGTAGAAAATAAATTCGTTTAAGTTCCATAATTAAGGAATTAGTTCACTAAATTATTTAAAGAATAAGTAAGGCTTTTAAGGGTTATAAATTTAGTAAATAATCAACATTTCCTCTCCATATATTAGTGAATTTTCGGCCCCTTAGTATCTAGACTAGTCATTGCCAACTCATCACCCTTTTGACCCATTCTTTGTTGAGTTAGCATACTAATCTTTTTAATTCTTTATCCACCTTAATTAATTAATTAGTGAGCATTATCCTAGTCTAGAAAACATGAGTATTCGGCCACCTCACCCCAACAAGCACCAACAAATCATTTGATATCAAACAAGAATTCAAATTTCAAAAAGAGTAGACTTGGTCTTGATATTTTCTCCCTATATTTTGCACCCATTCTCCTCACCCTCTTAACCACCATTCCCCTTCCATAAGTCTCGAAATCCAGAGTGTTTGTGGAGAGAAAAATCGTGGCTAGCACTTGAGAAAACTAGAGAGAAAATTTAGTAGAAGAAAAGGAAAGAAAACGCTCCACCTCCTCCGCGCCGGATCGTCTCGTTCTTTTCGTTTTTCTTTCAAACGAAACCAGGCATGCATATATTCTTCCTTGACTCTTCAATCAAGTCATACTATCATTATTTTTATGATTTATGATCATCATTTCATGCATGAACCGAAATACATCAAGAAATTTCAGAAAATGCAACATGCAGAATTTTTCGGTTTTCTCTTGTGCTTCACGGGTTGCTTTGTTTTGTGGGTTTCAGGTATTGGTTCGATTCCAGGCTCCCAAGGCGACATCTAGACATGTAATAGGATGTATTAGGATCACTTTGGTCCATTCATTCGAGCCCCACACCCACTGGAAACAAGAAATGACAGCAGCTTCCCATTCTTGCCATATTGAGTTTCGATTTTCTCATGTTGCTGTCAAAGGGAAATGAATCTGATCTTGGCTGCCCTAAGGGCTTATAGCCATGGTTGGATCACTTCCCTAGCATGTCTAAGACGTGACTAAGTCGCCCTTTTGGTGGCTCGGTCCATGGTTACTCGGTTTTCAACTAAAACATCAAGAACAGCCCTTACCCCATTTCGGCCCTTCATTTTTACAGCATGTGTCATTTTGGTTTGGTGGATGGTGTGGATCTTGGTTGGCCTATGGCCCTTAGCCACGGTTCATACCATGCCCCTAGATGTCTAGATCGTGTCATGGTCAATCAAATGGCCATTGGAACGATTCGTGACAGCAAAACAAAAGCAATGCATCCTACGTGCAGAATTTGTTCTCGGTTGTAACGTTTGGGTCGTTGCTGGAATATTTCGAATTGTGGCTGGTCTAAAGCCCTTAGCCATGGTTCAAATCATTCCTTGGGATGTTGGTAAGAGATTTTGGTCGGTGGTTCAAGCCCCAATGGCCATTAGCCTCGCAATCGACGCAAGAAACCAAAGCACAGCTGCTGTATTTCTGGACAGCAACTTGCTGTGACGGTTCAGTGGCTCGTTCGAGTTCTCGGTTGGCTTTTAGCCCATGGCCTTGGACTGGACAGTGCCTCATCGAGTTAGGAAGGTCATGTTTTTGACCGTTCGTGATTCGGATCATTTTTGAGGTCGTACGAGAATTTACGGTGCGATGTGCCAAATTGACTCTCGAAAGAGCGTTTCATGTTTTGGCCTCCATTCACCTAGATTTCGGCCCTCACCATTTTAGGAGCATTATTTGATCATTTTAGACGTATTTTAATCATGACTACATGATGGTTCAGTGTTGGTTCGGGTTGGCTCGGAGTCATGATTTAATACGAAGTCGGTAGGCGTAATTGTCACATTTTTTAAAGTTATTGTATAGTTTGGTCCCATAAATCTATTGCATATTTTTCATGGCATATTTAGGTTGCAGCGAGCCTGGGAGCGATCCAATCCAAGCAGTAAAATGGGTACAGGATATTTAATTCAGTTATTTAATTATATTACGTGCAAAAATACAAATTTTGAGATTTATGCGATATTGCTTGTGGTCACTTTACTATCATGCTTAAGTCCGGTCCCCAGTATCGGCCCGGTCACCAGTTACCGGTCAGTTCAGTTGTTTCACCCAGTACTGTGGCAGTAGTCTGATCAGACGTAAATCCGATCCCCAGTATCGGTCCGGTCACCAGTATCGGTCAGCTCAGTTCAGTTCAGTTCAGGGACCACTTGCGTAGACCATAATCTCACAGAAAATTATTATATGCTATTTCAGTACAGGGCTCCAAGGAGCAAACAGTTTCACTATGATTTTCAGTTCAGCTATGCACGTATTATAATTAATCATGACACGACATTTTACGATATGCCTCATGACATGAAATTTTACTCCCATGCAATTTTACTATATTTACTCGTTATTTACGATATATGCATGTTGAGTCTTTAGACTCACTAGACTTGATTGTTGTAGGTACTGATGATGTCGGGATCGAGGGCGGGGACCAGTGAGCTAGCTCGAGTCGGCAGTAGTGGCACCCGAGGACCTCAGTTTCAGCACTTGCCATTTTGATGCTCAAATATTTTATTAGTTATTGAATACTTTAACTTGTTATTTTGGCAAGTAATAATTTCTTCCGCTGCTGTTTTGAACGTTAAATATTTTATCAGTTTTTGGTATGAATGAGGCACTCCATTTATTCTAAAAGAAAAAAAAATTAAATTTTCCGCAAATTTTCAAGTAAGGATTTTTAGGCCTCTACATAACAAGTACATATACATGACTTGGCTTGAAATATGGCAATGAACAATGAATAATACCATCCTCAATGAACAATAGATAACAAATCAATATAGATGGTATATCATGGCATGAAATAAAGGAAAGGAAATGATAGTTCTGTGACCTGTGACCTGTGGATAGTATCTCTATGATATAAATATCATAACTGTGAGAGATACCCAAAATCACAACATTGGCCAATGATATGTATGAATTACTATCATTCCTTGGCTTTAATTATAGGAAAGTTCATTGAGGAATTATAACAAACACTTGGTAGACACAATGAAATTATTAGCTCCTTTATCAACAAATTCAATAGAAATGCTTGCTCAATGGATACATAACAACAAATATATCAAGAACATAGCAATGAAAGGAGCTAGACATCAATCAAAATGGCTTTTGTGCATATATATCATGTGAGCATTTGAAGGGAAAGCTTCTACTTACAACCCAACAAGTAAATGATGGCTATGATGATCTTAAATGATTCCTACAACAATAAGCACAACAATAAAATAAATCATCACCATTATTCCAAGAAATCAATCAATTCAAATTAATCCTTCAAAACTCCAAACCCTTATTAACTACAAAAATATAGAATGATTATCTTGTAACTTTAAATCTTAGGTAGGAGACACTAAAAATTCTACTAGAACCCTTGAACTCTGAGTAGAGATTGAAGGGAAGAAAATCTTGAAGGGAAAAGACAAGAAAAGATCAAAGAGAAGGAGAGAAATGAGAAATGAGTAGAAGGGTCAAGAATTAAATTTAAAAGCCTACAAAATACACTAAAAACGTGTTTTCTATGCAATAGACACGGACCCCGTGCCCCCCTCCGTGTATGGGTCTGTGTACACTCTGAAAATCACACATTTTGCTTGGCAAGACCCGGACCCCATGTAGGGGTCCGTGTATGGGTCCGTGTACCCACTGTCCAAGGGCCAAAACTGTACTTTTTTTTCCGAATTAGCCAAAATGGTAAACATAAAAGTAGTAGCCCTAAGTCTTTTCTTGCATCTCCAATTAGCTTAATGTCATTTGAAGGTCTGAGTAAAAAGTTATGCCCATTCTCCCAACATGTGTCAGTGCAGGAACAATGATACACACGACACACTTCGGGCCACTTTTGGCTCGTCTTTATTAATGGTTTGAACAAAACTTAAAACATGAAAGTTATAGCCTTATACCTTGTCTTTCTAATGGAATTGACCTCACATCAATTGGATCAATATAAAAAACAATATACTAAAAACCACAACTATTGCCACATTTTTCATACCGTTTCTGCACTTCTATTTCCTATTTGGCTCAAGATCAACTTTCTATTCTACCAATTCATTTCCATAAACAACACTAACCATAAACATAACTCCAAACAATAACAATATTTAATCATCCCAATAAACATATCCATATCTGATACCCCCATAAGGATACAGGTCATGGATCGACCAAGGACAATAATTGGATAGCCTATATCAGAGTCGATAGGCTGGGTACCTTTCCCATAGCCCGGGCCTTTTCTTCTCTTCCTGAGCAGGACATAACCCGGGCCCCCATGCTATCACCCGGGCACTTCTCTTACAAGGCAACCATTATTTATAGCCCGGACTTTTAAACTGATCCCCGGGTACTTTGCCACTTGAGCTACCTCCTGCATCCATTCACAAGTTTTTTGATTGTGTGCAGGTGCTATTGCAGCCATTATCTTCACTCAAATTCCCAAACACTGTAAATTATTGATTTGATCCATTAGAGCCCCATACCCGGCTCATCGATTTCAGCGTGTTCACATCATCGGCGCCGTCTGTGGGAAATTGAGACTTAGACGTTGATATGGCTCATACACGAAGAAATAAACAAGATAATTCTCGGGCTCTTGGGGATAATGCGCGTACTTCGGGACAAGGTGGTGGTGTTCCTCCCACAGGACCCAATCTCATTACCATGACCCCGGAGGACCTGACTAGAATGATCTCCGAAGCAGTGGATAAAGCTGTGGCCCGGAGAGAACATTCACGCCAGGCCACCCCTCCAAGAGAAGAGCAGGAGCAGGATCAGGGAAGAAAGGAAGAGGATGAAGTAAGAGAGGTGGATGGTGAGTCTAGTGCTGAGTTCAAATCCCAGACTATGGCGAAAGAGCTGTTGGAATTGAGACAAAAGATGAAGGTCTTAGAAAGGCAGCTGGAAAGTTGAAGTACTTCTCGGGCATTAACCAAAGTTGCCCATTTGCTGAATCCATTGTCCGGGAACCACTTCCCGGGAACTTCAAATCTGCCAAAGTGAAAGACTATGATGGCAATGCAGACCCCGAGGAGCACCTGACCAGGTTTGAAAATATGGTCATGTTACACTGTTATACTGATCTAATCAAGTGTAAGGTGTTCCTGACAACGCTGGTGGATTCTGCTCAGAGATGGTTGGAGGGGTTGGCCCCTCAAAGTATCAATTCCTTCAAAGAATTCCAGAATCTGTTCTCACACCATTTTAGCAGCAGCAAGAAATACAAGAAGACTGCATTAAGTCTTTTTGAGGTCAAGAAAAGCCCGGAAAGAGAGTTTGAGGGCTTATGTAAGAATATTTAATAAAGTGGCTTTGGATGTCCCTACTTGTGCCACCGAAACAAAGACAACTGCCTTAACTCAAGGCTTAAGGGAAGGTGAGTTTTTAAGATCTTTGACTAAAAAAGTACCCAGGAACTTCGAGGACTTGTTATCCTGGGCAGAAAAATACATTAATGTGGAAGAAGCCCAGAAACAGAAGAGAGAAGCGAGAAGGAAAGAGAGGGGAGACCGGGTGGTAAAGCCCGAGGAGAGAGGATAGAGGAGGAATAATCCGGGGCATTTTTCTCAGCACGTACCCTTGAAGATCAGTCGGGATCGGGAGGTCCAAGAGTGTAGCATGGATTTGTTGCCATCACAGCAGTTCACCAGGCTCGAGAAGAGTGGGTTCTGCACTCTTCATGGGGTCTGTTACCATAATACTTGGGATTGCAAGACTTTGAAAAGAGATTATGTTTCGCCTACCATCCATGGGCATAATCAATCTAACAAAAGGCCGAAAGGTCCACCGTGGACACCTCGAGAGTTGATATCCCGAGAGGTGATCTTGGGAAGAGGAGAGAGCAAGAGCCCGAGAGGAAGAAATCTTCGCCCCCGGCTGTGGGGATAATAAAGATGATATCAGGAGGCTCCATTGATGGAGATTCCAATCGGGCAAGGAAGTCGAGGAGTAGACAATATTGTATGGAGGTGGAAGGGATGAGGAGAAATGAGGCGGTGATACGTTTCGGCCTGGAAGATTTAAAGGGGATAAATCTACCCCATAATGACGCCATGGTTATCCAAGCCCGGGTAGCCAATTATGATATTTTGTGAGTCTTCGTGGACTCGGGCAACTCTGTTAATGTTATCTGTAAAGATGCCTTTGTGCAGATGGATTTGCAGGGTTATCATTTGGAAGCTATAGAGACTGCACTCGTTGGCTTTGCTGGCCATGTGGTTTAC
This sequence comes from Primulina huaijiensis, assembly GCF_012295235.1. Taxonomy (NCBI): domain Eukaryota; kingdom Viridiplantae; phylum Streptophyta; class Magnoliopsida; order Lamiales; family Gesneriaceae; genus Primulina; species Primulina huaijiensis. Next base: position 10,410,665 of record NC_133309.1, on the reverse strand, counting down.
CAGGAAGGGGAGATTGTTTTGCCACTAACTTTGGGCTCCCAAGATCTTAAAAAGACAGTTATGACCCCTTTCACTGTGGTGGACTCCCCGTCATCGTTTAACATTATTCTAAGGAGGCCGGCTATGAATGAATTAAGGGCCGTGGCATCCACCTACCACTAAAAGATCAAATTTCATGTGGGAACCCGGGTAGGAGAAGTCCGGGGAGATCAACCTTCTTTCCGAAAATGCTATATGGAAGCAGTTCGGGCTGATCAGAGCAAAACCAGAAGGGAGGGGAAGAGAGCAAGGGTTGATGAAGTAGGGGGAAGAGTAGTGGAAAAGGGAGAGGTACATTTTGTGGCTGAGTAAGAGCAGGAAGTTGTAGAAGTTGGACCAGGCGAGCAGATCCGGGTGGCTCGAGACCTCAATCCATCCACCCGGGTCAGTTTAATCAATTGTTTAAAAGCTAATATTCATGTGTTTGCCTGGTCCCAACAGGAGTTGACGGGGATCTCACCCCTGATATAGGAGCATCAACTGAATATTCTCCCGGGATCTTACTCGGTGAAACAAAAAAAAAGGCACTTTGGTCCGGAAAAGGACAAAGTTATTAACGAACAGGTAAGAGATCTGTTGTAGGCCGGACACATTCGAGAAATCCAATTTCTTACCTGGCTCTCGAATTTAGTTTTGCTGCCTAAGTCCACCAAGAAGTGGAGGATGTGCGTGGACTTCCGTGATCTCAACAAGGCTTGTCCTAAAGATCATTATCCCCTGCCCAGAATAGACAAACTGGTGGATTCCACCTCGGGCTTTGAGTTGCTGAGTTTCATGGATGTTACCAGGGGTATCATCAAATCCTCTTGACCAAAAATGATCAAGATAAAGCAAGCTTCATCATCTTGAGAGGTACATTTTGTTATGTTGTAGTGCCTTTCGGGTTGAAAAATGTAGGGGCCACTTACCAGCGTCTTATGAATAAAGTCTTTGAGAAGCAGCTGGGCAGGAATGTGGAGGTGTATGCGGATGATATTTTGGGCAAGTCTAAAGAGGTTGCGGACTTTATTGCCGATTTAGAAGAAACATTTGCCACTCTAAGGCAATATGGGATCAAGCTTAATCCGACCAAATGTATCTTTGGCGTAAAGAGTTGCAAGTTTTTGTTGTTCATAGAGACAGACCAGGAGATTGAGGTAAATAAGGAGAAAGTCAAATCTGTTTTACGCATGTCATCTCCCCGATCTGTCAAAGAAGTGCAAGGGCCGACCGGGAGGATTGCTTCTCTTTCTCGATTTATATCTCGGTCAGCACACCGGAGTTATCCATTCTTTCAGGTCCTGAGGAAGGCCCAACAATTCGGGTGGGATGAGAAGTGTGAACAGGACTTCCAGGATTTGAAGATCCATCTTGCTGAGCTCCCTGTATTGGTAAAGCCCGAGCCCGGGGAAAAATTGTTTGTTTATCTCTCTGCTACAGAGTATACTGTCAGTTTAGTACTGATAAAAGAAGAAGACTCTGACCAAAAGCCTGTGTATTATGTCATTCATGCTCTGAGAGGCCCCGAGCTCCGGTACAGTGAAATAGAAAAGATTGCCCTGGACTTGGTTGTGACCGCCAGGAAGCTGCGACCATACTTCCTATCTCATCAAATCATATTGCTCACTAATAGCCCTTTGAGGAGAATTATGACTCACTCAGAAGTAGCCGGGCGGATGATCAATTGGGCGGTGGAATTAGGGTAGTATGATATCGAGTACGAACCCCGGGTGGCCATCAAAGCACAGGCTTTGTCGGATTTTTTATCCGAGATGGTCCAACCCGATGAAGAGAAAGTATGGAGAGTGTTCGTGGATGGGGCGTCTAGCCTTGCGGGGTGTGGAGTAGGGGTTGTGATAATATCCTCCCCAAGAGAAAAGATTAAAATGACTGTAAGGATTGATTCCCTGGTAACCTATAATAAGGCCGAGTATGAAGCTATCCTCGTCGGTATCCGAGCTGCTCGGGAGATCAGAACTTCCCGGGTTATGCTGTATTTTGATTCGCAATTAATCACTCAGCAGATAAAGGGTGCTTATGAAGCTAAGGATGACAGGATGCTAAAATATTTACAGTTCATAAAAACCCAGGCAAAAATCTTTGTGGATTGGGGTATTGAACAAATACCTCGGGAGGAGAATGGAGAGGTGGATGCTCTGGCAAAAGTGGATGCTTCATTGTCATAAGCCAGCACCCAGGAGGTCTTGCAAGTTTCCCGGATGGTCCTTTCCACCGAGGAAGAAATATTACCAGTACCCGAGGATTCCTGGATGAGACCACTGATCAAATTCATTACAAACAATGAATTACCCGAGGACAAAGCTCGAGCTCAAAAGATTAAAATACAAGCTCCTAGGTTTGTTCTCTTAAATAATGTCCTATACAGGATATCATTCCAGGGACCTCTATTAAAATGCTTACCAGAGGGAGAGGTTGATTATGTCCTCCGGTAGATTCGTGAAGGGTGTTGTGCTGAGCATCTCGGAGGAACAGCTTTGACCTAGAAGACAATACTTGCCGGGTTCTGGTGGCCAACTCTTAGCCAAGATTCTGCTCGAGTGGTCCAGGCTTGTGAGGGATGTCAACATCATTCAAATTTTCAACATACCCCAGCCACTCCTATGAAGCCTATTTGGGCATCTTGCCCCTTTGATCAATGGGGTATGGATATTGTGGGCCCTTTTCCAAATGCCCGGGCTCACAAGAAGTTCTTACTGGTGGCTGTGGATTATTTTTCCAAATGGGTAAAAGTCGAGCCATTGGCCAAGATCACTGAACAAGAAGTTTTAAAGTCTTTGTTGAAGAACATAGTATGCCAGTTTGGAGTACCCAGAAGACTGATCTCAGATAATGGAAGACAATTCCAGGGAAGGGAGATTACATCCTGGTGCCGGGAAATGAAAATCACTCAGTCTTTTACTTCCATTGCCTACCCTCAAACTAATGGCCAAACAGAAGTTTTCAACAGAGTTATTGTACAAGCATTGAAAACCAGGCTACAAGGCAAAGGAAAGGACTGGGTGGAAGAATTATCCAGTGTTCTCTAGGCGTATAGAACCACTCCCCGGGCACCTACTCAAGAAACTCCCTTCAACTTGGTATACGGTGCCGAAGCATTCTTACCAGTTGAGATCGGACAAACTTCTTCCCGTGTAGAATCTAACCCGGACAGCAATGGTCAAAGCCGGGCCATGGAATTGGATTTGGTAGAAGACAAGAGAGATCGAGCAATGATTCGAATGGAAGCATACCGGGGCCGGGTCATTAAATCATACAACAAGAAGGTCCGAGCCCGAGACTTCCAAGTGGGGGATCTAGTCATGAAAAAAGTCAATCTAGTTGGGGATGTTGGGAAACTAGAAGCTCGGTGGGAAGGACCTTATAAAATAACTCGGAAGGTCAGCTCAGGATTTTTTTATCTAGAAGATGCCCAAGGACATTCTCTCAAAAGGCCTTGGAATGTTTTTCATTTAAAAAAGTACTGTACTTAACAGTTGTAATTTTTTATTGCAAGATATAATGAAAGATCTATTTTCTCAGAGAAATATTGTGTAATGCCTGAAGTAAATATTACAACTAGAAAATAGTATTGATGGCATTTTTGTAAATAAGTTGAAAAATATTCAATTTATTTTGATGGTATTTTCGTAAATAAGTTGAAAAATAATGAATTAATTTTAAAAGCAAAATGGTAATTCGTGACATATCTTACTCATATGAAGTCCAAATGATTTGAGATTTGGATATAATGTAGAAAACTCAAAGATATAGAAGTTCCATGTTTTGAGTTTTAAAAAATTGGATCGTTTGACTGGTCCAAAGGGATATACCGGGTTAAAATGTTAAATAGTATATATTATATTATATTATATTATTTTAATAATATAATATAATATATAAAAAAAAGAAGATAAATTTGAAAAGAGACGGTGGATTCATTTCTTCAATTCACAGTAACATTACGGGAGAAAAGAGAATAAGGTTTTAGATTTTTCTATTCGATCTTGCGACTTATCGGTTTATCCAATCGACGAACCGACTTCAGTTCTGGGATCGTTGACACGAGGTCTTCGATTTGAGGTACAAATTTTATAGTTTTGGTGATGTTTAAAATTCGTCGATTTCTGGAATAAATCCGATAAATTGTTAAATCATAATGAAATTGAAGATTTTTTAATAGTGTATGATTTTAACGAAGTTGAGAAGATTATTGTGTTGTTGTTTTGAATTATTCCTAATTTATTATAATTAGGGATTTTAATCGTTGAATTGAGATTGGAGAGTTGTTTGTTAGTTGTTATTAATTCTGATTGTATATTCGGAGTCTACGAAGTATAGGCTACACGTTGATATAAAGTTTTTGTAATTTTACGGATGTTGTAAAATAGCCTATTATTTGAAGTTAATTAATTATGGTGTATTTGATGGTAGTATTGTGAATTAAATACATCAGAATATTAAATTGTTGAACGATAAGAATTTATAATCGAGTTTTATATTTTGTTGAATTAATTGTTGTCGGGCTATTTGATGTTATATATTGAGGCTGTTATGACTGTGTTGATACGTTGACAATGATCTGATAATTGTTGTTGAATTATCTAGATACATCACAAGCCTCGGGATCAAAGAAATAGCAAGATTTTATATATACTCGATTATCGGGTACGTGTTGACGTACGAGCATATGTTGTTATTGTTTAGTATTGATAAATACTATTGCGTTGAACGATGATAAATCACTGGTATTGGGTGATTTGATATTATATCTGTCGTTGTTTGTTATCGTTGATATTGTTGGCTGTCGTTTGTTGGGAGACGTCACGTTGATGTTGTTCGTTCGACGATATTGCTGTCGCCGGTGTTGGGGTGCGACGTATCATCGATGTTATTCGTTCAACGATATTGCTGTCGCCGGAGTAGGGGTGCGACATATCGTTGGTTTTATTCGTTCGACGATATTGCTTTCGCCGGTGTTGGGGTGTGACGTATCGTCGATGTTGTTGTAGCAGTAGTATGGTAGTGATGACGTTGATATCGTTGGTGGTTTGATTGTCCAGAGACAGCAAAGAGAGTATTTCTGTTATCATTCCAGTTATATTTTATATTGTTGATGATATAACTGTTGTGTATTACGATGATGATTGTTGTGTATGCTCACCCTTTGGAGGCTGTTTCTGTTGGACAGGTTACAGGACTATGCTGTGAGACAGGATAGTGGTGAAGGACTAGGTGTGTCTAGTCAAACAGTCCTGTAGTTGATAGTAGATAGAAACAGTATAATTTATTGTCTTACTTGAGTTGTATGTGTGTTTATTATACTGTTTCTGCTGCATTGACGTAGATAGTGTGGTGATTGCACTATTTTGTCGTATATGCATTATATTAATACGTCGTTGAAAAGAAAATTTTTATGCATATGACGTCGCATGTTGTATGATTACGTGGCGAGGTTTGGGGCGACACAATTGGTGGTATCAGAGCATATGTTAGATGTCTGAGATGGTTAGAAGTTGGGTTTGTGATGAGGGAGTTGGATGACGATATTATCTGCGTGTGTCTGTGCATTTGACTTGTTTTTGATGATTTCTACGTATGATTGATTGTTCTTTAGTTGCGTGTGCTTTCGTACAAAAGGTGTGTTGATGATTACTGGATTGTAATTGTTAAATATTTTGATTAACAATTTGATTTCCAGTGATGGCAGCTAGAGAACAGGTACATCCACGCGAGGAAACGGACGAGGTTGACAGTGGGTTTGGGCAGATGAATCCATTGCCACCTCCTCCTATAAGACAGGCACCTGCAAATCAGCCTTTATTGCATGGTGAATTGACTTTGGCACAGTTCAGCAGTTATCTTCCGCCGAGATTTGATAGCTCTGAGACTGGCGAGCGAGCAGAGGAGTGGATTGAGAGGATAGAACAGATATTTGTGACTGCACCGTGTGCTAGATCTGCTTGGTTACTATTGGCTACATTTCAGCTTTCGCGAAATGTATTATTATGGTGGCAGACGACTGAGGCCGGATTGAGAGCTCAGGGACGTATTGTTGATTGGGATGTGTTTCGGTCTCGTTTTCTTGATAAATATTTTTCTATATCAGCCAGGCAAAAGAAAGATAAAGAATTTGAAGATTTGAGACAGGGTAGTATGTCTGTTGCTGAGTATGAGACTCGATATTCTGCATTGCTGAAATATGTGCCACATGTTGCTACGAATGTTCATGCGAAGATGAGGCACTTCTTGAAAGGGTTGAAGTTAGAATTATTTGATCATGTGCAATCAAATAACCCGGTATCATTTGAGGATGCAGTGACAAGGGCTGAGATGGCTGAGATGGTTATGCAGGAGTATGGGGCTCAGAGACGATTATCAGAGCCGACTAAGGAGTCATTGCGACCGCAGGGACAATCTTTTAAATATCAGAAGGGTTCATCTTCTTCAACAGCATCATCTGGGAAGCGCCGATTTGATTCACGATGGGTTGAGAGTCGTGGGGGCAGTTCTCAGTCTGTTCAGGGACAGAANCTGAGGATCTACCTCTATCACTCCTGGGCTCTCGCTGTCCCTCACGGCTAGGACATTGTCTCGCTATATGGCCAACACCGCCACACTCAAAACAGGTGATCTANGCCTCAGGCACAGGTGTATGCGTTGACACGAGAGCAGGCAGAGGAGGCACGAGAGGAGATGATAGCGGGTAAGTGTTATTTATGTTCTTATCCTGCTTATATTCTTGTTGATACAGGTGCCTCGCATACATTTATATCGAAGAGGTTTGTGGTTGAGCATCATATGCGCTCGTCTTAATTGTCTATGCCTCTTTCTGTTTCGACACCCTCTGGAGTTGATATATCAGTTGTATCAATGATATCAGATGGTATTATTTCTTATGAGGGCTATGAGTTGAGATCTGGTATGATTATTCTAGAGATGACTGATTTTGATTGTATTGTGGGAATTAATGTGTTGAGGAGATATTGTGCGACTGTTGATTGTTATCAGCGAGTAGTATATTTTTACACCGATGAGAAAGAGCGGTGGACATTTTATGGGAAGGGTTCTCGTCCCCGTGTTCCGTTGGTATCTGCTATCCGGATGTCTCGGTTATTGGAGCATGGCCATGCGGGTTATCTTATTTATGCTGTAGATGTGACAGAGAAGAAAAAAGAGGTGGGAAGAGAGGAGATACATGTAGTTGCTGAGTTTGCTGATGTATTTCCGGATGAGATTCCAGGCTTCCCACCAGTCCGTGAGGTGGATTTTGGGATTGAGTTGATGCCAGGTACTTCCCCTATTTCTCGTGATCCTTACAAAATGGCACCAGCAGAGTTGAGAGAGTTGAAAGCCCAGTTACAGGACTTGCTGGACAATGGATACATTCGCCCTAGTGTATCTCCTTGGAGTGCACCAGTCTTATTTGTAAGAAAGAAAGATGGAACGATGCGGCTTTGTATTGACTATCGACAGCTGAATAAGGTAACGATTAAGAATAGATATCCCCTCCCTCGTATTGATGATTTGTTTGATCAGTTGCAGGGAACCTCAGTATATTCGAAGATTGATTTGAGGTCAGGATATCATCAGATACGAGATAGAGAGGAGGATATTCAGAAGACAGCATTCAGGACCATATATGGGCATTATGAGTTTTTGGTTATGCCTTTTGGGTTGACGAATGCTCCAGCTGTGTTCATGAGTTTGATGAATAGGGTATTTCAGCCTTATCTCGATCGGTTTGTTATCGTGTTTATTGATGATATATTGATATATTCCAGGAGTGAGGCTGAGCATGTTTGGCATTTACGTTCAGTATTACAAGTACTGCGAGATAGACAGTTGTATGCCAAACTCAGTAAGTGTGAGTTTTGGTTGGATCGAGTGGTCTTCTTGGGTCATGTTATATCGAGAGATGGGTTTTCTGTTGATCCAACGAAGGTCGAAGCCGTGTTACAGTGGTCTGCATCTACATCTGTACCAGAGATCCGTAGTTTCTTGGGTTTAGCAGGTTATTTTCGTCGATTTATCGAGGGATTTTCAAAGATTGCTAGACTTTTGACACAGTTGACTCAGAAAGGTGTGCGATTTCAGTGGTCTGAAGCATGTGAGAGGAGTTTTCAGGAGTTGAAGCATCGACTGACGACCGCACCGGTGTTATCAATCGCAACAGAAATCGAGAGGTTTGTTGTTTATACTGATGCATCATTACATGGTTTGGGATGTGTTTTGATGCAGAATCGACATGTTGTGGCATACGCCTCGAGACAGCTGAAACCACACGAAACTAGGTACCCTGTGCACGATTTGAAGTTGGCAGCCATTATCTTTGCCTTGAAAATATGACGACACTATTTATATGGTACCTCATTTACGATTTATACGGATCATAAGAGTTTGAGATTTTTGTTTACTCGGACAGAGTTGAATATGAGGCAGAGACGGTGGTTAGACTTGTTGAAAGATTATGATTGTGAAATTGAGTATCATCCTGGTGGAGCCAATCTTACAGCTGATGCATTGAGTCGTAAAGTTAGTTGTACTGCAGAGGATGTGAGTCGTTTATCAGCTATGATGATGTCTTGTTGTTCCTTGGGAAATGATTTTGATATCTCGACGACTCCTATCCAGGTATCGACCTTATTAGCTGAACCTGATATATATGGTTGTATTCGTGAAGCACAGATGACAGATGAGAGAGTTCAGCGATGGAAAGAGTTGGTTTCTCAGAAACAAGATAATCGGTTTAGAGTTGCTGATGATGGCATTTTGAGGATGAATGATAGATGGGTAGTTCCTGATACTTCGGAGTTGCGCCAGGGCATATTGCGGCGTGCACATTGTAGTCGTTATTCTATCCACCCTGGTGGTAAGAAGTTGTATAAGGATCTACGCTCTCAATTTTGGTGGAAGGGAATGAAACGTAATGTTATTGATTTTGTGCGTCGATGTCTTAATTGTCAACAGATCAAAGCTGAGAGGAGAAGGCCAGGAGGTGAATTGAGGAGTTTAGAAGTATCGACTTTGAAATGGGAGCAATATCGATGGATTTTGTGACTCATTTGCCAATAAGCACTGGAACTATTGATGCTATTTGGGTGATTGTTGATCGATTGACGAAAGTTGCACATTTTATACCCTATAGCATGAGTAGTACGTAATTGACGATGGCACAGTTGTATATACGAGAGATCGTACGGTTGCATGGGATTCCAGTGTCTATTATATCTGATAGAGATCCTCGATTTTCTTCTCATTTTTGGGAAGGATTGCAGACTGCGATGGAGACAGAGTTGAGATTGAGTACAGCTTATCATCCTCAGACAGATGGTCAGACTGAGAGTACTATTCAAACGCTGGAGGATATGTTGCGTGCTTATGTTATGGATTTTAAATCTGTTTGGCAGTCATCTATTCCATTGGTGGAGTTTGCGTATAACAATAGTTATCAAAGTAGTATTCAGATGGCTCCATTTGAGGCATTGTATGGGAGGCGTTGTAGATCTCTGTGATACTGGGATGATGTTGATCGAGCTGCAGTTACCGGTCTTGAGAGGATTTTTGAGATGGAACAGAAAGTAAAGTTGATACAGCAGCGATTGAAATCAGCTCAAGATAGACAGGCCGCCTATGCAAATAAAAGACGAAGACCCTTGGAGTTTCAGCAGGGCGATCGAGTATTTTTGAAAGTGTCTCCTTTTCGTGGTACAGTACGATTCGGTATGAAAGGAAAGTTAGCACCGAGATATGTTGGCCCGTATGAGATATTGCAGCGGATAGGCACTTTGGATCGATTGGCTCTACCTCCATCTTTATCTGGTATTCATGATGTATTTCATGTGTCGATGTTGTGGAAGTATGAGCCAGGCCCTTCACATGTGTTGGATATTTCTGAGGTTCAGTTAGATCCTGATGTGTCTTATGTTGAGAGACCAGTTTGTATTTTGGATCGATCTGAACGGAAGCTTCGTAGTAAGCTTATACCTATTGTGAAGGTTCAGTGGGAGCATAGAGGTGTCGAAGAGGCCACTTGGGAGGCAGAGCGGCATATGAGGGAGCTCTACCCCTACTTATTCTGATGGTATGAGGTATCTTTATTTGTGCATGTTATTACTGTTGTTGATTAATTTCGGGGTCGAAATTCATTTAAGGGGGTAGAAATGTAATGTCTGAAGTAAATATTACAACTAGAAAATAGTATTGATGGCATTTTTGTAAATAAGTTGAAAAAGATTCAATTTATTTTGATGACATTTTCGTAAATAAGTTGAAAAACAATGAATTAATTTTAATGACAAAATGGTAATACGTGACATATCTTGCTCATATAAAGTCCAAATGATTTGAGATTTGGATATAACGTAGAAAACTCAAAGATATAGAAGTTCCATGTTTTGAGTTTTGAAAAATTGGATCGTTTGACTGTTCCAAAGGGATATACCGTGTTAAAATGTTAAATAGTATATATTATATTATATTATATTATTTTAATAATATAATATAATATATATAAAAAAAAAGAAGATAAATTTGAAAAGAGACGGTGGATTCATTTCTTCAATACACAGTAATATTTCTGGAGAAAAGAGAATAAGGTTTTAGATTTTTCTATTCGATCTTGCGACTTATCGTTTTATCCAATCGATGAACCGACTTCAGTTCTGGGATCGTTGACACGAGGTCTTTGATTTGATATATAAATTTTATAGTTTTGGTGATGTTTAAAATTCGACGATTTCTGGAATAAATCCGATAAATTGTTAAATCATAATGAAATTGAAGATTTTTGAATAGTGTATGATCTTAACGAAGTTGAGAAGATTATTGTGTTGTTGTTTTGAATTATTCCTAATTTATTATAATTAGGGATTTTAATCGTTGAATTGAGATTGGAGAGTTGTTTGTTAGTTGTTATTAATTCTGATTGTATATTCGGAGTCTACGAAGTATAGGCTACACGTTGATATAAAGTTTTTGTAATTTGACGGATGTTGTAAAATAGCCTATTATTTGAAGTTAATTAATTATGATGTATTTGATGGTAGTATTGTGAATTAAATACATCAGAATATTAAATTGTTGAACGATAAGAATTTATAATCGAGTTTTATATTTTGTTGAATTAATTGTTGTCGGGCTATTTGATGTTATATATTGAGGCTGTTATGACTGTGTTGATACGTTGACAATGATCTGATAATTGTTGTTGAATTATCTAGATACATCCCAAGCCTCGGGATCAAAGAAATAGCCAGATTTTATATATACTCGATTATCATGTACGTGTTGACGTACGAGCATATGTTGTTATTGTTTAGTATTGATGAATACTATTGCGTTGAACGATGATAAATCACTGGTATTGGGTGATTTGATATTATATCTGTTGTTGTTTATTATCGTTGATATTGTTGGCTGTCGTTTGTTGGGAGACGTCACGTTGATGTTGTTCGTTCGACGATATTGCTGTCGCCGGTGTTGGGGTGCGACGTATCGTCGATGTTATTCGTTCAACGATATTGCTGTCGCCGGAGTAGGGGTGCGACGTATCGTTGATGTTATTCATTCGACGATATTGCTGTCGCCGGTGTTGGGGTGCGACGATAGACGTATCGTCGATGTTGTTGTAGCAGTAGTATGGTAGTGATGACGTTGATATCGTTGGTGGTTTGATTGTCCAGAGACAGCAAAGAGAGTATTTTTGTTATCATTCCAGTTATATTTTATATTGTTGATGATATAACTGTTATGTATTACGATGATGATTGTTGTGTATGCTCACCCTTTGGGGGATGTTTCTGTTGGACAGGTTACAGGACTCTGCTGTGAGACAGGATAGTGGTGAATGACTAGGTGTGTCTTGTCAAACTGTCCTGTAGTTGATAGTAGATAGAAACAGTATAGTTTATTGTCTTACTTGAGTTGTATGTGTGTATTTATTATACTGTTTCTGCTGCATTGACGTAGATAGTGTGGTTATTGCACTATTGTGTTGTATATGCATTATATTATTACGTCGTTGAAAAGAAATTTTTTATGCATATGACGTCGCATGTTGTATGATTACGTGGCGAGGTTTGAGGCGCCACATATTGTGCATCTAGTTATTATATATTCACTCGGGGAACCACACCTCGATCAACAAAAAGCCCAGGGCACAGACACCCTGGCTCGAGGAACCACACCTCCATCAACAAAAAGCCCAAGGCACAAATACCCTGGCTCGGGGAACCACACCTTGATCAACAAAAAGCCCAGGGCACTACACCCTGGCTCGAGGCACCACACCTCGACCATTCCAAAGTCTCGGGACATGCTCCCCGGCCCAAGGCTCCGTACCTTGGTTCATAAAAAGCATAGGGAACTACACCCTGGCTCGTGGCACCACACCTCGACCATTCCAAAGTCCCGGGACATGCTCCCAGGCCCAAGGCTCCGTACCTTTGTTCTTAAAAAGCCCAGGGCACTACACCCTGGCTCGGGGCAACACACCTCGACCATTCCCAAGTCCCGGGACATGCTCCCCGGCCTATGGTTTCTATACTGCCATTCATACGATGCAAAGTCTTTGTGCCTTGACTTAAAGGGTTTATACCTCGAGCATTTATTAAAATACAAGGATTATTATTAGGATTCGAAAGCTTAGCAGCCCGGACACTTACTAAGGTTCCCGGTTATTTCTCAACACTTAGAAATTTTTTGACTTATTGAGACATAAACATTGTGATTATGTTAGAAGACCGGGTGCTGAATATATGGCAAGTTGTTATTACGAGAAGGATGAAAGGAAAAGAAAATTTTTATTAATGAGAGCACGGAGGCCAAGAACTACAAAAGAAAAAGTACAAAAATACAAAAATTATAATCCTATTCTAAGTCTACTGCAGTAGATTGTTCCCTGGCCTCCTCGGGAGCCTTCTCAGCTTCCTTCTTAGCAGCATCGTCCTTGGGAAGGGAGTCGATGGCCTTGTCAATGTCCGGGAAGCCCTCCTTGCCTGCCGGGATTAGGCCCTCTTCCTCGAACTGCTCCTGGCATTTTTCGAAGCCGACTTTGAAGTAGTTTTAAGACTTGTCTTCAACAGCCGCTTGAAATTCCGAGGATTGGAGGAAGACGGACCGCCATTCTTCTTGGGTCAGCTGCAAGAGCCCGAGCTTATCTTCAGCAATAACAGCCCGATGTTTCTGTGTGCTGGCTTCATCCTCGAGATAGCGAACTCGAGACTCCAGGAACGCAATTTTCCTCTGAAAGGCTTCCTCCCGAGCTAGGCCTTCATCTCGGGCAATCTGAGTGGAGGCCAATTGTTGATTGGCCATTTCCAGGGAAGCCTAGAGACCGACGGTTTTCTCCTCATGAAGTTTCTGAACCCGGGCAATCTCTCCTTGAAGTTGGTCATGGATTTCTTGAGCCGCCCAGGCTTGTTGACCTTTTTTCGTGGCCACTGTAGCTACCTCCTCAAATGCCAAGACAATCATCTAAGCCGCCTGTACAAAGGGTGTTTAAAAAAAAAACAAACAACAACAACAAAGGAAGAAGAAAGAGATAAAGGATAGAGCTTACAGACAGAAGCCGGTTTGATCCTTCCAGGAAACTAACGCCGACAGGGGCGCTTTTCAAAAATGCCTCCTCAGCAGGGTTGAGTATCTGCTTGAGGCGCCTAACACCAGTGGAAGTAGCCCCCTCAAAAAAGATATTAGCCTGGGTAGGCTAATCAGTTTGAGGAAGCTCTTGGCCGGGTTCATTGGAGGGTTGTTGGCGGAGGGGAGTCGATTGAACGGACCAGGAGGTGCCCTGACTGCCTTCAAGGACGATCAGCTCTGGGTTGGGGACAGCTTTTCGCTTCCTCTGCCTAATAGAAATGAGATCATCGGGTTACTCTATGGTCTCGAGCACCACCCGAGGACCGTGCTCTTCTTGATCCCGGGGAGTATTATCCCGGGCAGCTTCAGATCTTAAGGCTGCCTCCTCTTCAACTCGCCTTTTTTCTTCTTCAACAGCTGCTCGGCAAGCTGCCATGTTCTTCTCTTGGGCTGCCTTCTCAGCTGCCCGCTTCTTGGCAAAGGCCGCCTACATCTTGGAATTATCTGAATAAAGAAGTGACAGGGTTATGAGAAATTAAACAAGTAAACTAAGATAATAGGAAGACAGATAAGAGAAGAGAATTACCGGGTAGAGAACCCGAGCCAGAAACTTCGTCGATCACCCGGTCCATTGGGTCCTCGACCCGGGGGCTCAAACCGTATGCTATCAGGTTATCGGTAGAGATAAGGATAGAAGAGGAGTATTTTTTATCCTCTACCAATTTCTGGCTTATGAGGAAGGGTTCCTCATATTTGTAGGCCTTGGGAAGGGTAGGTTGTGGGGGTAGAGAAGGGAGGAAACCGGTTAGGCAAAGGGGTCGGGAGTTGAATGAAGAAATATCTTCCTTTCCATCCCTTTTGGGAAGAAGGGATGTCATCAAGGAACTGGGCATTAAGCCTGGCAGTCAGGGAAAAGGCGTTATCCCCAAGCCAGCAGGAGAAATAGTAGTGAACAATGAGGGGGGTGATGGCAAAGTTGTGCATTTTGAAAAAGACATAGGCCGAGGCCATAATCCTGAAAGAGTTAGGATGGAGTTGGTTGATAGGTACACCAAAAAATTTGGCAACCTCAATATAAAAGGAGGGAAGGGGGAACCGGAGACCATTTCTGACTTGATCTTGGAAAAAGGTAGTACAGCAGGGTGGGGGTGATCTACCCGCTCAGAGGGATCGAGGATCAGAATGGAAAAATTGGAAGGGATAGAGCCCGGAGCTCCTCGTCTGCCCCCGAGCACAGGGTGCTTCTCATGGAGGAGAACCAGGGGGATCTCGGTTGAAGGAGGGCTCGGAGCCCGGGCTTTGCCCTTGCCCTTGTTCTTTGCAAGAGCTCGGGAGTGGCTAGAAGAAAAAGGTTTTGAAGAAGTCGGTTTGGTTTGGTGGGCTGAGGGTTTTTAGAAGGCTGGGTAATAGAGCGGCGAGGGGGAGACGGGGGAGAATCAGAACGCATCACGGTGGACTCATACCTCGATGAGGCTCGTGCATTCGCTCCTGAGGTGGAAGAAGTAGAATTAAACATGATTTTAAAAAGAAAAACTTACGAGTTCGAGGAGGAAAGCGGTAGAATATCGTCGGAAGATGGTGGTTTTGCGCGACGGAGTTTCGAGAAAAGATTTTGCAAGGGCTTCGCCGATAGCTTGAATTTGAAAGTGATTTTTGAAAAACTGGTTAGCCAATATTTATAAGGGGAGGGAATCAATTTCCACCGTTGAACTAGATCAAATTGGATGATCAGGATGAATCTAGGAAGTTGTGCGGGCATATGGAAGGACACGCACAATTATTAATGTGTCAGACTTATCGGCTTCTCGGAATACGAAACGTTTCCGACCGTTGGAATTAAAGAGCACACGTCTTTATTACATGGTATTAATTACCCGAGAATACTAAACGAAAAAATATTTGAACCCGGGAGATATGAGGCCCCAGCATCTTTGCTTGAGCCCGGGAGATATGAGGCCCCGGCATCTTATCTCGAGCGCGGGATATATGAGGCCTCGACAAAAATCTGAATTATTATATATGGAAAAACAAGTATGACTGATCGGGACAGCGAGTCAGACTATAGCCCGACTATTTTACGGATGGGTGGTGATACCCCCATAAGGATACGGGTCATGGATCGACCCGGGACAATAATTGTATAGCCCATATCAGAGTCGATAGGCTGGGTACCTTTCCCATAGCCCGGGCCTTTTCTTCTCTTCTTGGGCAGAACATAACCGGGGCCCCCATGCTATCACCAGGGCACTTCTCTTACCGGGAAATCATTATTAATAGCCCGGGCTTTCAAGCTAATACCCGGGTACTTTGCCACTTGAGCTACCTCGGAAATTGTACCACACTTAAGTGTGATCTATACAGGCTATCTAATCTGTCAGAACCACTTGGATTTGGAGTGTCTTAGAAGTCATCAGAAGCTATAGTATGGTAGCCGACTAACCATACTTATTAGGTGGCTCTGGAAACGAGGTACCTACCTATTTTCTACTATAAATAGAAGGTATTAATGTCATTTATAGATTCTGAAATCCTTGAACTCTCAAGCATTTACAGATTTTCTCTCAAATATTGCTTGTGTTCATCTGAAAACCTGCTGACTTTAGCATCGGAGTGGCTACGTCGGACACTCCTCCGGCGCCCATTCACGAGTTTCTTTTATTGTGTGCAGGTGCTATTGCAGCCATTATCTTCACTCAAATTCCCAAACACTATAAATTACTGATTTGATCCGTTGGAGCCCCTTACCCGGCTCATCCATTTCAGCGTGTTCACATCAATAACCAATAACCATGAAAATATCTATAACCATACCTTATCACAAGAAATCATGAATTACACCATCAACAATAACATGAAAAAAGGTCGGGATATTACAGATACCAACTGTAACATAACGTATTTTGAACAACTTTTAAAATTTGCTGAAACATAAAAATTTTCTTAAATAAGAAATAAACCTTCAAATTGCGATAAAAATAAACATTTCATCCAAAATATTTGCATTAAAAAGATCACAATAAAGTTTAATAAAAATACTTGTTTAAACATCGTAAACGATAACTAGAAATCAGAGTTGCATCAACAAGCATAAAATTCTTAAAACATAGGAGGTCCTCGGGTTTAGCCTCCTGCGCAGTCCAATCCGGCTCATTGGTCCCCACCTCTCGTCTCCTCAAAGTCATCCTCACCTGCATCGATCAAGTGTAGTGAGTCTAAAGACTCAGCATGAATAAACTGGATATAACAAGTAATACGTAATAAAATAACATGCAACTTAAAAGTAGAGCATACATACATAAACTTTAACGTAACAACATGAACAAAGACGTGCCATCCTCATAAAACTTTTCATAAACATACTTGCATCATACATACTTGAACATACATAAACTTCATCATTTTGCGTAGAGATATGTTTCAAAGCAAGTGACCCATACATAAATGTGCTTGATCATAATAAAACACTGTACTGGGCTGGCAGGGAAAAGCCACTACCACATACATGAGATCCCTGGTCACACTTTACCGGGTGGATTGGTCCTTGGTCATGCTTTACCGCTTTCAAATCCTGATCTAAACCCGGTCATGCTTTACCGGGGTGGAGAGGTCCTCGACCACGTTCACCGACTTCGAAACCCGTTCATAATTGGTTACACGACATTTAGCATACCTCAAAAAAATAAAATATTTTCTTTTGCACGTCGAACCTACTTACATGGCGTTGAGAGATTCGTTGGATTTCGCTTGAGGCCACTGCTGCACATACCAACATGAGTTCAAACACTTATCTTTCATAAATTAGACGTATTAGTCATGCTCACACCCAAAAATGACAAATTTTCTTATGACGTTTTAAATCTCTTAGGGCTCGACCTCGTTTAATCATCATACTAAACCATGACATCGAACCCCAAAACAATCCCTATATGAAGTGAAGACACGGACCCTGTGTACACATCCGGGTCTGGGTCCGTGTAGCCTCGGTAACTCAAGGCACAGACCCCGTGTCAGGGTCAGGGTCTGGGTCCGTGTAGAATCTGAAATTCACACTTCGAAAGAAACAAGGGCACGGACCCTGTGTCAGAGTCCGGCTTCGGGTCCGTGTACCAACGAAAATGGTAAACCAACGGAAATCACTACACTTGTGGCTTAATCCTCCTAACTCGATCATGCGGACCATGAACCAACACGAGTTTAAAACAATGCAATCTGATTAGGGTTATTACAATGCAATCTGATTATGTTAATTAATTTCAACGGAAAACATGTTTAATTTTTTTTTACAATGAGCCCAAAATATATCATTTGAATACTAAAAAAATTATTTCATCTCACATCATAAAAACATGCCCACACATAATCAAAATCAACCACATATAAACAACTCATATCCTCGGGACATGCCCTGGTATATAGGTACATATATACACTGGGAAAAACATAAGCCTTAGCTCAAACTGTGACTCCCTCCAGAAGCACCCTCTCCGGCCTCCTGATATCCTGGAGTACCTGTCATTGTCCACGTACAAAGACAACAACAGCTCCTATGGGGTCAGCAAAGCTCAATCTGAAGCAACAACAATATATACCACAAATATCTAAACGATGATATATGATATGCAATGCATGTATGTCATGGAGGTATGAGGTCGAATGCTCATCCACTGAGCACATGTCAAAATCAATCAAATCGCTATCAAATCATTGCTCGAGCTGGCACACCGGCCTCAATCAGGGATACTCATATAATAACGTCGACAAAGCGTCATCAAATCCCAAATCTCAATCAATCATCGGGGCCACAAATGACTATGCTTTAAGGGTCATGTAATACCAAACATAGCATCATGTTCACAAACACCATAATCAAATCAAATCATATCAGGGTATCCAAAGATCATAGCTCAACGTGCATGTCATGTATGCCACATAAACTCAACAAATAAGGCATATAGAAATGTATTCTCAATCCAATCAATTAAACATATATCATATAATACAGTTACATGTCGTATGTTACCCGGTCGCAACACACCTCAATTCTTCGTTTTTAATTGATGTAGCTTTAAGATTTCAGTATAGAAACTCTATCTACATCAATAACACATTCATTTCAATCAATAATTTAATTCAAATTCAATAATATAAGTTTCGAATATCTTTTGAAACTTTGAAAATTCATATCAAATAAAAATCATAACATAATTCAATTCCTACTTCAAAACATAGTTTCTTGTTGGTTATTCTACCACATATATGAATCTCGACTTCAAATACATGCTATTCCAGCACTTTAATAATTAAATGTGCTGAAACTAGAAGAATATTACCTCAAAAGGAAGCTCTCGACGCGAGGATTCCGAATATATAATTTGTTCCAAGTTTGGACAACGTTTCGAGGTGATTTCGTACGGTAGAAATCGATTTCCCTCTTTTCTCTCTCAAAGATTCAAAGAAAAATGAAGATATGTACTGAAAACTCATCTTTATGAGCCTTATAACGTGTGCTACAGAGGTACTCGTGCATATGCGTGATCAAACTCGCGCATATATGCGCGAGTTCAGTCGCGCATATGCGCGGGTAGTTCTGCCCGCGCACGCAGTTCTGCGAGGGTACGCGCCTTGCTCGTCCGAAACACTATTTTAGGTTTTGAATTAGAAACAGTAATAAACATGAAGGTTGTAGATTTATATCTTGGCTTTCATTTGCCACCAACCTCACTCAATGTGGATATCGTATGCCAGAGTTATGCTCATTCTCTCAAAATGTGTCAGTGCATGAACTGCAAAGCACACGATATACTTCGGGATGATTTTGCCCCTATTTCCAAATGGATTTGGACAAAACTCAAGACATGAAAGTTTTAGTACTGTGTATTAGCTTTCCAATGAAGTTGGCCTCATTCCATTTGGACTAATACTAGTTAAGTATGCTAAAAACCATAACATGTGTCATTTTTCTTTCGCGGTTCAGCATACTTTTCAAACACAAATAAATTTATAATACAATCTTTCATTATCATCACATATTTTCTCATTTTCATTGTCATGATATACATCATATACGTAATCACATGATTATTTCATGAATTATCAATAATCAACATAAGATTTATGATAATACGATACAAGGTCCTTACACAAATGGACAAGTTGAATTAGCTAATAGGGAGATAAAGGAAATTTTGGAAATAACTGTTAACTCAAATAGAAAAGATTGGTCTCTGTGACTTAATGATGCAATTTAGGAATATCGAACAACTTTTAAAACATCATTGAATATGTCTCCCTATAGATTGGTTTACGAAAAACATAGTCATTTGCCTGTAGAATTAGGACATAAAGCTTATTGGACGATTAGAACTTTTAATTCATGCATAGATGATACCAACAAATTGCGCAAATTGCAACTTAATGAACTTGATGATCTCAGAAATGACGTGTATGAGAATTCAATGATTTATAAAGCAAAATTCAAATCATTTCATGATAGAACAATTCATAGAAAATCATTTGATATTCGTAAAAAAGTTTTGCTTTATAATTCTCGACTTCATATATTCCGAGGAAAATTACGATCAAGATGGACAGGTCCATATGTTGTAAAACATGTGTACCCTTATGGAGCTGTGGACATTGAAAATCCTAAAAATTGTGATATTTTTAAAGTAAATAGACAAAGGCTTAAACCATTTTTAGAAAATGAAATCTTTCAAGAAGTGTTTATTTCCCTTTCCGATCCTTGATTTTTTTGTGTTGCATTTAATTTGGTTTGTTTTTATTTGAGGTTTCCTTAATCTTTTTTATTTTCCCGGTTAAATGGCGGATAACGGTACTCCATGGCTCTCATATTCGGTTGAATCAGTTTCCCACAATTGCTGATAAAAAAACCATTTCTTTTCTTTTTAAAATGGATGAAATTCTCTCAAAAATTTGTAAATATTTTCCCTCTTTTTCTAAAAATTTTCTCAGACGAATTTATGAAAGAAGGTGTGAAAGATTGAGATTGCTAATGCAAAAAAAAATTCAAGAAGATATTCGTCTTGTAATAGAAGCTAAGGTCCTATTAGGAGGAGAAGTTCCACAGTCATTGCTCATTCGATATTTGTCTGGATTAGGAAAAAACACTTATGCAAAAAAAGGGGGGCCAAAAGGTTAGGGGTTTGTCATAAGTGTGCAAGATGGACTTGTGACAAAAGATGCAGATCTTTAGGATGTGTTTCCAATAACAGAGAAGATAAAATTGATTTCATTAATAATTGGTTGAGTAAAGAGTCTTTAGATGACATCTTATTGACTCTTGAGACGCATTCTAGTGGACACGTGCATATTTAACTTCTCCGTTTTTGGAAACAATTCCAAGATGAGCGTCATCGTAATAGTCTTGGGAATCCGACTAAAAAAGACCCAGTTTGCCAATTTGTAAGGAAATTGGATGGGAAGCATATCCTCGACTCATAGAAGGCGTTAAAGCAGTTTCTGGACGTAAAACCAGAGAAAAATTAACAAAAAGAAAGTAAAAATATGGCTGTATCCTCTGCAAAAACATTGAAAAATATTTGTGTATTTTGGGGGTCGAGTAAATAAAGTGTTTATCGAAGTAGTAAATAATCTTGGAAAGATATTTGTTGAGAGAAAAATTCACTTGGTATATGGGGGAGGTAATATTGGGTTAATGGGATTTGTTTCAACATCTGCTCATCTTGGTGGTAGTTAGGTTTCGGGTATTATTCCTACAGCTTTCGCTGAAGGAAATATTAAACGAGTTACGATTGGGGAGGAATAAAAATTTTCTTCTATGTATGTAAAATCACCATAATGATTGAAAATTATGATGCTTTTATCGTACTACCAGGTGGTTTTTGGACATTAGAAGAAATTTCTCACATTGTTTCTTGGGTACAACTTAATATCCATAATAAACACGTGGGCTTGTTAAATATCAATAATTATAATGACAGTTTGTTGAAATTTCTCGATAAAGCTGTGGAACAGAATGTCATTTCAGAAAATTCACGAAGGATGCTCATCTCTGCTTCGACTGCTGACCAATTAATTGATGATTTGGAAGTTTTTTTTCATAAGTCTGATCCGATGGTAACAAAGATCAATTGGTCGCAATCAAACAGTAAGAAAAGAAAGTTGGATCATTGATTCAAAATTTATAGATTGGTTTGTGTTTGTTATCTTCAATAAAATTTTAGGTGATATCTCTTTCATTATGTACTCTTTATTAGTAGTTATTTTGAGATTAAGGACAATGTCAGATTCTGATTGGGGGAGAACAAACTTATAAAAAAAACTTAAAAAAAATTACAAAAATATATATTAAAAAAAATTATTTTAAAATAAAACCTTGTTTATTGTTTGTATCTTAATAATTTTTTAAAAAATATCATACATTAAATGTTTGAAAGGCTTAAATTAGAAAATATATTAATCTTTATAAGGATTTTTAAATTTTTATTTGAAAAAAAAATCAATTTTAATATTCTGATCACTATAAAAATATGATTAATGAAATCTTTTAGAGTGATTAACCAATGTGATAAGATCTATTATTAAAGTATATGGCACAAGCTATACCTTATAAGAATGTCTAAAATTTAAAACTCACACATATTTTGTGAGTGAATGGAGATGATTGAGAAAATATTTTTCGAGCCTTTATTGATCACTAGAGAGGCTATCTATTGTTTAGATCTTGAGTTCTTATTTCGAAAATATAAATTATATATTTCTAGAAAATAATGTTGAATATCTATGTAATTTTAAAGTTATATCTCTCATATAAAAAAAAAAGAAAAAAGAAAGAAAAAATTAGAATGAGAGAAATAAATTGTCCAAATTAAATAAATATGTGGTAAAAAAGGCATAAACTTTGTCTGATTCCATGATTTTATGAAAAAAAAGATAAGAAAAAAATATATATGTATATTAAGAATAACTAGATTTAGAATCAATGGATTTCCTATCTTTTGATTAATTTGGCTCGTTTGTCTGTCTGCATTCTGTAAACTATTTTCCTGAGCATTTATATGTATTCCAACTCCATGAGAGAAATCCTTCCCATGAATTGAAACATTTGTTAACATGTGCGGATCTGGAGTTGAGACTCTTAGCTTACTAGGAATTTGTGAAGGCCTTGTACATTTAATTACCTGAAAATAAGCTTTGAATTGAGCAGCTCGGATTATTTCATAAATTATAATTATGATGATCTTGATATAACTTTGAAAGTTTTCAACTTTAATTTAAACACTTGGATAGTTCTGATTACATTTCTATTTAAATTAATTAATATGTTTTGTATTGCTATTAACGCTTAAATTTCTAGGGACTAGTAATAAGCTGGTTGGAAGGTGTGATAAACATAAAAAAATGTACATTAATTAAATGTTCTACAATATAAATTTATAATTTTTGTTTTAATAATGTTTAAATATTATATGTTTTATAATAAATTGTATAAATATAAGTTTTTGTGTAATTATAAGTTTTTACTATTTTTACAGGTTCGATAAAACAAGAATAACCTTGTCGTTACAAATAGGATTAAGATGATTTTTGGACATGTACAAAGTTGATGTTAATATCTACAATATTGGTGGCAAGCATGAGATAAAAATCCTCTCACAATTGGGATCAAATTAAGCAACAAATAAAGTTACCAAAGGAGTGGAAGTTTTACCATGCTCTAGCATTTTGACCATATCTCTCCAATTACTTGGTCAAATGATCAGAAAAGATTACCAAAATTCAAACAACTCAATTATCAACATGTTTTGTTTTATGTGAAAAAGAAAATTCGGATTGGAAGTGTAAGGTACAAAATTAAGACGACTTAATCTAATTGCATGCAAATTTAGGGAATATGACAAAATGGTTAATTAAATGATTTTTCTTGCTAAATTGATTATGTTTGATATGTTTATATGGTTTCAAATTAGTTTTCTGCTTGAATGCATAAAACTGTATTTTTAAAGGGTATTCAAAATGCTATCGAGGAAAAGAGATAGAGAGCTGAAAACGAAAAATATTTTTATTAAATAATTGTTTTTAATTATTTAAAATATGGTTGATGCTTTATGTTAATTTTGAAAATAAAGAGTTTTTGAGGTGAATTTGTACGTCGAGACGTAATTTTTTATCGGTCATCTATTTTCAACGAAAATATGAAATTTTTGACAACTCGGCTAATATTTTCACGAATTTTCCTAAACGAAATATTTTAAATATGCACTATTGGGCTTATTTGGCCTAATATACTAGAATAATGGACCCTAGCTTGTGCTCATGTTATTCATCATTATTTAAAGCATAAACCCTCCCTAATAACCCTTTTAAACTCACGCCCCTCTCCCCTCAAAACACATGAAAACTCCTTCAGCATCAAAAACATGGCACACAATTTTTCAAGAGGAAAGCATCGGTTTCTTGAGGATTATTCAGCCAAGGGTTCTCGTCGCCGTTCTTCGCAATCGTCAACGTATTTTCGTGCGTAATATACGAAAAAGCACGCCATATTTCTTTCTTTCTCATCTATCACATCATAATACTTGTTTGAATTGTGTTTGCATCGAAAATATGATGGCCTTGTAAATATTTCCGTTTTTATGCATAGGCCTGTGATAAACTCATGATTTTATGTCCCACACTTGTTACATATGTGCATGAAGGGGATGCCATGATTAAGGAACTTATAGTGATGCTCTTCCACGAGTTTAAGGGCAATAAAACGTACGGTTTTAGGCTACACACGTTAGGGACTCAAGCTGATCAAGTTATTGCATGTTTTGATAAAAGAAGGTTCGGTTAGGTTCCAACCCACGCACGGCTTGTCCAGGGCGGGACCAGGGCTCAGGCCAGTCATGGTTGAGTGTGAGGAAGAGTCCAAGCCATGCTAGGGCTCGAGCACAGTGGCCAGGTAAGAGTCCATGCGAGCTAGGACTCTCCCCGAAGCCATACGAGATCAGCTGATGCGCGAGGGGTTATGGCTCGGCCAGGGTGATCAGGGCTAGGCTAGGCTAGGTCACAGAGAAGTCCAAGAATGTTCCAGAGGGTGAGGGTGAGGGTGGTGGCGTGGGCGAGGAGTCCTAGTGAGGCTATGAGTCATGTTCGCGATAGGGGTGAACACGCACAAGCTATTTTCTCGTGCAAATGGCTTCGAGGAAAAACGAGACATGGCTCGAGGGTTTAGTAGGGTTCGAAAACAGGGTTTGAAATGGCTAAAGGGTCCGAACATGGCTCACGGGGGTCGAGTCATGGTTCACGAGGGATAAAATAATATAAAAAGTCTAATTTTTTTATTTGGAAATTTTATATTAAAGATTGAAATTATTCGGGATTAAAACGAATAATTAAATATTAATTAAAAAGTCTAGTATTTAAGCTAGATAAAGTTATGAGAAATTTAATTTAAGATTAAATAATTATTTGGGATATGTTAGAGCCAACAGAATTAAAAAAATGTCAAAAGAGTTAAATTTTACGTCTAATGGCAAAACGATAAATTTACACCCGAAAATTAGTAAACGTCATGGCAGTGTCCTGAATGCTATTTTATATGTTAAAATGTGTATTTTAAATTTTTATGGATTTTAATATGTTAAAATGATAATTTTAAATGTTTATGGAATTTTATGATGAAATGGTAACATTAAAAGATATGTTGCATACTTGGTTTAAAAAAAACGTTATATGCATGTTTAATTTTTTTAAAGTGATGAGAATACGAAACGTTAAAGGAAGTGAAGTAATTGTAACTAATACAATGATATGTAGGAGATATCGTGAGGGAGAAGGTCTCAGTGGAAGCCCGACGATCGTATTTCCATAGACAATATATGATATGTTAATACGTAAGGCCAAGGCTCAGTTGACAAGTGAGAGTGTCATTGATGTCCCTGCCGCCCAGTACTGTGTTTACATGTAGATGGATCCATCGCCCAACACGTAAACGAACACGAAAGTCACAATTAACGATATAAATTCAACAAAAAGGAAAAAGAGAATATGTATATGTTGATGATAATATGTATATGAATATGTTGATGATAATATGAGTATGGACATGTTGATGATGATATAAAATTTTTTATGAAAATGGGTATGTTAAAGTTTATGCATCTTCATTAAATGTTATTTTAAGTACAAGTATTTTTCACTGTTGTATGTGATCTGTATATGTATTATGTTGTTATCAAGATTATGGTATGTTGAGTCTTTAGACTCACTACGTGTGATTGATGCAGGTGAGTTGGATAATAATGATGTTGGAGGTCTTGATGGTTGAATTTGATGGACTGACGGTGCACATGACCCGAGGACCAGCGCTTCTATTTTTTCGCACTAATGATTTACGTTTATGATTATGTTAAAGATTTTACGAATTTTATTTATGCTTTTTGAGAGGTTTTTGAGAGGTGATAGTATGAGCTATACTTTTCAAATTATTTCTTTTTTTTTTTAGTTTGGTAAAACGTTCGACGATTTCATATTTTGACAATTTCCTTTGATATTCAAATACTAGTTGATTGTTTCATTTTAAAATGGTGCAAAATATTTTATAAAAATATATGAGTAATTCGGACGAACTAAGGGAGTGTAAAAAAAATATTCTAGTACTTTTTAAGAAAACGAATAGTGGACGTTTAATGAAGATTTTCAAAAGTAATGTGTATGATGACATAATTTCTTGGAACACCAATGAAAACTTATGTGTAAAAAATTAATATTTTTTTTGTGGTTGTCTCCCCAAATTTTTGCTATAAATAGGAGTGCATTGTAATGTATTGAGATATCCATCATTCTATGGACAAACATTTGAGTTCAAAATATTTTTCTCTTTGTTTTTCCTTTATTTTTTCATTTAAATTTAATTAGCATGTCAATTTCATATTCAAAGTTTTATACTTTAAATAATGAGTAGCTAACTTCCCAAGGTTGAGATGAAAAGGTGAAACTCTTGATATGATAATAAGGTTATTTAAAGGTAATAATCTATGTTTTATATTATTTAATCATTATTTATTATTTATGTTATATTTATTTCTTAAAACATTTTTATACCCTACTTATAAGTGGGAGTTTTAATTTAAAATGGTAATAAGGTTATTAAAAGGGATCCTAATATGATTAAAAATGATTTACTTTTCCTAAAAATGTTGGAGTTCGAATGATTTTACGAGTCGAGCTCGATTTTTCTCGGGAAGCCGGTTTTGGGCAACAAGAAGGAGTTTTAAAATATCAAAAATATTATTTTATGGAAACTAATTTTATAAACTTTTATTATTTAATTAAATAAGTGTTATTGAGCTCAGTTACCCTTAAGCATGCAAGCCCAAAACTAAAGCCCATTAATATGTTAATTAAATTATAAATAAGACTCCTAGATCTTTTAAACCACACAATTCAGCTATCATAGCTGCCGAAATTCTCCCTTGCACACACCTACAATTTTCAAAAAAATAAGAAGGAAGAAAAGCTCGTGTTCTTCGTCGTCCGGTCATCCAACGTCGCACCCTCGCCAACGATAGTATATTCGAGCGTTACAAACGCAAATACACGTTTTCTAAACCCTTTTAAACATCATTCAAATCATAATATACTTGATTTAATTTTTTATGCATGAGAAATATAGGTTTTTGATCACTTTTATGGTAGAACATTTATTTTCGAAAATACGATGATTTTACACTTGTTTTAAAAAAAACGTTTTTGAATCCAATGATACTCTGCAAAGGTAGGATGTTATAGGATTGAATTGTGATTAAAACATGATAAAAATTCAATAGAAAACAAGCTGGAAACCAAGGATCAAATAGAGTAGAGGACCGAGTTTTTGAGTGCAATTCATGCACGGCTTGGCTCTGAGGGTTGGCTACTGTTCATGGGGCATGTGGGCTTTGAGGGCCTTGTAGAGTCTTAGCATGACTAGGACTCGAGGGAAACGCTAGGGAAGAGTCCACGGCAGTTGGGACTCTTCCCCATATGCGAACAGGTTGGTCTCGGGCTGGGGGCTCTCGGCTCGGTATGGGGCTGGGCTTGGTGGTCTGGTCGGTACCATAGGATGGTCCAAAGAAGGGTAGGAAGGGTCAGGGCTCGTGGTGGCTTGAGCAAGGATCCCCACACGAAGTAGGACTCCCCTGCGTGAAAGAGAGCAGGGCTTGTTTCTGGTGCAGGGCTTGTAGCGCGGGTGCGAAGGGTGGGTCAGGGCTGGCATGGGCCTGAGCGTGGTCTAGGGTCAGTAAGGGTCATGGGTAGTCAGTGGTTAGATGTCTTGATGATTCAGTCGGGTACTATTATACTTAATACAACTAGGACTCCCCTGCGTGAAAGAGAGCAGGGCTTGTTTCTGGTGCAGGGCTTGTAGCGCTGGTGCGAAGGATGGGTCAGGGCTGGCATGGGTCTGAGCGTGGTCTAGGGTCAGTAAGGGTCAGGGGTGGTCAGTGGTTAGATGGCTTGATGAGTCCTAAGGCAACTAGGATACCTAATACAACTAGGACACCAACACACGCACACAAGCATGCACTCGGGTCCAGGGTACAGAAGCTTTAACGTGGTTCTAAGAGCTAGTCAAGGGCTTGGGCTTGGTCAGTAGGGTTCCTAGGTAGGTCAGCTTGGGTTTGGCTCGAGGTGGCTCAACCATGGCTCGAGTGATTTGGAAGATGGCTTGATGTTATCATATAAGAGTCAAAAACGAGATTTAAAAGAATAAAATTAGAACCATTGGTCCATGGGTGTGGTTCATGTCTCACAAGGGTAGAATAGGTAATAAAAATGTTATGTTTAAAATATGGGATCAAAATAATGAGTTTTGGATTTATTCGAGATTTAATCGCCTCACGAAACGTTAGTTAAAGACTTAATTGAAACACCTAGATTTAAGTGGAATAAGATTATGGAAAATTTGATTTAATCTTAAATAATTATTTGGAATAAGCCTATGTCATTAAAAGTGAGAAAATTATAAAATCGAGATTTTTTATGTCTAGGAGCAAAACGGTAATTTTACACTTAGGAAAATACATAAAGCTGTGTAATTTATACTGCGTTTACGTCTATGATTTAAAATGATGATTTTGATGAAAATATGTTATTTTATGATTTATGGTAAAGCTGTGTAATTTATACTGTTTAAAATGCTATTTTTGGAAAGCTGTGTTATTTTATGATTGTTTTAAAAGAAAAAGAAAAATATTTTGAGGGATGTGAATTGACTGTGACATATGATATATGATTTGTGAGGGATCCGTTTATGTGAGGACGGTGAACTTACAATTTTGTGGGGATGACGTGAGGGCCAAGGCCCCAAAGGGAGCACATATACGGGCCAAGGCCCCAGAGGGACCCCGTTTATGGGCCAAGGTCCCAGAGGACCCCGTGTATGGGAAAAAGCCCCATAGGATCGTATTTCCACGGTGGAGCCTAGTGCACACCGCCATGGGCCATGTGGAGCTGGAGACTGATCAGTCGATCGGAGGATAAAAGCTAGTCACTTTCAAGGATCAAACTTTACCCAAAATGATATATGATAGAAAGCTTTATGATTAAAATGATTTATGATATATGATTTATGGATGCTCGAAAGATATTTTTAAAATGATTTATTTATGTCCAAAAGCTATTTTAAATGAGTTTACTATTTATGATTTAATAATGCTAAAAAATGATTTTTAATTTGTTTATTTATGTTCAAAAGCTATTTTAAATAAAAATATTATTTTTAAATGCATGTGAATGTGTATATATTATTTGTTATCCATGTTTAGAACGTGCTGAGTCATTAGACTCACTAGGTTTGTATGATGCAAGATCTATGATATTATGGGTGGCGCTGACGATTGATTGGATCGAGTGCAGCAGTACACACCCGATGGCCTTTATGTTTTCGCACTAGTTTGTTAGATAAAAAATTTAAAAGATTTATGTTAATGATTTTATTAGAGATATTTTATGCTTTAATTGTTAATTGATCTTTTAAAGGTCGACATAGGATTTTTGGTTAGTTGACGATTTAGGGTTTATCTTACGCACTTGAGATTTCAAAGGTTGATTAATTATGTTTTATGAAAATGTTAAGTTATTTTATTTATTATTTTTGAGTTTATGATTTATGATTTTTTTTTTAAAAAAAAGTAGAGGTCGTTTCAGTAAAAGCACCAGTGGATCATGTCAGTTTCTAGGAGACAGACTGATCTCATGGTTCAGCAAAAAGCAAACATCCATAGGATTAAATGATCTCACGATTTCCTTAACGGTCGGAAAGGACATAACAACGTTAACCTGATTCTCTGTACAGACGTGTTGCTGTCGATATGTTGAGCATTAAATGATATTTGATAAATGCATTTAATGTTCCTTTTGCACAACATCGTTCTGAGTCGCTTTTCTTGATGAGTTCTTTTTAAGGAAACTGTTTTGGGCAACAGAGCTTTGAGTCTATGCTTGGTCTTCCTCTTTCTGAAAAAAATAATTGAATGTAGATCAATCTTGGAACTGATGTAAGTATGCGTTGACTTCAAGGCGGTGTAATACTTTGACTGTATTAGGCCGGTCAGAGAATGTCTTTGAGCAATAAATAGTTCTCTTTAATGATCCGGTTCTGAGATACATTAAGTTTCAAGTTGAATCTGCTATCGGTCTTGAAGTAAGCGGCTGAAACTCCTTTGAGCTTTGAAGCGGTCGAACTGATGCATATCTTATAAACTAACCACAGCTGATTTCGAGCTGGTTAGTTTTTGTCACTCACCAAAATTCTTGGGAATAATAATGTTTCAACAATTTCCCCATTTTTGGTGATGACAAAACCTAGCTGTATGGCTATACGAAGATATATATGATCGAAAATATTGTATTTCATTAAGTGAATGAAATTAAAATGAACATAGTAACCAGCTGTATTTTGAAAATTTGCAAGAAAAGTTTCTATGAACCTTTTACTTTGATCCACTGCTTTTCGCCTCATCTCCCATTTCTTTTAATTTATGTAATTTCTTCATAACATGTATTTCTGCTTCTTGTATTACCTTTTGACACTCTCTTTCGCCCTTTTTGACATCACCACGAACAAGAAATTCCATGATTTCGGCAAGCTGAGCAACTTGAGCATCGAGACATTGTTCAAAATTTGTTTGAAGACGGGCTATTTGCCCTTATAGACCGAGGCATAGTTCAAGATGTGCAGAACTATGTTTTGCTTGCTTGAGAGAAAAACTTGATTCCATGGTGGAAAGATAATTTCGGAGAGCAGTCTTGAGTGATCGAAAATCTTCCTTGAGATCAAATTGTTTTTGAGTGAGAGCCAAAATGGATTTATCCATGGTGATCAACTGAGTCAAAATCTGTTGTTGACGACTATCTTCTAGAGCTACTTCTTCTCCATGTTGTCCTTCTTCGAATAAAGACTTGTCTGTGAACGTAACCAATTGAGAGGAGGAGAGCTTACCAGCAGATTTTGAGTAATCGGGCTCGTGGAGTTCAACAGTAAAGCTCAGAATGATTTTATCAATATCATCCGGAGAGTCAGAGGTTTTGGTGCCAGTTACAATTTGTTCCTCAGGTTTTGTTGCTGAAGGACTAGATGGTTGAGAGTGGGCAAGCAGTGAAGACATGATTGGCTCGGCTTCCTGTACTTCCTTGGTAGATGACAACATCTGTTCTGAATAAGCTGTTGGATCATTGTTAGTGGGAGAGATCGGTGGAGAGACTGTTTGATCTTGAAAAGTCACAGCTTTATCAAAATCAGATAAAAACGTTTTTGCCTCATCAACCGAGGCAGTTTGATCTGCTGAAAGATCAAGTGGAGGAAGTTGAGTAGACTTTTCCATGGCAGAGATCATAGGAGACTCGGATGGAATATCGGTGGCAATCTGATGACTCTGTGTTTTAGCACTTGGAAATGCTTCAGGCGTGATTTCTTCAGAATGAGGCATGGTAGTTTCTTCATCACCTGATTGATCTTGCACAGAAAATACTGGTGAAGAAGGTTTAGTGCTTGCACCAAGAGAAAGAGATGAAGAATCCTTTTTGGTAGGGATGGCTTGAAGCCGTGCTGAATCCAGATCTTCATTAATATCTATCAGATAATCAAACTTGCCCTGTTCTGCAGTGGCTGGAAGGTTGAGATCCTGACGCATTTGAGCGACGCTCATAGCAAGTCCCAAAGCGTCAATCTCAAGTTGAGATATTACTGCAGAATCATCCATGGCAGTAGGACTTACAACATCAAAATTTTGCCTCTTTAGCTGAATAATGATTCGGAGAGTTCTTTCCTTCATTTGAAGTTCCAGAAAGTCTCGTCAAGGAAGGGCGGTTTGAATATCAGCCGTTTCTGCCCATTCCAAACTGGACCGTTCAAGCTTAGCGACTGCTTTTATTTTTACGGATTTAAGTAGCGAATCAAAAGTTACAGCCGTCCAATATTGAACCCATTTATCAAACATCTTGATCTTTTTCTGGACAGCCTCATTTACACGCTCGCTTGCGAGTACTATGGCTGTATTAACTGCATTGTTTTGTGGTGGATTTTCAATCATGACCTGTTTGCCCTTATCTGAGGATAGAATGATTGGAATTCCAGAATAAGATGACTGAATTTCAGGTTCTGCAATTTGAATTCCCTTCAGCTTAGTGATTGCGATTGCAGGAATTGGGGCAGGAACTAATGTTGCCGAAAGATGCTTGACCAGCTTGATCTTAGCTGGTTGTGCAGTTCTCTTTTTCTTAAAGACCTGAGCAACTGGAACGTTATCTGTGGATTGTTCATCAGATCTGGTCTTTAGAACAAGCTTCCTTTTAGTTGCCTTGGCGGTCGAACCGATTTTCGCTGATTTCTTTTTTTTTTTTCACAAACTCTTCCCCGGCTTCCATCTTGATTAAGACCAACACTTCATCTGTCGGCCGATTCTTTTTGATGAACTTTTCAACCGAAACCAAGGTGAAGAGTTTAGTTTTGCCAACATCTATCATATCAACCGGTTGAACCCCCGCATGAATCAGCATATGACATATCTAAACTGCAAAACCTTGCGATTGATTTTCTTTGTTAATCATGGCCAACAATATCTTAAAAAGAACTTCAGACCAGTTTACTCGTAATTTGGAGGAGATAGTAGACATAACAAGAAATTTTTTCAGTGTGATTTTATCATAAGCTCCAGCTTTGGCGAGCAGTCCTTTTGCAACGATATCTGCCAGAAGTCTAAATTCAATCTTTAAGTCCCGCTTTTGAAAATTTGGATGAGAGATTGGAGAGTCTGTGTTTGAGATGGTACTGCGACAGATATCAATATTTTCATTTGGCAGTGTGGATAAATCAGTCACTCCTCCAGTGGGTAGGCTGAACAATTTAGCAAACATCTTCTGTGTGAACAGAAGATTTTTGTTTTGGACGGCACATATAATTTTGCCGTTCTTCATGTGTGCTGACTCGAAGAACTCCTTCAGCAGTGTGTCAGAATATTTATAGCTGTAGCACAGAAATGAGCGAAGCCCAGAGTGTTCTATATCTCAAAACATTGGTTGCATTGATTTGTTGGGCATGGCAAAGATGGTTGCGAAGTTAACCGCGACAGTGTTCTGAGTGATAGAGGCAGCCATTGTCTTGATTTACTGAGAGAGTTTGAATTCAGCACCTGCAAGTTAGATGAGAGTGCGATCAAGTTGCAAAAACAAAATAAGCTCTGCACGGTTGCAAATGTAGAGTATGTATGTGCGGTTCAATTACTCACTAGTCAGTCCACATGGAGGACTGTTACTGGAGAGAATTTTTGAAAATTTTGAAAATCTTGGGCAGCGGTAAAATAAGTAATTTTGTACTTTCAAAAATAAAAGCTGTCACGTCAGTCAAAAGTAGTTGAAAGGTTTGAGTAATTACGCAATGACGTGGAGGTATTCTGCCCAAGTAAAATGAACCGTATCAGTAATGTAGTTAAGAGAAAATGGTTGAGAAGTCTATTTGATTAATGACTGGACCGTTTTTCCCCCTAAACATGTGTATTAAATACTAATCCAGGATGATAAACCGTTGATGGCTTTAGATAGAAAGCCTCTTTGACTTCTAGTGCCTGTCAATTTGCGAGAGACCCTTCCATCTATAAGTATCAGTAGAGGGGTTAGTTTTGCAAACAACATATATCAAGATGGCAAATGCAGGCCGTTCAAGTGAGCCAGATCTAGTGAAAGAATTTATGGAATCGGTGTTAGCTTCCCGGAAGGCTGCTCTTAAAGATGGCTTTTTTGAGAAGACGCTGGCAGTTTGGACAACGATCGAAAAGCTTCGGTCCTCCATTGATGGAGGAGTAGGTGTTACTGCTGAGGAGATGGCACTTCTGAAGAAATATCAGCGACTTCTTTATGTCGCTGATGCATCGTACGTCTTCTCTGATGATGGCGTCTACCTCCTCATGCTCTTAAAAGAGCAGAGGACTCTGCGGAAGATTGCTTCCTCAGATGAATTTTTACGCACCACCACTGGTAAGATGACAGCTTGGTTGCGCAGCTGGTCGATGGCGGTTGATGATGAAGTTGGGGATGTACAACGCGGACTGTTTGTTCAATAAATTATTTCTATTTTGAGTTACTTTCTCTATCTTTACATTTTTGTTTATTTCCTGCAATACAAACTAAACAAACCAAAAGAATTAATCACATCAAGATATATCAATTAAGCCAAACATATTACGGAAATGAGAGAACTTAGCCTCTGGCAATGGTTTTGTGAAGATATCGGCTGTTTGTTGATCTGTATGATCATATTCGAGCCGTATTTCTTTCTTCATGACGTGTTCTCGGATGAAATGGTGTCTAATGTCATTATGTTTGGTCCGAGAGTGCATGAATGGATTATATGTGATGGCTATTGCACTGATATTTTCGCAAAAAATAGGTGATTCTGTGGCTTGGATGCCGTAATATTTTAATTGTTATTATATCCACATCATCTGAGCACAACAACTTCCAGCCGCAAGATACTCTGCTTCAGCGGTTGATGTAGCAATTGACGTTTGCTTCTTACTAAGCCATGATATCAACCGCTCGCCTAAAAATTGACATGAACCGCTTGTACTCTTTCTATCGACTTTGCACCTCGCATAATCTGCATCTGAGTAACCTACAAGATTAAGACTTGAATCTTTGGGATACCAAAGACCCACATTAGCAGTTCTTTTAAGATATTTAAGAATACGTTTAGCTGCAATAAAGTGAGATTGCATTGGTTTAGCATGAAACCGTGCACATAAACAAACCGCAAACATAATGTCCGGTTGTTTGGCGGTCAGATATAGCAGAGAACTAATTAAACCTCGGTATATTTTTTGTTTCAACAGAGATTCCCCCTTCGTCTTTATCCAACTTGATTGATGAGCTCATTGGGGTGGAAGCTGGAGAGCAATTGTCCATGCAGAATTTCTTTAGCACGTCTCGAGTATATTTGACTTGATTGATAAATATCCCATTTTCGGACTGCTTGACTTGCAGTCCTAAAAAGTAATTTAATTTGCCCATCATGCTCATCTGAAATTGCTCCTGCATCATCTTAGAGAATCTCTTACATAGCTTGGGGTTAGTTGATCCAAAAATAATATCGTCCACATATATTTGTACAAACAATGAATGATGATTTTTTGAGAACGTAAACAATGTTTTATCTACCGTTCGAATTGAAAAATCATGCTTAAGCAAGAATTTGGTTAATGTGTCATACCATGCTCTCGGGGCCTACTTTAGTCCATATAGAGCTTTGTCAAGTTTGTAAACATACTCAGGGAAAGTGTGATTTACAAAGCCAGGTGGTTGTTCTACATGAACTTCATCATTTAACAATCCATTCAAGAAATCAGATTTAACATCCATTTGATATACTTTGAAATCTTTAAATGCTGCAAATGCTAAAAATGTTCTAATGGCCGCTAGCCTGGCTACAAGGGCAAACGATTCGTCAAAATCTATGCCTTCTTCTTGTCTATAGCCCTGAACTACTAGTCTAGCCTTGTTTCTTATAATCAAATCATTTTCATCCATCTTGTTTCTGAAAACCCATCTAGTTCCAAATACATGAGTGTTATTGGGCCGAGGAACTAGATGCCAAACTTTACTTCTTTCAAACTGATTTAGTTCTTCTTGCATGGCTTCTATCCAATTTGTTTCAAGTATTGCATCATCTATTTTCTTAGGTTCTATCTGAGAGACGAATGCAGCATGCATAAATTCATTTATCATTTGATTTCTAGTTCTAAGAGGAGAAGTAGGGTTACCGAAGATCAGCTCAAGTGGATGATCCTTTTTCCACTGAAGACATGGTCCATATGAATTTAGCTCAGTTGGTTGAATGATTTCTTCTTCTTGATCCAAAGCTCCTTCTTCATTTTGTACATTTTGCGGTTGCTGGTTGTCTTCCGGTTCGTTCACTTGTTGAGTTTGTTCTTGAGTGGTTGGTTTTTCTTTTGGTATGCTTCCACCTGTTTTTCTCAGATCTACCTCATCCTCACTACTTGCTTCAAAGTTAGTAGCATCAAAATTATTTATGAAATCATGTATGCTACTAAAGCTATTGTCATGGCATATAGATGATTCATCAAAGACAATATGCGTGGATTCTTCAACATTGAGAGTTCTTTGGTTGTAAGCTCTATATGCTTTGCTCACTACTGAATAGCCTAAAAATATACCATTATCAGCTTTTACATCAAAAGCAGTAAGATGTGTTTTACCATTAATATGAATGAAACACTTACAACCGAATATGCGAAAGTACCCAAAATCAGGATGTTTACCGGTCCATATTTCATATGGAGTCTTCTCATGATTTTTATTAATCATGGACCATTTTTGAGTGTAACAGGCTGTGTTTATAGCTTCAGCCCAAAACCTTTGTGAAATACCAGATTCAGCTAGCATGGTTCTAACTGCCTCCTTCAAAGTGCGGTTTCTCCTTTCAGCTACTCCATTCTGTTGTGGAGATCTTGCTGCTGACAGTTCATGTTTTATGCCATGATCTTCAAGATAGGATGATAGGTATTGGTTTAGAAATTCAGTTCCTCTGTCACTCCTGATTCTGTCAATTGCTTTGCTTTTCTCATTCTGAAGCCTTTTGAGCAGCTTGATTAGTTGATCAGCGGTTTGATCTTTGGAGCTCAAGAATATCATCCATGTAAATGTGGAGAAGTCATCAATTACGACAAGAGTATATTTCCTTCCCCCTAAGCTTATTACCGGTATTGGTCCGAACAAGTCCATATGAAGGAGTTCCAAGCATCTAGTTGATGAGTTTCTTCCTCTATTTTTGAATGTTGAACGGACCTGTTTTCCAAATTGACATGCATTGCAAACTTTATCTTTGGCAAAATCAATGTTAGGCAATCCAAATACAAGATTAAGTTTACTGATGGTAGCAATGGATTTAAAATTTAGATGATTAAGACGCTTATGCCAAAGCCAATTTTTATTTCCATTTAAAGCAACAAAACAAGTAGGTAAGCTAAGACAATCATCATTCCATTTTACTTTATATGTATTTTGCTATCTATGTCCAGTTATCATGATATTACTAGCTGTGGCTCTCACAGTGCATAAGAGTTTTTGAAATCTACGATGTAACCACTGTCACATAGTTGGCTTATACTTATCAGGTTATAACAAGGATTTTCTATTAGAAGTACATCTCTAATGATAATTTTGTCGTGGATGATCTTACCCTTACCCACAGCTTTACCTTTAGAATTGTCACCGAAGTTGATTAGTGGACCTTTGCAGTTAACTACTTCTGATAAAAGATCTTTGTTTCTAGTCATGTGTCTAGAGCATACACTATTCAAGAATCAGATGGAATCTTCCAGGTTCCTTTTCTTTGACACCTGACATTATTGAAAATAGAAATTGGTACCCTTTTCTATTTGGGTCCTGAATTTATCAGTCCTTTAGGGATCCATACTTAAATTATCCTGAAGGATTTTTTATGATGTGTCCTAAAGTAGTTGCTGTTGTGTGCGTAATCAAGTGATGTATTCCGTGCTTGTGTAGTATGTTGTTTCAACAGTTTGTCATTGTCACTCAATTGATATCTCTTTTGAACAGGTCGGCTGTTGTGGTAATGGTTAGGTATAGTTTTTGAATGATTTCCAGTTGACCCTGGCCTTCTGCTGGCCCAATTTGAACCGTTGTGAGCGGTTGTAATAGGCCTTCATCTGAGCCATGATCTGTTGGTTTTAGCATTCTCAATTTCGACGTATCCTAAGCCACATCGCCTTCTGTTATTTTCAAGATTTACATTCTGACTGCCTTGATTTTCAGGTTTATCATGTTCATATACCGTACTAGATCTGACAAATTTAATTGGTTTTAAATCGCCTTTTTCTAGTAGCGGTTGAGTTTGTGCTCCTGAGGTGATGCATTCATAAATGCTATAACCTAGCTCGGTTCTGTCTCCGGCTGGCTTTTGCATTTCCTGCATCCTATTCAGAGAAACAGAGGACTTGTTCCAAGTGTTGACTGTATTTATCAACCTTTTGTTTTCTTTAAAAGTAGCATGGAACAATCTTCACAGATCATCATTCTCAGCCGTTAGCAGACTTAACTTTACTCTCAAACCATTAACCTCTTTTTGTTGCGAGCAGCTAGAGAGAGTTAACTTGTTTTCCAAGTTTTGTTTTCTGTTTTGGCTTCATTGAACAGCTGTGATAGCCTCTTAAACTCATTTACCATGTCGTGAAGTGCGGTGACAAGATCTACTCGAGTGAATTCATCATAGTTAAAGTCAAATACCATTTCATCAGTATATTTTTGATCTTCTTTGGCCATGAGACACTCTACTTTCTCATCTTCACTTTCACTTGAAGATTCTTTTGAAATAGATTTTTCAGATTCTGATTCAGCCCATTGGCCTTTGTCTTCTTCTGAAACTATGACTCGTTTACTTTTCTTTTTGATGAATCTTTTGTTGTCTTTAACTCGTCTTCTGTCACCTGATTTCTTTTCATCTTTCTTGGCCTGTTGCATTCTGCAATAAAGTGTCCTCTCTTTCCACAGTTAAAGCAATCTTGAACATCATCAGTATGGTCCTTGTCGAAGTGAGGTTTATTCATTTGAGATTGATTCTTACTCATGAATTTACTGAATTTTTTAACGAATAAAGACTTCATTACTTAATTGCTCAGCCGATTTCTTACTTGAGGACTCTTCGCCCGGAAGAGTCACTATGGTAGCTGGCAGTGCTTTTGTTTGTTGCGATGTGGATGGATCCTCTTCAGTTCATATTCCTAGCTCGAACTCATACGCTTTAAGGTCGGCAAAGAGATCATGAAGTTCCAGTTTGTTCAATTCTTTTGATTCTCGCATTGCTATAGTCTTTACATCCCATTCTCTGGGAAGAGCTCGCATAACCTTCAACGTAATTTCTTTTGGAATATTCTTTTCCTAGTGAGGTGAGTTCGATGATGATACTGCTGAACCGTTCGTCAAATTCTGCAAGAGTTTCTCCTGGCTTCATCTTTGCGTTGTCAAACTTCTGGATAGCCACTATCAACTTGTTTTCCTTAGTCTGATCATTGCCTTCGCATAGTTGAGTAAATTTTTCCCATAATTCCTTCGCAGTAGTGCAGGTCTTGATTTTAGCGAACATATTCTTGTCCAAAGTCTTATAGAGGATATCTTTCGCAACGTTATCCAAATTTGCCTTCTTTTTATCCTCAACTGTCCATTCAAATCTGTGCTTTTCAACCATCTGAGGAGCACTTTCAGTTGTTGTTGCATCTGTATTCACCTTTAGAACTCTCATTTGCCCGTCAGTGATGACATACCACATGTTTTCATCTTGAGCTACCAAGTGTGCCTGCATGCGAATTTTTCAATCATCATAATCTTCTTTAGAGAACATAGGAATTTTATTGAAAGATGCCATATGTATTCAAAATATATCAGTGTTTGAGAAAACCCCGCTCTGATACAACTTGTTAGGATCGGGAAAGAGTTTAGAGGTGGGGGTGAATGAACTCTTTCAAATTTTCTCGTGTACGAGTGTGATTTCAACCATTTTTAGGCGGTTGAAAACGTCTTCTCAAACGGTTGAGAATGTGAACCACTCTTAAGTGCGGAAAACGGTTCACAATCTTCAATGCAACTTAAAACACAATATCAGGCTAAAGAAATGAATAGAGACTAGACAGATAAATGATTACGAAAAGTAAAGTGACACAGGTTTGTTATGGATGTTCAGAGAATGAATACTCCTACGTCACCCCTTCTTCCTCCTTAGGATGGATTCCACTAAAAGACTTTGGCTTTACAAACTTCTTGCAACAGCCCGTTCCAATCAAGACTTATCACACTGCCTGTTTTGGAACTCTTAGTGATAACATTACACTTCTGGATATTTAAGAACACTTAGTTCACAAGATATCAAAGTTGAATCAAATAACCAAAGGGTTAATGATACTAATAATTGGTTTTGATTTAGTAGCACGTAAATGATCCTTAGATGATCAGATAAATTTCTATTTCTGTGCGTGCTGATTGAGCGATGAAGTATATGAACTTTTAAGAGCGCTCTGAGATCTTTTTGAATATGCAAGCGAGTTGTAATATTGCAGCTGAGAATCGAGAGAGCTTCTGCCTACATACTCTTCCGTTAATAGACACGATATACTTAACGGTCGGAAAAGACATAACAACGTTAATCTAATTCTTTGTACAGACGTGTTGCTGTCGATATGTTGAGCATTAAATGATCTTTGATAAACGCATTTAATGTTTCTTTTGCACAACATCGTTCTGAGTCTATTTTTTTGAGCAGTTCGTTTTAAAGAAATTGTTTTGGGCAACAGAGCTTTGAGTCTATGCTTTGTCTTCCTCTTTCTGGAAAAAATAATTGAATGTAGATCAATCTTGGAACTGATGTAAGTATGCATTGACTTCAAGGCGTTGTATTACTTTGAATGTATTATGCCGGTCAAAGAATGTCTTTGAGCAATAAATAGTTCTCTTCAATGATCCGGTTCTGAGATACATTAAGTTTTAGGTTGAATCTTCTATCGGTCTTGAAGTAAGCGGTTGAAACTTCTTTGAGCTTTGAAGCGGTCGAACCGATGCATATCTTATAAACGAACCGTAGCTGATTTCGAGCTGGTTAGTTTTTGTCATACACCAAAATTCTTGGGAATAATAATGTTTCAACACATATGCTTGAAAAACGAAAATATAATCAAGTGCTCCTTGTTTTTCATGAAAAAAAATTTTAAACAATTAATATGGTGTGAAAGATGAGAAAAGGAAGATGACATTCCGAAAATCCTTCTTCAATTATTGGCGATTCAAAAACAATTATTGGCGAAAATCCATCGAAAAACCATTGGCGATTCAAAAACGATGACAAAGAGACGATGGCTTTGATGTTCCTTTGAAATTCCGAAAATCCTTCTTCAATTATTGAGTGTGTATCGTGTATAAGATTGGGGAAAGAGTTTGATTTGAAAAGAAGAGTGGGGCGTGTAGAATAAAGGTTTGGGGTGGGGTTTTTTTAGTATTAAATAGTTAATTATTCACTAATTAGGCTTAAGCCCATTAAGTAGAAAATTTAGGCCCATTAGTGCTTAATTAACTTATTAAAAACAATTTTGCAAAACGTTTGCATTTTTGTTGAAAAACCAACACCCATAAAATTTACGTCCCGGCGTATAAAATCACCTCAAAACCCCTTATTTTCAAAAATATGAAAAAGCATCACCCATAATTTAAATAATTAAAATTAATTATTTAATAAAAATATTTTACGTTTTTCAGCCTTCGGTCTCCGTTTCTCGATCGCAACTTGAATAATCCTTAAAAATATAGTTTTATGCATAATGATAATAAATTTCTTTTTGACATATAATCATGTATGTCACATAATCAATTAAGCAATTAAAATCAATTAATTAGCCCTTTCATATTTCCTAGATTTACATGCAGTTGGATTACGTCGTCTCAATTTTGGACCTTACAATTTCTCCCCCCTTAAATAAATTTCGTCCTCGAAATTAGAACAGACCGAATAGCTCTGGATAGCTACTCCTCAAGTCCCTCTCGGTTTCCCAAGTACCTTCTTCTTCTGAGTGATTCAGCCACTTGACCTTGACCATTGGAATGACTTTGTTTCGCAATTTTCTTTCTTGCCTTGCTAGGATTTGGAAAGGTCTTGCTTCATATGTCATATTTGGAGTTAATTGAAGTGGTTCATAATTTAGCACATGTGAATAATTTGACATGTACTTCCGCAGCATCGAAATGTGAAACACATTGTGAGCTCCTGAAAGCATGGGTGGCAATGACACTCGATAAGCTAGTGTCCCAACCCTCTCCAAAATCTCGAATGGACCAATAAATCTTGGACTAAGTTTGCCTTTCTTGCCAAAACGCATAACACCTTTCATAGGTGCTATTTTCACAAATACATGGTTTCCCACTTCAAACTTTAAGTTTCTTCGTCTCATGTTGGCATAACTATTTTGTCAGCTTTGTGCGGTCTTCATTCTCTCACGAATTTTGACTACAAGCTCGGCGGTCTCTTCAATCACATCCGGACCAATCTCTTTTCTTTCACCAACCACGTCCCAATGAATAGGAGATCTACATTTCCTCCCATAAAGTGCCTCAAACGGAGCCATCCCGATAGATGATTGGAAACTATTATTGTAGATGAACTCCACTAGAGGTAATTTCGGTTCCCAACTGCCTTGGAAATCAATAACACATGCTCGCAGTAGATCTTCCAAAATTTAAATAACTCTTTCTGACTGAACATCGGTTTGAGGATGGAATGTTGTACTGAATAATAATTTGGACCTCATCGCTGTATGCAGACTTTTCCAAAAAGATGACGTAAATCTCAGATCTCTATCAGAAACAATAGACACTAGAATCCCATGCAGACGAAATATCTCCTGAATATATAATTTTGCATACTGAATCATGGTGAATGTCGTCTTAATAAGTAGAAAATGTGCTGATTTCGTAAGAAGATCCACTATCACCCGAATG
Source organism: Primulina huaijiensis (assembly GCF_012295235.1). Lineage (NCBI taxonomy): Eukaryota > Viridiplantae > Streptophyta > Magnoliopsida > Lamiales > Gesneriaceae > Primulina > Primulina huaijiensis. The sequence goes on along the minus strand of NC_133309.1, from coordinate 10,368,056 downwards.
GCATTTAATCTCTTAACAGTTTTTGGTAATCGCACAACAAAGTCCATAGTAATGTTTTCCCATTTCCACTTGGGAATAGGAAGTGGCTTCAATTTCCCTGCTGGTCTTTGATGCTCTGCTTTAACTTGCTGACAAGTCAAACATTCCGAAACAAATCTCAAAATGTCTCTCTTCATGCCTAGCCACCAATATAATGACTGTAAGTCTTTGTACATTTTTGTGCTACCCGGATGAATGGAATACGGTGTGTCATGAGCTTCTTTCATAATAAGATCTATCAAAGAATCGTCACTAGGAACCCATAACCGATCTCGATATCGAACTATATCATCCATCTTTGAATATAACTACCGGCACTTTGCTTCATCACTAACTCTCCATTTTTGCAACTGCTCATTTGTAGACTGTGAATCACGAATTCTGTCTCTCAAAATCGACTGCACTGATAATGTGGCAAGATTAGAGGCCTCGCCCCTAGCATAGAATGTAAGCTCAAACCGCTGTATCTCGGACTGCAACGGTCTTTGGAGTGATAATTGGGTGATAACTGCTGCTTTTCTACTCAATGCGTCCGCCACAACATTAGCTTTCCCCGGATGATAGCTCATCTCACAGTCGTAGTCCTTTACTAACTCAAGCCATCTGCGTTTTCTCATATTCAGTTCTTTTTGGATGAAGAAGTATTTCAGACTTTTATGATCGATGAATATTTTGCACTTCTCCCCAAAAGGTAATGTTTCCAAATTTTCAATACGAAAACCGCTGCTGCAAGCTCAAGATTAGGAGTAGGGTAGTTTTTCTCGTGAATTTTCATTTGTCTCGACACATAAGTTATAACTCGGTCATTTTGCATCAGAACTGTGCCCAATCCAAGTTTAGAAGCATTGGTATATAGAACTTACTCTCCTTGCCCTGATGGCATAGATAACACAGGCGCTGAAATCAAGGCTTGTTTCAACTTTTCAAAACTGTCTTGACACTCGGTTCCCCATACAAACTTTGCATTCTTCTTTGTCAAAGCGGTCATGGGTACTGCTATAGATGAGAACCACTGAATAAACTTGCGATAATAGCGAGCTAGTCTTAAGAAACTACGAATCTCGATAACACTCTTCGGCAATGGCCACTCTTTCACTGCCTCAACTTTGCTTGGATCAACTTCAACGCCATCGCTAGAAATGATGTGGCCTAAGAAAGCTACCCTATCAAGCCAAAATTCGCACTTGCTGAATTTTTGCATAAAGCTTTATGTCTTGTAGTACTTGCAGTGCTCTTCTCAAATGACGACTATGCTCCTCATTATTCCTTGTATAGATCAATATGTCATCAATGAATACTATAATAAACTGATCCAGATGCGGCTGAAATACGCGATTCATGAGATCCATGAAGATCGCTGACGCATTAGTCAGACCGAATGGCATGACCATAAACTCGTAGTGCCCATATCTAGACGAAATGTTGTCTTGTGAACATCTGACTCTTTCACTTTCAACTGATGGTACCCAGATCGAATATCAGTCTTAGAAAATATCGATGCTCCTTGCAACTTATCAAATAAATGTTCAATTCTTGGCAGTTGATACTTATTCTTGATAGTGACCCGGTTGAGCTCTCGAAAATAAATGCATAGACACATACTACCATCTTTCTTCTTCACAAATAATACCGGTGCGTCCCATGGAGAATAACTAGGGCGAATAAAACCCTTGTCTAGCAATTCTTGGATTTGATATTTTAGTTCTTTCATTTCAACAGGTGCTAGAGGATAATGTGCTTTAGATATAGGAACGGTGCCCGGGATAAGATCAATAGAGAATTCCACTTCACGATCGGGTGGAATACAAGAAACGACCTCGGGAAAGACGCTGGGAAAATCTCTGACAATATCAACATCTTCTAATTTCTGACTGTTAAGAGCACGTGCGTCAGTGACACATGCTAGAAAAGCTTGGCATCCACGCTTAATAAGCTTCCTAGCACATAGACAAGAGATGATGTGTGGCATTTGTTTGTTTCTCGCTGCCTCAAAGACAAAAGATAAACCACTAGGCGGTCAAATAGACACTGATCTCTGACGAAAATCAATTGAAGCTCCATTTGTTGATAACCAATCCATCCCAAGTATAATATCAAATTCAGGTATAGGAAGCACAATAAAATCTGCCAGAATCACATCTTTGAATAATCGAAGCTCTAGATTCTTGACAATTTTAGACGTGAGCATTTGATCACCGGAAAGAATAGAAACTTTGAAACCCAAACACATGTCTTGAGGAGTAATATTCAGTCTTTCGATGAAGGTTTCAAATATAAATGAATGTGTAGCCCCTGAATCTTGCAATGCGTAGATAGCTACCCCCTGAATGTTAATCCTTCCTGCGACGAAAAATGTCTTTTAAATCTTTTCGTGTTGAAACTTAAGGATTTAAAATCATTAATTACCAAAAGTTATATGAAGATTGCGTGTCGAACTTAAGCATTTCTAGAAAAATTGCATTTTAGCGCTTCAATTTTTTGAAATTTGCATTTTAGTCCGAAAATTTTCGTATTATTACATTTTAACCCTTATGTTTTTTGGAAATTCTTATTTTGATCCCTTAAGTTTCTAAAATTGGATTTGTGGTCCTTAAGATTTCGGTAATTTCATTTAGGTCCCTTAACTTTCAGAAATTTCCCCTTTGACCCCTAAAAATTCGAAATTCTTACAATTCCTTATTTATGATTTTTCTTTAAATTTTGGGCCTAAAACTTTTTATTTGAAATCAAATCACCCTTTACATAAAATAAGGCACAAAATTAATATCATTTTCTATGGTTTCTAAAATCATAACTTAAATCCAACTATATAGAGCATGCAACCTAATTTCCACTAGGTTAAGCTTAATCCCAATTCAATTCTAATAACCAATTCAACATTTCATGCAATAATAAGCAATATAAAAATGTTAAATGACTAGGTTACCCGTAATGAGTGTAGTATCTGCCTCCTCCTCAGCTTCTTCTGCATTCATAACATAAGCTCGTGTCGTAGTAGCTGCCTTCCTCTTTGGGCAATTAGCCGCTTTAAGCCCAGCCTAAATGATCCCCATTCACATTTGCCAAGATGTAGACGGTTGCAGTCCTTGCATGGTTGCCTCTCAGCAGGCTTTGGTGCTGCAGGATTCTGTTGCTTTTGTTGTGCTTGCTTCTTGACTTGACCTGGGGATTTTGAGGCCCTTGAGGTCTAGAAGGACCCGTATATGGCTTTTTATTTGGCTGATTATTGTTCTGAAAGTGCTGCCTCTTGTGCTGAACCTCCAAATCGATGTCCCTCAAAGACTGCTCAGAATGGAAAGCATAAGCAGAAGCGGTAGCATAATCCAATGGACGCATCATCATAACATTGTTTCGAAGGGTAGGTCGTAGGCCATCCATGAAATGCCTAAGCTTCACTGCAGGATCCCCAGCAATAAGGGGTACAAAATGATAACACCTATCAAAATTCTTCACAAATTCAGCAACAGTCGAGTCTCCCAGGTGGAGGGTCATAAACTCTCTCAGCAGTTGTCCTCTAACATCAGCAGTAAAGTACTTTTCATAGAATATTTCTTTGAAATGAGCCCAAGTAATAGTAGCAAGATCAATACCATGCTCAGCTCCATCCCACCATAAAGAAGCGTCATCCCTAAACAGGTAAATGGTACACCTCACACGGTCCGCATCCCTCGTATCCAGATAACGAAAGTGTACCTCGAGTGAAAGAATTCAACTCTCAGCAGCTAAGGGATCGGTGGAGCCAGAAATTCCTTTGGCCCTAGCCTCCGGAACTGATCACATATGTCGTGTTCTGGCCTAGGTGCTTGCTATAACTACTGCTGCTGCATCTACTGTAACTGTTGTTGTTTTAACTGTTGTTTCTGTAACTACTGCTCGAAGAAAAGAACCATCGCTCTAAAACACGAGTAGCAGCATCCCTTGGAGGTGGTGGTGGTGGCGGTGCATTCCCCTGATTATTCACACTGTTTTCTTCTTGATTCTCAATAATAGGGGCAAGTCTAGGAGGAATTTGATCTGAATGTTTTCCAAATTCTAATGTAACCAACATGCATTTAAATCTATGTTTTCTAATCGTGTGACATATCTTTATTCATTTAGCAATTTAAGCATGCAAAGCATGTATACTCAAAAATGTAGTAAACATGTAACATAATCATATTATTCATGCAATCATGCAGGTAACATCATACTGAATCATATAAAACATGTAAAAACTTATAATTTTGTGGCTTGACGAATTATCTTTCTGGCGCTGATGGTGGCACAACCATTTACAGGACTTTTGCTCTAATACCAACTGAAACGTCTGCCTTTCTTTTGCTCAAAAAGTAGTAGAATTTTTTTTTAAAACTTAACTTACTTCGGCCGATCCCCATACTCCATAAAAATATTTTCATAAAATATTTTGCTCCATTTTTAAAAAAATAAACCAACCAACTAGTATTTGAAAAATCAAGTGAATTTGTCAAAACATATAAACGTTAAATGTTTTACCAAACCTAATAATCAATAAACATGAAAAGTAACATCCTCAAAAACCACTCAAAAGCATAAGTAAATGGTCTTAAAAATCTTTTAACGTAAATCGTAATCATAATTCATAAGTCATGAGTGCGTAAAAGTAGAAGCGCTGGTCCTCGGGTCATGTGCACCGATAGTCCAGCAAAATCAACCATCATGACCTCCAATAATATTAACATCATCATTACCTGCATCCATCAAACCTGGTGAGTATAAAGACTCAACAGACCATCATATTTATATCAATAATACGTATAAAACAACATGCAACAGTGAAAATACTTTTACATAAAAATAACATTTTCATGACGTGCATAACATAAACGTCAACCTTTTCTTTTTCCTCATTCAAAACATAAACCTTTTTATCATGACATAAACATTTTCGTTTTATTAAAATTCAGATCGTTAATTGTGACTTTCCTCAATCCTCAAAAAAATCGGTGGATCCATCTACATGAAACCGCAGTACTAGGCGGCGGGAGACACCAACAACACTCTCACTGGTCAACTGGGCCATGGCCTATTCTCATCAAATGAAAATACGATCGTCGGGCTCCCTCTGGGGCTTTTTCCCATAAATGGGCTCCTTCTGGGGCATTTTGCCTCACGATATTCCCATTCTTATCTCAAACCTTATAACTTCAATAGTCACAATTACTTCACTTCCTTCAATGTTTTACATTCTCATTACTTTATAAAAATCATGCATAACATATCATTTTTGTTTTTGAAACCAAGCATGCAACATGTCTTCTAAATGTCCTCCTTAAATCATCCAAATCTATGGACATTTAAAATTCATAATTTAGCATGTAACAATCCATAAACATTTGAAATAACCATTTTAAGATAAAAACAGCATTTAGAGTACTGCCATGAGGTTTACTAATTTTTAGGTGTAAAAAGACCGTTTTATTTAGCTTAAATACTAAGCTTTTTAATTAAATCGTAATTAGACGTTTTGAAGGCGTTTTAATCCCTAAAAATTTCAAACTTTAATATAAAATTCATAAATTCTAAACTTAGTCTTTTAATTTTATTTTAGCCCTGGTGAACCATTACTCGACCCCCATGAGCCATCTTTCGATTTTTAAAACAAAAAAACACCCTAATAGAACCTTATGTGTTACCCTCGAGCCATTTGTGTTTTTCAATGAGCCATTTTTCGATTTTTAAAACAAAAAGGGAACCTTATGTGTTAACCTCGAGCCATATGTGTTTTTCTATGAGCCATTCCCAAACAATCATGAACCAACCATGAGCCAGACTCCCTATGGACCCTACTGGACCCTTAGAACCCCTTATGACCCACCCCATGCTCGAAACCGAAGCTACATATAAGTAGCATGCCATGGCCAAGAACTTTACTTGACATACGACACTCCCAACTTGCTAGGACTCTAACCAACCGAGATAGCCCCTGGACCACTCTGTCGTGCACCCTCTTAGGGCCCTAGTGAGACACCCTAGCCCAGCCTGTGGCCCCTGGCTGCACCGTAACATCGCCTGGATAAGACTCTCCCTTTGACCCTTCCCCGACCCTTAGGCAGGCCTTGGTCCAACCAAACCCAGCCCTAGCCGTTAATCCCTCTTAAACCGAGCCCTACCATACTCTTGACAGAAAGTTGGTTATTGCTTGCTTGTTTCATGCTTGCGCATCGGTTTGGTGGTGTTCTAGGACTATTATGTCATGTAAAAACCGTGCCCTTACCCTTCTTAATCATGGCAGCCTCTTAACCAAATAATAAACAAGTTTTTTGAACCATAAACCATGTTTTAACTTCACATATGCTTGAAAAAAGAAAATAATCAAGTGGTCCTTGTTTTTCAGACTAAAAAATTTTAAATAATTACTATGGTGTGAAAGATGTGAAAAGGAAGAAGTATGCCGTGCCTTTGCTTTTTAAACGCACGAAAAACAGTTGGCGATTGAAGAACGGAGACGGAGAGACGATGGCTTTGATGTTCCCTTGAAATTCTGAAAATCCTTTTTCAATTATTGAGTGTGCATCGTGTATAAGCTTGGGGAGAGAGTTTGATTTGAAAAGGAGAGTGGGGCGTGTAGCATATAGGTTTGGGGTGGGGTTTTTGAGTATTAAATAGTTAATTATTGACTAATTAGGCTTAAGCCCACCAAGTAGGAAATTTAGGCCCATTAGTGCTTAATTAACTTATTAAAAACAATTTTGTTTAAATACGTTTGTGAATTTATTAGCTGATTTGCCAAAACGTTTGCATTTTTGTTGAAAAACCAACACCGATAAAATTTACGTCCCGGCGTATAAAATCACCTAAAAAATCCTTATTTTCAAAAATATGAAAAAGAATCACCTATATTTTAAATAATTAAAAATAATTATTTAATAAAAACATTTTACGTTTTTCAGCTCTCGGTCTCCGTTTCTCGATCGCAACTTGAATAATTCTTAAAAATACAGTTTTATGCATAATGACAATAATTCCTTTTTAACATATAATTATGTATGTCACATAATCAATTAAGCAATTAAAATCAATTAATTAGCATTTTTCGTATTTACTAAATTTGCATGCAGTTGGATTACGTCGTCTTAATTTTGGACCTTACATGACATCTTCACCAAACCATTACCCGAGACTAACTTTTCTCACTTTCGCAATTTTTTTGGTTTAATTGATCTGTATTAGTTATATTTTTTAATTTTGTTTTGTCAGTTATTGCCAATTATTATTCAGTTAGTCAATTATCAGTTAGTCAACTGCTAGTTAGTCAACTTATATCAGTTAGTATGCAGAAAGTAAACAAAAATGAATCGAAATAGTTTTTTTATTGATAATATCTTTCACATAATACACGAGTCATTTCCCTTGAAACAGCTTCTAACCAAAGGGACACCCAATTAGACAAGTCATTACAGGCAATTCTTCTGAAGCTTCTGATATAGAAATATTTTCCATAACAATCTGCTCCTTCATAAGAATCAACTCGTAAAGACCTTCATCTGTGGAAAGATCTGAAGTATGAATGACATCGAGACGCGTCTTATATTTGATTTCAGTTGCCTTCTGTTTATTTGTTGCAACTGATCCATCTCGTTGAATGGTCTGAAGATCATGAATCTTAGTCCAGGTGGACATGACCTTCTCAAAGACAAAATCTTCAATGTCCTTTTTCCAACTCTCTAAGCGACGTGCTCTTGTTGAAGGATGAGGGTTGTTGGAACTGCTTGGTCTATCCATCAGAGCTTAAATGTTGTTGTTAATATCTAATGACTCTGATATTATTTATAGACATATTCAAATTGAAGAAATAGAAGAAGATGAGGAGACATCAGTCAACCAATTGCACTTGGCTTATTCAAACCGAGTTTTTTTTACTCTTTTATTTATACGCATTTATTGAGAGGGAATGTCGAATTTAAATGGTTAGCTAATAAAACGATAGTCAGTTTGTCGTCAACTGAACTGTAATGCCCGAGATTTTAGTATTGTAGTCAGACATTGATTAATTGACAAAATTGAGATTTCAGGAGTTAAAATAAGACGTGAAAGGAGAACCGGGAGTCGGTGTATTAGAAGCCAAGATATTGAACAGAACATCCGGCGCCCGAGCGGTAGTTTTTGACAGCCCGAGCGCCAATGTTGAACAAGAGGAATATTTGGACAGAAGGTTCGGCGCCCGAGCGGTAGTTTGTGACCGCCCGAGCGCCAATGTTCAATAAGGATATGTCTCGAACAGAACATCCCGCGCCCGAGCGGTAGATTGCAACAGCCCGAGCGCCGACTGAAATGTGTGAAAATAAGCCACGTTTCTCTAGCATGCAACTTGTGATATATATATGTGTGTTTCATGCCTTCAGCCATTATCAGCAAAGAAGAAAAACGAGAAAGGGTCAGAAGAATTGTGTGAAAAATCCTTACGCCTTTTATTTGAGGAAATTGAAGTTTACGAAAGATCCGCCCGTAAGAATTTCAATCCGACTGCAGTATCGTGTTTCTCGACGAGAGCTTCAACTAGACGTAAGTTTTATTGAATTTTGATATGGTTTGAAAATTTGATATTGTCAGAATCGGCTAGGATTGATATATGATGTTCTTGAGATATTAGACATCGTAGAACCGAGAAGAGATTGAAGAACAGATTGTTTATACATTTGTTATGATTTTTCAGAGATGAAATTGAGATTATTCAGATTTCTGAGATTATGGATTATATTGGATATTGGTTATGATTTGTAATTGATATATATTGTTGTCTGAGTTGACGGGGATATCAGGACTATACTGTTATGCCGTCAAAACAGAATTAGATTGAGTATTGATAAGATTGAGTATTGATAAGAATGAGTATTGATATAAGTTGTATATTGATGTTGTGCCTATTTGATATGTCATTTCAGATTGATATTGACAGCTTTGACTTTGAGACTTCGACAGAGCTAGAAACCGACGAAAGAAAGGTATAAATCAATGTTAACCGGAAGAGCGACTTGGGTCAGACTAGACTTGAGTTTCCCTAAATCACATACTTGTATGTTATTGGTTTCATACCTTTATATTGTTTGAATAAATATGTTTAGTCTATGGATTTATAGAAGAGCAGAGAATAGCAGATAGCTATTGAGTGAGAGTCGCTGACAGAGGTGCCAGATTATGACAGATTGATCATTGGCCCATTGCACATTGTCAGAGTAGGCATTGGCGGATATGCCAAGTTTATGGCGGATATGCCAAGACAATGGATATTTGATTTATATCGATGTTGCTTAGGAATGGATCGATTCCTATCACGGAAATTCGGTATATTGTAATATCCAGGAACTGGGATCCCTAGATTAGAAATGAGTCGAGTCTGAGATGACGAGTCAAAGAGTTTTATCTGTATTCACTAATGTGTCATAAATTATGATTTATGTTTGGTGATACATGGTTTATGCTTTTGTATATGATTTTATGCATTGCATGTATATATTGTTTATACTGGGATTATATTCTCACCGGAGTTATCCGGCTGTTGTCTTGTTTGTATGTGTGCATGACAACAGGTGGGACAGAATCAGGGTCAAGAAGAGGATTAGAGAAAGGACAAGTTAGCGTGGTGATCCGGATCAGAAGTAGTTAGGTTTCAGCACTTGATATATAGTAGTTGAACCCTAGTTTCGTTTGTTGTATGCTGTACAACACTTGTACTTTTATACTGATGTGTATACTAGATTGATTCCATTACGTTCCGCATTTTAAAAAAAATTTAGACCCTGTTTATCTTTATTGGATTGAATTATTCCCAAAGAATGATTAAGAAATGAATTAACGTCCGGGTCCCCACAACTGAACTGACTCATTTTTTCAAATGATCACTCAGTTACTGACCTAACTGATCTTATCCAATAAATTAACTGATTATTCAATAAACATTCTACTTTAAGTGATGTGACTATTAAAATTATGAATTTAATTGATGTCTTTCATTGAATAGTAATTTGAAATGTGGTCCTTTGTAGTCCATTTAACTTCTACACATGATTTCACAACATGTACACACGATTTTACTCAATTTATCTTGGACTGATACGTGTCCCAAAAATTTGAACAGTCACAAACATAAGTATTTGAACCCGCTTCAATTCAGTTTTTCTTTTACGCACATTACAATTCTCAGAGCAAATCTAATATACAGAGCTTATTTTTCTCGCAGATATTCAAGCTATCATCAATGGTAAACCAAGTCCCTGCATTCATTCTCAACGCAATGGCTATTGACTTTGAATCAATCCTATCTGTTAAGGACGAAGGTATAAAAAATGTATTTCTGAAGCTTGAAGCAGTTGGACTGAAGACGTTTCTGGGATTTTCATCACAAGAAATTTATCCCAAACAGATTCAGGATCTTTATGCTAATAGCTTTATCTTTACTGACGACAAGATCACTAGCACCGTCAACAGTCAACTACTGATCATTGAAGAAGACTCATTCAGCAATCTCTTCCAACTGTCGTCCGATGGCTTGGATAATATTTCTGATGTCAAGACTTCTGATGTATAGGAGATGCAAACGCTCCTATCCGCTGATGGACGGAAAATCAAGGTTTCTGACGCTAAGAAAGAACTGAAGCCAGAAATCCAGTTACTGGCTAACATCGTGGTCAAGGGACTACTTGCCAAAGCAGGTTCATTTGCTGCTCTCACCTTGGAAAATTTCCAAGTGATAACTGCCATCATGGTTGGTAAAAGACTGAAGTGGTCAGCTATTATCTTCAACATACTCAAGAACATGCTTCAGTCCTCCAAACAGTCCAAGAGAGTTGCAGTGCCTCTTAGCTCTTTGATGAAAAAAAAATGTTTGTTGGGTGTTGCCTTTGAGAAATCATCCAAGATCAAAATCTTCAATACGAAGAATGTTCAGCTACCAAAGCTCAAGCTGGACATATCTCCTGAGTAGTTAATCAAAGTGAAGATGGAGATTGGGACGCAGAAGGCTCCCAAATCAATCAAGAAAACCAAGAAAATAACTCAGAAAATGACAATCAAAAGAAAACTGATTGTCAGTGAGAGAAGTCCATGTCCAAAGATCATGAAGAAGCCCAAGACTCTCAAAACCAAACCAGCAGCTGTTGCGGAAACTAAAACGTCTGCCTTTCTTTTTCTTAAAATGTGCTAGAAATATTTTTTTTTCAAACCTCACCTAGCATTCGACCGAACCATAAAATATCTTAGAACCATTTTAAAATAAAACAATCAACTATATATTTGAGAAATGCAACCCTCGTGGACCCATGGAATCAATTTTAGCCTTTTAATTTTAGTTTTTTGCCCCATTAATGAACCTACCGAGCCATCTCTCAAATTACTCGAACCACGCCCGAACCACCTCAAGCCAAAACCTAGCCAACCCACCTAAGGACCCTACTAACCAAGCCCAGCCCGAAAACAAACCCCTAAGTCGCTCAAAACCTCCTGGACAGTAGACCCAATTCTGCATGTGTGGTGCGTGAGTGCTTTCTAACTTATCTAGGACTCCTAGTTGCACTAGGACTCGCCAAGCCATCTAACCACTGATCCCTCGCGACCGTACCATCCCTAGGACAGTCCCAGAACCGAGCCAACCCCCAGCCCAAGTCCCTGAACCCAGCAGCAAGTCGCTGTACCTATACAGCACCTGCGCGACCCTTATGAGCGCAAGAGTCCTACTTTTCGTATGACTCCTTGCAGCAGCCACCATCGAGCCCTAGTGTAGTGTCCAAAAACCAGTATGCGTAAACCTCATGAATGATTGAATTAATTTATTTATTTAATAATCTAAGTAATGCATGCTATGTGTTAAATTATTTTAAATTCATACATATTTATTTATTATGTAAATTTAAAATGTTTTCTCGAGTATTCGACTTTAGACGATCATTTGATGTCGAACCGGGGGAAGGAGCTCGGAGACTATTAAGATATTAAAGAATTTAAATTGCATTTTTATTTTAAATCAAGAAAATAGTTTTATAAATTCTAGTATTTTTAGGGCTAATTTAATTTACCAAGTTAAATGGAAATATTAAGCATTTTAGGTAGCCAAAAAAAATTAAGAAATTAAAATACGTTCACTCGAAATAAAATATTTTAACAATTATTTTATGACTTAATTAATTACATTAAGTAATATTTAATCAATGATAGAATGTGAATTGAAGGACTCTTAATATAAGAATATATATGTTAATTTTGAAAATTAAGCATTTAATCCTTTAATTTGGGATAAAATATCTTATAATGATTTTTATGTCATAATTAGTTTAATTAAATAGTATTTAAATTGGATTAAGATTTTGAGTATTTTATTTAACAATTTTCAAAAAATAAATAATAAATAAATAAATAAATATGGGAGATATTAACCTTTTGAATTGGGGATTTAAAATTTGTAAATTTGGCACCTAATCTTTTTAAATTAAAGGGAGAGATTTTTAGTGCATGTTTAAATATTTGTTTAGATTTTTAATCTACCTAAAACACATAATAAATCTATAAGAAAGAGTCCTAAGTCTACCTTGTTCAAAAGGTATACAACTCTCAGCCACATCTTATACACCAAGAACACACACTCACACACACAAAACACCCATAGTTGGCCGAGAATTTCCCTTAGGGTAGGAGGAAATGTTTTGGTCCTCTTCCATCAAAACCTCCAACCGATCACTCCCCCAATATTACTTGATTAGTTTAGCCACTTTCTAGCAAGAAAAACGCAGCACAACGCCCTCAGATCGCCACCGCTTTCCCCGCGACGATATTTGACGGTTCGAGAGTTTAAAAACGCAAAGGCATGTCTAAACCCTTCTTTGACGCATCAATCATGTTATATATTGATATTTGATGATCAAAGTGCATGAGAAACAATTTTATATGGCTGAATATGAATCAAAAAGGTTTTAAAAACATTTTGGACATTTATGCTTGGAACTCACGTAATCTTCCAAATCTTGGTGACGTGTGCTTCGGCTGGGCTTCTGGACGCGCTGCTGCTGTATGGGTATTGATGTGACTTTGTTGAAATGGATGAGCCGGGTAAGGAGCTCCAACGGGTCAAATCAATAATTTATAGTTTTTAGGGAATTTGAGTAAAGGTAATGGCTTCAATAGCACCTGCAAACAATGAAAGTAACTCGTGAATGGGCGCCGGAGGGGTATCCGGCGTGGCCACTCCGATGCTTAAGTCAGCAGGTTGAAGATGAACACAAGCAATATTTGGGAGAAAATATGTGTAATGCTTGAGAGTTCAAAGATTTCAGAATCGGTAAATGACATTTATACCTGCTATTTATAGTAGAAGATGAGGTAGGTACCTTGATTCCAGTGCTACCTACTAAGTATGGTAGGTCGGCTGCCCATACCCTATCTTCTGATGACTTTTAGGACACTCCAAACCCAAGTTGTTCTGACAGATTAGACGTCCTGTATCAATCATACTTGAGTATGGTTCAATTCTCGAGGTGGCTCGGGCAATTGATTACCCGGGTACTTATATGAGAGCTCGGGCGATTATTGCGCGGGAGACCGGGCTGTTCGAAGAATTCTTGGGAAACATGTAGTGCTCGGGCTCTTAATAGTGTCCGGGTCGTCAATCGACCCGGATCCTTATGGCAACGACTCGACCCGGATCCTTATGGGGGTATCACCACCCATCCCTAAAATAGTCGGGCTAGAGCTTGACTCGCTGTCCCGATCAGTCCAAGATAATGAACAGTGCACCAAATTGAAGTCTTCAAATATCCCATAGATGAGATGAAATGCTGAGACCTTCTGTCCCCTGGATTCATAATAACTTATTGTTTAACATTCTTGGGCCCTGTCGATACTACCACGATGACACGTGTCATAGCATAAATTCCCGCTTAAAAGACGTTTCGCATTTCGAGAAGTGGATAAGTCTGACGCCTTGATAACCGTACACGTCTTTTCAACTCTTGGCCCATCTTAGTCGTTCGTGCATTTACAGATCAACGGCTGTGATTAGTCCCTTCCTCCTATACATAGCCACTCACCCATTTTTCAATCGCACTAACAAACTGTCATCCAGGAAACACAATGGCTGGTGCAAGTAGTTCGAAAACTCCGAGTATGACCGAAGCCTTAAAGGAATCCGCTCTAGAGATTCGAAAATCTACTATGGAAGATGAAGTGTTTCACGCAATTATTGACTACTGGGAAGAGCTTCAGGGGCTGAAACTTCTTTATGATTCTGGAGAAGCTATCACTCCTAGCCTGGTTGCTAAACTGAGGAGAGTGCGAGAGCACTTGCATATAGCTGAGTGGGTAGACGTCTTTACAGATGGTCGTATCTACCAATTAATGCTTCGGAAAGAAATAAAGATCCTTAAGCGTATTGCTGATTCAGACAGCTTCCTGAAGACTTCCACCGGACCTTTATCTGCTTGGGTGAAAATATGGATAATTGCTGTAGAGGAAGAATACGATGATGTAGTACGCGCTAATGTCTATGGTTGAATAAAATACTAATTGAAGCCTGTCTCTGTCGTTATTTTGCTGTAATCTCTTAAGTTTATCGGTTGATGCATATATACCGCGAGTGGAACAAGGTTAATTGATAAAATCACAATGCTAAACCTTAACATCTCCCGGGCTTTCCTTGAAATGCCCGGGACTCTAGCCTCCCGGGCTCTGAGTACGGTGCTCTGTCGGTTACTCTTCTCGAGTATTCCAAGAGACGTTATTATGACACACGCTTCGCATTCATATCATTCCACGTTCCAAGAATTTGTTAATTCCGATACATTGATACCTGTAGCCCCATCTTTCTTCATAAATAAAAAACGTTTAAGCTAGCACACGGCTCTCCACCTTCTTCAACATTAAATACCACCTGTCTATAAATAAGAAGATGAAAGTGAAATAAAAACAATAATCCAATATGCCGAGTTCGAGTGAGTCTACCGCTTGTAGCAGTACGCATGCCATTGTCACAGATGAGATGCTTCCTTATCTGGAAAACTTGAAGAAAACTATTGAAGAATATATCTCGGTAAAGGTTATGTCTTCATGGTTCAAGATTCAAGATCTCCAGAATTTCTATCAGCATGGTTTGGCACTTACTCGTTCCCAGAGGGCAGTAGCGAGAAGATACAAACAACAATTTGATGTCAACCACGTTACAGAGCTAGCAACTGACCAAGTTCTCCTGCATGCAATGCTATGGAAGGAGTGGCATCAGCTAAAGAAGATTTCCTCTGCCGAATCCTTCACTAGTTTAAGAATCCATGAATTGAATAATTGGATAGTTGAGTGGCAGGATTCTGTAGATTCTGAACTAGCTGCTGTAACGTGGCATAGATTATTTCCTCAATAAAATTTTAGTAGATGTAATTTTTCATCTTCCTATTCTTCTGCCAATGAATTCTGTAAGCCGAGTAGTATATAACTAACGCGTAAAACCGAAATGCCAGGAACTAATGTTTCCTGAGCCTATCATAAATTGCCGGGCTCTTCCCCCACCTGGGCTTAAAATGAAATGCCGGGTTCTCATACTGCCGGGTTCTCACACAACCCGGGTTTAAAATAAA
Source organism: Primulina huaijiensis (assembly GCF_012295235.1). Taxonomy (NCBI): domain Eukaryota; kingdom Viridiplantae; phylum Streptophyta; class Magnoliopsida; order Lamiales; family Gesneriaceae; genus Primulina; species Primulina huaijiensis. The sequence goes on along the minus strand of NC_133309.1, from coordinate 10,352,448 downwards.
ATGCCGAGCTCTCACATCACCCGGGTAATTGACATGGTGATATAATGACGTATGCCCTACTGCCAAGCTGTCAGAATCTATATGTATTCCGAGTGTATAAATGATCATGACGCCTCTATTTATGCCCCCGTCTTTTCAAATGTCCCGCCCAATCATGCCGCTCAATTTTCGAGGTTAATCTGGTTCGTTTGTTCTGTTCTGGATCAGCGGTTCAGATTCGTTTCCACCGCCTATATATATTAGGCCTCCTGTTTTCGAAAAAACACTTTCAAATTTATAACTTCGGCGAAGCCCTTGCGAATTTTCTTCCTGAAGCTCCTCCGCGCGAAATCACCTAGCTCCAACACTCCTCGACCATCCTTCTCCAAAAACTTGTAAGTTTCTGCTTCGCAATATGTCTAATTCTACTTCCTCTACCTCTGGGGCTAATGTGCGGGGCTCTCCTAGCGATGAATCCACTGCATTGCGCTCTGACTCCCCTCCTTCTCCCCCTCGCCGTTCTATAACTCAACCTTCTAAAAAACAAAAAACCCTTCTAACCAAACCCTCCTCTTCAAAACCTTCCTCCTCGGGCACTTCCCGAGCCCCAGGAAAGGACAAAGGTAAGGGAAAAACTCGGGTTTCTGACCGCCCTTCTTCTGAGGCCCCGGGAGTTCCTTGGTTCTCCTCAATGAGCAGCACTTTGCGTTCGGGGGCGGACGAGGAACTCCGCACCCTAGGAGTTATTCTCTCTTCTTTTCCTCTTATTATACCCGGCCCCTCTGATCGGGCAGATAGCCCTCCTCCTGGGTATGCTACTTTTTTCTGGGACCAAATCAAGAATGGTCTTCGCTTCCCCATCCCTTCTTTTTACATTGAGGTCGCCAAATTCTTTGGGGTTCCTGTCAATCAATTTCATCCCAACTCTTTTCGGATTATGGCCTCGGCCTTTGTCCTTTTTCGTATGCATAACCTTGTTATTAGCCCCCTTATTCTTCATTACTACTTTACCTGTAGGCTAGGTGATAATGCCTTTTCCCTTTCTACCCGGTTCAACGCCCGGTTCCTTGATGACATTCCTTCTTCCCAGAAAGGATGGAAAGGAAGATATTTTTTTATACAACTCCCATCCTCTCTCTCCTGTCTAACAGGGTTTCTTCCCTTTCTTCCTCCCCAGCCTGCCCTTCCTCGAGCTTACAAATTCGAGGAATTTTACACCCGAAGCCAAGACTTGGTGGAGGGTCAAAAATTCTCTTCCTCCTCCCTTATTTCCCAGGAGCACTTGATCACTTATGGGTTGAGCGTCCGGGCTGAAGACCCAATAGATCGGGCGATTGACGAGGTGGCTGGCTCGGACCCTCAACCCGGTAACTTTCTAATTCCTGTCTTCTTAGTTTGTTATTCATCCATCTTTTATAATCTCTACTAATCCTCCCTCTTATTGCACAGATTCCTCCAAAATGCAAGAGGCTTTTCTCCAGAAATGGGAAGAGGAAAAGGTTGCCAAGGAGAAGAAATTGGCAGCCCGGAAGGCTGCCCGTGAGAAGAAACAGGTTGAGGCGGAAGCAGCGCGGCGAGCTGAGTTGACCCGGGTGGAAGCCCAGCAAGAAGAGGTGACCCGGGATTTATCCCGGGAAGACTCTGAAGACCACATTCCCCTCACCCGGAGGAAGCGAAAGGCTGTCACAAGCCCGGAGCGGATTCTGGGTGAATCTAACTGGGAAGGAGGGCAGAGCTCGTCAACCACTCCTCCCCAGCGTCAACCTACAGAAGAGCCTCCCCAAGAGCCTCTTCTGACCGATCAACCCACCTGGCCCAACATCTTCCTGGAGGGAGCTTCTTCAACTGGTATTCGGCGCTTAAAGCTTATGCTCACTCCTGAGGAAGATGCCTTTTTGAAGAATTTTGGGCCTGGTGCTCGGTTCCTTGAAGGATCTAACCGATTCCTATCTGTAAGTCTTTTCTTTATTCTTCTTTCCTTCATTTATCCTTTCTTTTACTAACTTGCTTTGTACAGGCTGCCCAAATGATGATCTCGGCCTTTGAGGAAGTGGCGGCGGTGGCTACCAAGAAAGGTCATCAAACCCGGGCTGCTCAAGAAATCCAAGATCAACTGCACGGAGAGCTTGCTCGGGCTAAAAGCCTTCACGAAGAGGAGATCGCCATCCTGAAAGCTTCCTTGGAGTCGGTTCACACGGCATTGGACAAGTCTCGGGAGGACCTCGATGAAGCTACCATTCGGGAGGAGAATCTGCGAGGTGCCTTGGCTGTCTCGGAGTCGAGAAACCATTCTCTATCTGAGCAGATAGAAGTTCAACAATCCCGAGCAGAGAGGGCCGAGAATGCTTTGTCTCTGGCGGAGCATAATAAGGATAAATGGCAAGCTTCCTTCCTTCAATCTCCTGAGTTCAATAAGGCCGTGGTAGATAAGGCTTACCCTCTTTTCAAGACCGGTTTTGACAAGTGCCGGGAACAATTTGAGGGAGCTGGACTCTTACCCCAGGATAAGGAAAATTTTCCTGATTTTGGCCTGGCCATTGCATCCCTTCCCAAGGGTGGAGAGGAGGAGAAGGAGGAAAACCAGGAAGATGAGCCAGGATCCGATCATATTGATATAGACTAGGGTTGTATTCTCTTTTTTCTTTATTTCTGTAATTCCTGTTCTCGGATTTTTATTGAACAGATTCTTTCCTTTAATAGTGTCTCGATTAATCTCTTGATAGCCAAGTAACACCATTGTTTTTTATGCAAACATCAAGAAAATATTTTAAGTGTTGAGAACTAACCGGACCTTTTAGTAAACAATTATGATAAGAAAAGAACATATTTTCGTAACGAATGAATGTCCCTAGCCTGGATCCTACCGAGCAAGAATAATCAAGGCGTGTGGCCAAGGAACATGTCTCGGGACTTGTGAATGGTCGAGGTGTGGTTCCCCGAGCCAGGGTGTAGTGCCCTGGGCTTTTAGATCCAAGGTGCGGAGCCTTGGGCCGGGGATCATGTCCCGGCACTTGGGAATGGTCGAGGTGTGGTTCCTCGAGCCAGGGTGTAGTGCCCTGGGCTTTTAGATCCAAGGTGCGGAGTCTTGGGCCGGGGATCATGTCCCGGGACTTGGGAATGGTCGAGGTGTGGTTACCCGAGCCAGGGTGTAGTGCCCTGGGCTTTTAAGAACCAAGGTGCGGAGCCTTGGGCCGAGGATCATGTCCCGGGACTTGGGAATGGTCGAGGTGTGGTTCCCCGAGCCAGGGTGTA
>NC_133309.1:10345636-10348431 GCF_012295235.1 Primulina huaijiensis | reverse complement strand
GTAATTTTATAAGGTCCTTCCCACCGAGCTTCTAGTTTCCCAACATCCCCGGCAGGATTAACTTTTTTCATGACTAAATCCCCTATTTGAAAATCTCGAACTCGGACCTTTTTATTGTACGATTTCATGATTCGACCTCGGTATGCTTCCATTTGAATTATTGCTCGGTCTCTTCTTTCTTCTACCAAATCCAATTCCATGGCCCGACTTTGATCATTGCCGCCTGGATAAGACTCTACCCGGGGAGAAGTTTGCCCAATTTCGACAGGAAGGACTGCTTCAGAACCATATACAAGGTTGAAAGGAGTTTCTTGAGTAGGTGCTCGGGGAGTAGTTCTGTACGCCCAGAGAACATTGGGTAATTCTTCCACCCAATCTTTTCCCTTGCCTTGTGGCCTGGTCTTCAATGCTTGTATAATAATTCTGTTAATAACTTCTGTCTGACCATTAGCTTGAGGGTAGGCAACAGAAGTAAAAGACTGAGTTATTTTCATTTCATGACACCAGGATGTAATTCCTTTGCCCTGAAATTGTCTCCCGTTATCTGAGATTATTCTTCTGGGCAATCCGAACCGGCACACAATGTTCTTCCACAAAAATTTCAATACTTCCTGCTCAGTAATTCTAGCCAATGGCTCGGCTTCCACCCATTTGGAAAAGTAATCCACAGCCACCAGTAAGAACTTCTTTTGAGCCCTGACAGTTGGGAAAGGACCAACAATATCGAGGCCCCATTGATCAAAGGGGCAAGATGCCCAGATAGGCTTCATGGGAGTGGCCGGACTGTGCTGGAAGTTTGAGTGATGTTGACATCTCTTACAAGCCTGGACCATTTGATCAGAATTCTAGCTAAGAGTTGGCCACCAGAATCCGGCAAGCATTGTCTTCCGGGCCAAAGCCATCCCTCCGAGATGCTCAGCACAACATCCCTCATGTATTTCTCGGAGGACATAATCCACTTCTCATTCAGACAAGCATTTTAGCAGAGGTCCCTGGAATGATTTTCTGTATAAGATTTTATTTAAAAGAACGAACCTGGGAGCTTGTCTCTTGATTCTTTGAGCTCGAGTCCTGTCTTCAGGTAATTCATTTGTTGTAATGAATTTAATCAATGGCGTCATCCAGGAGTCCTCGGGTACTGGTAGTATTTCTTCCTCGGTGGACAGGACCAAACGAAAAACATGCAAAATTTCCCGGGTGTTGACTTCTGATAATGAGGCAGCCATTTTTGCTAGAGCGTCTGCCTCTCCATTTTCCTCTCGGGGTATTTGTTCGATACTCCAATCCACAAAGATGGCTGCCTGGGTTTTTATGAGCTGTAAATATTTGAGCATCCTATCATCTTTAGCTTCATAAGCACCCTTTATCTGCTGAGTGATTAATTGTGAATCAGAATATACAATAATACGGGAAGCTCCAATCTTTTTAGCAGCTCGGATTCCTGCAAGGACAGCTTCATACTCGGCTTCATTATTAGTAACCCGGGAATCAATCCTTAAAGCCAACTTAATCTTCTCTCCTTGAGGAGATATTACTACCACACCTATTCCTCACCCTGCAAGGCTAGACGCCCCATCCACAAACACCCTCCATACTTCATCTGCAGCAGGTTGTACCATCTCAGACAAAAAGTCTGACAGGGCTTGCGCTTTAATGGCCACCCGGGGTTTGTATTCGATATCATATTCTCCTAACTCTACTGCCCAGTTGATCATTCGCCCTGATACTTCCGAATGAGTCATGATTCTGCCTATAGGACTATTAGTCAAGACAATTATTTGATGTGACAGGAAGTAAGGCCTTAGCTTCCGGGCAGTCATGATCAAGGCCAGAGCAATCTTTTCCACTTCACTGTACCGGAGTTCGGGTCCTCTCAGAGCATGGCTGACATAATAAACAGGCCTTTGATCGGAGACTTCTTCTTTTATTAGTACTGAGCTGACAGCATACTCTGTGGTGGATAGATAAACAAATAATTTTTCCCCGGGCTCTGGTTTTACTAACACATGGAGCTCTGCAAGATGGATCTTCAAGTCCTGGAAGTCCTGTTCACATTTATCATCCCATCCGAATTGTCGTGCCTTCCTTAATACCTGAAAGAAAGGATAACTCCTGTGCGCTGATCGGGAAATAAATCGAGAGAGAGAAGCAATCCTCCCGGTCAGCTTTTGTACGTCTTTGACAGATCGAGGAGATGGCATGCACAGCACAGAGTTGACTGTCTCCTGATTTACCTCAATTCCCCGATCTGTCACTATGAATCCCAAGAATTTTCAACTCTTTACACCAAAGATGCACTTGGTCGGGTTAAGCTTGATTCCGTAATGTACGAGAGTGGCAAAGGTTTCTTCTAGATCCTCAATAAAGCTGGCCACCTGCCGGGTCTTCCCCAGGATATCATCCACATAGACTTCCACGTTTCGCCCCAGTTGCTTCTCGAAGACTTTGTTCATCAAACGCTGGTACGTAGCTCCTGCATTCTTTAACCCGAAAGGCATTACAATATAACAAAATGTACCTCCCGAGGTGATGAAGCTAGCTTTATCTTGATCACTCTTGGCCAGGGGGATTTGATGGTACCCCTGGTATGCGTCCATGAAACTCAGTAATTCGAAGCCCGATGTGGAATCCACCAATTGATCAATACGGGGCAGAGGATAATGATCCTTGGGACACGCCTTATTGAGATCGCGAAAATCCACACACATGCGCCACTTCCCTGCTGATTTAGGTACTAATACCACATTCGAGAGCCAAGTGGGGAATTGAATTTCCCGAATGTGACCGGCTTTCAA
>NC_133309.1:10156511-10337967 GCF_012295235.1 Primulina huaijiensis | reverse complement strand
GCTTCTACATAACATTTCCGGGAGGAAGGTTGGTCTCCCCAGACTTCACCCACTCTACTACCAACCGGGAACTTAATCTTTTGGTGATAGGTAGATGCTACGGCTTTTAATTCATTCATAGCGGGCCTCCCCAAAATTATATTATACGATGAAGGGGAGTCTACCACGGTAAAAGTAGTCATCACCGTCTTCTTGAGATCCAGGGAACCCAGGGTTAATGGAAGGACGATTTCCCCTTCCGGGTAGACCACATGGCCAGCAAAACCAAAGAGGGCAGTTTCCACGGTTTCCAAATGGTAGCCCTGCAAATACATCTGCACAAAAGCATCTTTAAAAATTACATTCACAGAGCTTCCCGAGTCAACAAAGACTCTCAGAATGTCATAATTGGCCACTCGGGCTTGGATAACTAGGGCATCATTGTGGGGTAAGTTCACTCCCTTCAAATCCTCTGGGCCAAAACTGATGACCGCTTCACTCCTTCTCATTCCATCTACCTCCATACATTCCCTCCTACTCCTCGACTTCCTCGCCCGGTTGGAGTCTCCATCAGTAGAGCCTCCTGATATCATTTTTATCAATCCTGTAGCAGGGGGTGACTTCTTTTTCGTCTCAAGATCGGGCTCTCTTCTCCTAACGGGCTCTCCCCTCGGTACATTCCTCATACTTCCTCCCCGAGCGTTGGGCCTTGGCTGTGAAGATGTCCATGGCAATCTCGGCCTCTTATGGGCTTGACTTTGCTCTGGGGCGGAATGGAAGGAATAGTTTCCCCTCAATGTTTTACAATCTTCGGTGTTGTGATAACACACCTTATGGAGAGTACAAAATCCTCTTTTCTCAGGTCGGGATAATTGATGGTCCGGGGCCAGATCCCTACTGCATTCCTGAACCTCTCTGTCCCGGGTAATCTTAAGAGGCACGTGGTGAGAGAAGTGTCCTGGATTATTCCTTCTCTGCCCTTTCTCCTCGGGCCTAGGTACCCGGTCCCCCCTTTCTTTTCTTACAGCTTCCCTTTTCTGCTTCTGGGCTTCCTCCATGTTGATGTATTTTTCTGCCCGGGATAATAAGTCTTCGAAATCCCCGGGCACTTTTTTGGTCAACGACTTGAAAAATTCACCCTCCCTCAAGCCTTGGGTGAATGCCGTAGTTTTTGTTTCAGTAGCGCAAGTAGGTACATCCAAAGCCACTCTATTAAATCTTTTAATATAAGCCCTCAAACTTTCATCCAGGTTCTGTTTGACTTCAAAAAGACTAAAAGCGGTCTTCTTGTATTTCTTGCTGCTACTGAAGTGGTGTAGGAACACCTTCTGGAAGTCTTTAAATGAATTAATACTCTGAGGGGACAGTCCCTCAAACCACCTTTGAGCTGAATCCACCAAAGTGGTGAGGAACACTTTACACTTGATTCGATCTGTGTAACAGTGTAACATGGCCATGTTTTCAAACCTGGCTAGGTGCTCATCAGGATCCGCATTGCCATCGTAATCTTTTACTTTGGCGGATTGGAAGTTCCCGGGAAGAGGTTCCCGGACAATGATATCGGTAAATGGGCAACCCTTAGCAGTAGCTCGAGAAATGCTACGACACTCCAACTGCCCTTCCAGAACTTTCATTTTCTGCCTTAACTCCAACACCTCCTCAGCCACGGTAGGTGATTTGGATCCAGCACTAGACTCCTCATCTTCTCCTCTCACTTCCTCCTCCCTCAATTCTTGCTCTTGCTCCTGCTCATTGATTTGCACATCTCCGGGTGGTGTAACTTGACGAGAAGTTTCTCTCCTGGCCACAGCCTTCTCCACCGCTTCGGAGATTATTCTTGCCAACTCCTCCGGGGTCATGGCAATAAGATTGGGTCCCGTGGGAGGAACACCCTCACCTTGCCCCGAAGTACGCGCATTATCCCCATGAGCCCGGGAATTTTCTTGATTAGTTCTTCGAGTATGAGCCATATCAACGCCTTAATCTCAAGTTTCCCACAGACGGCGCCAATGATGTGACTTTGTTGAAATGGATGAGCCGGGTAAGGAGCTCCAACAGGTCAAATCAATAATTTATAGTTTTTAGGGAATTTGAGTGAAGGTAATGGCTTCAATAGCACCTGCAAACAATGAAAGAAACTCGTGAATGGGCGCCGGAGGGGTATCCGGCGTGGCCACTCCGATGCTTAAGTCAGCAGGTTGAAGATGAACACAAGCAATATTTGGGAGAAAATATGTATAATGCTTGAGAGTTCAAAGATTTCAGAATCGGTAAATGACATTTATACCTGCTATTTATAGTAGAAGATGAGGTAGGTACCTTGATTCCAGTGCTACCTACTAAGTATGGTAGGTCGGCTGCCCATACCCTATCTTCTGATGACTTCTAGGACACTCCAAACCCAAGTTGTTCTGACAGATTAGACGTCCTGTATCAATCATACTTGAGTATGGTTCAATTCTCGAGGTGGCTCGGGCAATTGATTACCCGGGTACTTATATGAGAGCTCGGGCGATGATTGCGCAGGAGACCGGGCTGTTCGAAGAATTCTTGGGAAACATGTAGTGCTCGGGCTCTTGATAGTGTCCGGGTCGTCAATCGACCCGGATCCTTATGGCAACGACTCGGATCCTTATGGGGGTATCAGGTATGATGTGGAGTGTGTTTAGACATGGTTAAGTGATCTGGTAAGGGTTAGAAAGGGCCTGGAGAGATAGCACAGCCGCTGGAAATGAATAGGGCCTGTGCGATTCTTTTTTTTTTTTGTTGTTGCAAGCGTACAAGGATGTAGGCTTCGGCCTTACGGTTGTAGTCAGGGGCTGGGTTTGGGCTCTTGGCTATGGTCTAGGCAGTCCCTAAGGGTCCTAGGATGATCCTAGTTAGGGTGGTTTTGTTGGATCTCGGTTTTCTACAGTTACAGTGCTACAATTTTCTGAAAAGTTTCTTGTGTGGTTAGAAATAAATTATTCAATATAAAAACCATACGATTTAGAAAAAACTTTGGCTCTAATACCACTGTTGGATCACGGTTTTCTACACGCCCAAACTCAGCGGAAGTTTTAAAATTTTTCTTTTATTTTGACAATCAAAATATATTTTATTGGGACGTTCGTATGGTTTTCAAAATCAAAACATTCATAGGATGTTAGAATTTATACCTTCGATGAAAATTTCACAAGGCTCCAACTATTCCGGGCTTAGCGGAGATAGCTCTTGATAAATTCTCTACGAACTTTCTTCGAGTTTCCTTCTATCAAGTCCACGACCAGAAGATTTGTTCCTCTTTCAAATAGCAATAGAATATTTGAAAGAAGTTTTACGTTGAGATCAAAAATTTGAGAGATAGACTGAAATTTCTTTTTCTTGAAAAGTGGCCAAAAATTTTGGAGAAATTTTAGTTTGAAATTCTCGAAAATCTCATAACATCTGTCTGGAGGCTATCCCTTTTTTTTAATTTATATATTAAAAATAAGACCTTTAACCTAAATTCCATAATTATGGATTTAGGTTCCTTAATTAAATCCAATGGGCTTTGTCAATTAAAAAGACTAGTCAAACTAGTTTAATTAATTATATTAAAGTCCATTAAGAACTTTAATCATTTAATATGTTGGACTTGTACTCCTACAAGCCCATTAAACATACCTCTTATCATATTTAATTTAATATTTAATAAATTCAACTCTTGAGTTTAATAAATTAAATCCATTAAAAATTCAACATTTGAATTTATTATTATAAATTCAACTCCTTGAATTTTATCACCTCCAAAATTTAATATTTAATAAACCCAACATTTGAGTTTAATAAATTAAATTATCAAATTTTATAAATTCAACTCCTTGATTTAATCTCTCAAAATTTAATTATCATAAATTCAACTCCTTGAATTTACTATATAATATAAATTCAAGTTCTTGAATTTATTCTCTCAACGGGAACAAACGATCCAGTACTTGTGTGACCCTCAATGGTTCAGGGATACAGCTAGCCGTGGGTTCACAACTCTTTGTGATTCAGGACGTAATTCCTTATTCGGGCTTACCCTAGTTAGCCCCATTCTTTTCATAAACACCTTGATCAAGAATGTCAGAACTCATTTCTGATTGCTCCCATCGGATCATGGTAAGAGCGTCTAGTAGCATCGCCCCATGATCCCCTAGGGATCACTGATAGTGCCTGCAAGAACCAGTCGATTATGATAAACGTACAGTACGGTCCCTTCATCTCATATATCCCGATCGAATCTGCAACCATTGGTTCATCGAGGGTTGCATCTTAATTCGATAACTATGTGATAACTATAAATAGTGGCATCGCATGTACCGTTCGAGAACTCATTCTCTAACATACATCTCATACTCTGGACAGAGATTCTATGCACTATAATTTCATTAGATCACATAGGATATCCACACCTGCAGGTGAGCGGTGAATCCCAAACTATAATGCACTGGCTCCTATATGTTTCGCAACTATACCTAACCTCGCCACCTGATGACTCTCCTGGAGCCAGTAAACGAGTCAAATCATAACCCTAGCATATAGAGCCTCAGTGTTGTCCCAGGTCGTAAGGACTAATGGTGTACAATCATAACCACGGACTTATCCTCGCGATGAATAATAACCACTTGGAATGTCCGAGGGAGGGTTGTTCGGTATAATCATCATATGACTACCCATCTGCATGTTTGGACATCTCTATGCCCTTACCAGAACCGCAGTACACAACATCACAGATGCTAGTCTCGAGCTCAAGCGACCTTTATCCATGTTTTAGGCGGCTGAATCGACTAGGAACGGATTTTGATCATACAGTGTTTACAAACGAGTTTCAACATCAAATTACGATTCATTTGTATTAAAGTATAATCAAGGTCTTTATCTATGTTTGATAACATGGGTACACAGATAAAGAAATAACAAACCATGAAATAATGAATTATATTAAAATAAAGATTGTTAATTACAACGGAGTCAATAAAATCCCTAGCCAACAGTTGGCTTGCAGGGCATCTATTCTAACAGGTTTAGGGTCTGGTTGTCTAGGGAAAGCGCTTGAAACAGAAACACTACAGCTGCGCAAGTGCATGTAAGGGGCTGTAGGTGGTTTGTTTGTGCGGTTCAGTGCATGGGCTGGTTAGGGGCTGTTGGCTATGGTTTGGGGCATGTCAAAGGGTCCTAGGGTTAGCCTAGATGTGGTGGTTCATGGATTAGAGTGACAGCAAGAAGGCTGGAACCAGAAACTTGAAAGTTGCACAGAATTGGCCTCACATGAGGGGCTGTCACGTTTCTGATTTTTGTGGGAATTAGGCGATAGTCCTGAGTAAAAAGGGGGTTCACCATGGTCACGTTTTTTATTGTTGTAAGTTGGTTCGATCATTGTTTGGGGATATTTTAGACTTTTGTACAGTAGGTTAGGGTGTTGGCTAAGTATGGTTCGAGTCCCGAGTCGTTCGGTAAGTCGTAGGCTATTTTAATTAATTCGGGAAACGCATGTGTATGTTTGGGTTTTGTGCTAAGTTTAGTGATTTAAATTTTAAGGTTACGGCAGCAAGTCCAGGGTGTTCCAACGAAGTCCACAATGTTCATAAATATGTAACACGTGCAAAATAATTATTTTTGAGCTATGCGATTTGTCTTGTGGCCAAATTATGTTACGGGATTGGAAAGCGGTAAAGTATGACCGGGACCTCTCCACTCGGTAAAGTATGACCGGGGATTTATGTATGTGGGAGTGCACATCCGGTCGAAAGGCTGTAGTGATCCCTGCCGGCCAAGTACTGTGGTTTAAGTTTGATCAAACGATTTATGTGTATGGGCCACTTGCATTGAACATAACTCTACGCAAAATTATTTACGTCTACGATTAAGCATGACAATTATGAAAATATGATTTTATGATTTTTACGAAATTGTTTATGCAATAATGTCGCGTTATATATATTTATGCCTATAATATTTTATGTACAAGCTAGGTTTAAATTGCATGGATTTTTATTACGTATTATTCGTTATTCACGGTTTATGCATGCTGAGTCATTAGACTCACTAGACTTGATCGATGTAGATGATGTAGTTGAGGAGACAGGAAGCGGTGACCAGTGAGCAGATTCGGGCCAGTGGCAGTGCAAACCCGAGGACCTTTTAGTTTAAATTATATTATTACGCATGTTTTTTTTAAAATTATTTACTCTGACTTTTGATTTAGTAGGATTGTTAATAAGCAAATTAAATTTATAATTTTGTTAGACTATTTTTAAATTAAATTAGTATATTTTTTGGATTTTAGGATTTATTAGATGTTGGTGATTTATTTTAAATGATGGAGTTTTAATATTAATTTTATTTTAGTATGATTGGTGACCGTTAAGTTATTTTAAGAGCTATACTTTTAATAAATCATTTAATAAAAAAGTTTTAAATTTTTCTGCAAATGTTAAAGTATTAGTATTTTAAGAATCGGTTTGTCACAGTTGGTATCAGAGCCTAAGGTTGCCTGATATAGGGTTTTTCCACTGGTGGTTGCGAGAAGCTCAAGAAGTCACACCTAAATTATGTAAGTTTTACGATTTTAAATGCATTAAGTATTAAGTACAAGTTCCTTTAAACTGCATGTTTAATTTTTTGAATCACTTTAGCATGTTATATGAGTAATTCAGTTATGCATGTTGGTTACGTGTTGGGTTAAATTGTGGTACAGTATGCCTCCTAGACGTATTATTGACCGTGAGAGCCGTGAGGCTCGTGATGAGCAGAGAAATTCCCCTCCACGTCCACCACCAGACTTTCAGTCTCACATGCTCGCGGGTATGACTCAGTTCTTTGCACAGTTTTCGTGGAACAATACTGAGGTGGATAGGAGGACAAGGACTGAGGCAGTGTATGAGCGATTCCGTAAGATGGATCCCAAGGACTTTGGGGGTACGACTGATCCTATGGTTGAAGAGGGATTGATTAAGTCCATAGAAATGATCTTTACCTTTATGGAGCTGTAGGATGCTGATAGGGTTAGGTGTGCCACTTATTTGCTGAAGGACGATGCTCGGTTATGGTAGGAAGGAGCATCAATGTCGGTGAATCTGCAGACTCTGACTTGGGAAGGCTTCAAGAAGGTTTTCTACTCCAAGTACTTCACCGATGATGTAAGCTCCCGATTGACTAGAGAGTTTATGACGTTAAGACATGGAGACATCAGTGTGGCGGAGTTCGTGACGAAATTCGAACAGGGGTGTCACTTCGTGCCCATGATAGCTAATAACGCAAGGGAGAAACTGATGCATTTCATGGATGGTTTACGGCCGATCTTGCGCCGTGATGTTTGTGTAGCTGGTCTTTCTACTTATGCCATTGCAGTGACCAGAGCTTTAGCGGCTGAACAGGATTTGACGGACATCGAGACTTATAGGCAGGGCAAGAGGCCCTTCCAGGCACCTCAGCGACAGGTTCATCAGCCGGCTAAGAAGCCGTTTCAAGGGCATAACAAGGGAAAAGTACAGCAACCACAGAAGAAGGCCGCTCAGAGACTTACTGAATATCCAGTGTGCCCAAAGTGCAGTCGCAAGCATGAAGGAGAATGTTTATGGGGTTCTGGAAAGTGCTTCAAGTGTGGATCCACTGACCACGTACTCAAGAACTGTCCACAGTGGAAGCAGCCGACTCAGGGCCGAGTCTTTGCGATGTATGCCGAGGAGGCAGACCCAGACACTACACTCTTGACAAGTAATATAATTTATTTAGCATCGTATTATTTGTTGGAATTTATTTTGCATGGTTCGAATTTTTGGGTATACTAGTAGGCTAATTTTCGAAATTTGCATGAGAACTTTAGGATAGTGGATTTAGCCTATGCATGAGATTAAGTTAGCCTTTTTGTAAATTGTTGGGTTGAGTATATGCTAACATTATATCAGGGATGATCTATATAGCGGGAGTAGCCACAAATGCTCTATTAGATTCTGGGGCTACTCATTCTTTTATATCAGACGGCTTTGTGAAATTTTTGGACGTCCAGCCCACCAGGCTCGACGTGAGTTATTCTATAACCGTTCCATCTGGAGAGAAACTGTCTACTTCTAGTTTGTCAGAGACTTGAGTCTCGAGCTACAAGGCCACACAGTCTATGCTGACCTTATAGTATTGCTGATGCCCGAGTTTGACATCATTCTAGGAATGGATTGGTTGTCAAAGAATGGAGTAACAATCGACTTCCAACAAAAATCAGTGAGGGTCAGACCATAAGGTGAAGAGGAGTTTGTGTTCGAGCCAAGTGGACGCAGCAACTTGCCTCGGATGATATCATGCCTTTAAGCAAGGAAGCTTATACTTAAGGCGTGCCAGGAATTCTTAGCGAGCATTATTTCAGCCCATGCTGCTACCAGTCAGACAGTAGCAGAGGTCCCAGTTGTCAGAGATTTTCCCGATGTATTCCCTGACGATATCGCGGGTATCCCACCTGAGCGCGAGGTGGAGTTTACTATTGAACTTATGCCAGGTACTGTGCCAATCTCCAAGGCACCATATCGATTAGCGCCCGCAGAGATGAAGGAGCTCAAACAGTAGATACAGGAGCTATAGGATAAAGGATTCATATGCCCTAGTTGCTCACCTTGGGGCGCACCAGTACTCTTCCTGAAGAAGAAGGATGGAAGCATGAGGCTTTGCATCGATTATTGGGAGCTGAACAGAGTTACAGTGAAGAATAAGTACCTACTTCCTAGGATCGAGGACTTATTCGATCAATTGCAAGGATCTTGTGTGTTTTCTAAGATAGATCTTTGCTCCGGGTACCATCAGCTAAGGGTGAAAGACGCAGATGTGCACAAGACAGCCTTCAGAACTCGCTATGGGCATTACGAATTTCTAGTAATGCCGTTTGGATTGACAAATGCTCCAGCAATTTTCATGGATCTCATGAATCGCGTATTTCAGCCTTATTTGGATCAGTTTGTCATCGTCTTCGTAGATGACATCCTCATTTATTCGAAGAATCATGAGGAGCATGGCCAACATCTACGCACTGCATTGCAAGTACTGTAGAATCGTAAGTTGTTTGCAAAATTCAGCAAGTGTGAATTTGGTTAGAGAAGGTGGCATTTTTGGGACATGTTATTTCTAGAAGTGGCATTGAAGTTGATTCGTCCAAGGTAGAAACAGTGAAAGATTTTTGGGTTGAACCGAAGAACGCATCAGAGATCCGCAGTTTCTTGGGCTTAGCGGGTTACTATAGAAAATTCATCCAGGGATTTTCTTCTATTGCAGTGTCACTAACCGCATTGACGAAGAAGAATGCCAAGTTTGTATGGAGTGCTGACTGTCAGAAAAGTTTTGACAATTTGAAGCAATCTCTTATAACAGCGCCAGTTTTAGCCATGCCATCAGGGCAAGGCAACTTTGTGTTGTACATCGATGCTTTAAAACTTGGATTAGGCGCTGTACTGATGCAGCATGGCCGAGTCATCGCATATGCCTCCAGATAGATGAAGGTGCATGAAAAGAACTATCCAACTCATGATCTGGAGTTAGCTGCCGTGGTTTTGCCTTAAAGATATGGAGACACCACTTGTATGGTGAGAAGTGTCAGATATTTACTAATCACAAGAGTCTCAAATATTTCTCTACTCAGAAGGAATTGAACATGAGACAGAGACGGTGGCTAAAGTTGGTGAAAGATTATGACTGTGACATCAGCTATCATCCGGGAAAAGCCAATGTAGTCGCTGATGCCTTGAGTAGGAAAGCAGGAGTTATAGCACCACTATCAGTTCAGAGACCTCTACAGCTAGAAATGCAGAGATTTGATCTAGAGGTATATCCTAGGGGCGGGGCTCCGAGATTATCTACCTTGACAGTACAGTCTACTTTGATAGACTATATTCGTAGTGGACAATCATCTGATGAGCAATTACAGAAATGGCGATCGGGAGATGAGTCTAAGGGACGTAAGCTCTATACAGTAAACGATGGGATTGTGAGGTATCGAGGAAAGATTTGGGTACCTAGAGATGATTCAATTAGAGGAGACATATTGTCAGAAGCACATTCAGCACCATATTCCATCCATCCAGGAGGCACAAAGATGTATAAAGACTTGCAGACGCTTTATTGGTGGCCAGGAATAAAACGAGACATTCGACGTTTTGTATCAGAATGTCTAACTTGCCAGCAGGTGAAAGCAGAGCATCAGAGACCAGCAAGAATGCTCAAACCTCTTCCTATCCCATAATGGAAATGGGAGAACATTACCATGGACTTCGTAGTTGGGTTGCCGAGGTCAGTCAGAGGATCTAACGCCATTTGGGTAATCGTTGATCGTCTCACCAAGTCGACTCACTTCTTGCCGATAAAGACGACATTTTCCATGACACAGTATGCAGAGCTTTATATCCGTGAGATAGTCAGATTACATGGGATTCCAGTTACCATAGTATCTGACAAAGACCCGAGGTTCACGTCATCCTTTTGGAAGAGCTTGCATTCCACAATGGGGACGAAATTGTTATTCAATACAGCATTCCATCCTCAGATAGATGGTCAGTCCGAGAGGGTGATACAATTTTTAGAAGACTTACTACGTGCATGTGTGATCGATTTCCATGGGAATTGGGAATCGAAGTTACCACTAGTAGAGTTTACCTATAACAACAGCTTTCAGTCATCTGTAGGTATGGCTCCCTACAAGGCATTATATGGAAGGAAGTACAGATCACCAATTCATTGGGATGAAGTCGGCGAGAGATCAGAGCTTGGTCCAGAGATTGTCTAGCAGACTGTAGATGTACTAGTCAAGATTCGAGACAGGATGAAGACTGCTCAGAGTCGTCAAAAGAGTTACGCTGACAAGAGAAGAAGAGACCTTGAATTTGCTGTAGGAGATCATGTCTTCTTAAAAATAACACATATGAAAGGTGTTATGAGATTTGAGAAAAATGGCAAGTTGAGTCCGACATTCATAGGGCCGTTCGAGATTCTCGAGAAAGTGGGAACACTAGCCTATCGAGTAGCACTGCCTCCGAATCTGGCAGGTGTACACAATGTGTTCCACGTTTCGATGCTAAGGAAGTACATGCCAAATCCTTCACATGTACTAAGATTTGAACCGTTACAGCTATCATCAAACCTGTCATATGAAGTAAAGCCGATTCAGATTTTAGACCGGCAGGAGAGGAGACTACGGAACAAAGTTCCCAAGTTGGTCAAAGTTAAGTGGCTGAATCATTCCGGCGAAGAAGCTACTTGGGAGACCGAAGCCGACATGAAGAGTCGCTACCCGAAACTATTCGGTAAGCCTTAATTTCGAGGACAAAATTTATTCAAGGGGGGAGGAATTTTAGTGTCCAAAAACCAATATGCGTAAACCTCTTGCATGATTGAATTAATTTATTTATTTAATAATCTATGTAATGCATGCTATGTGTTAAATTATTTTAAATTCATACATATTTATTTTATTATGTAAATTTAAAATGTTTTCTCGAGTTTTCGACTTTAGACGAACATTTGATGTCGAACCGGGTGAAGGAGATCGGAGACCATTATGATATTAAAGAATTTAAATTACATTTTTATTTTAAATCAAGAAAATAGTTTTATAAATTCTATTGTTTTTAGGGCTAATTTAATTTACCAAGTTAAATGGAAATATTAAGCATTTTAGGTAGCCAAAAAAAATTAAGAAGTTAAAATAGGTTCACTCGAAATAAAATATTTTAACAATTATTTTATGACTTAATTAATTAAATTAAGTAATATTTAATCAATGATAGAATGTGAATCGTTGGACTCTTAATAAAAGAATATATATGTTAATTTTGAAAATTAAGCATTTAATCCTTTAATTTGGGATAAAATATCTTATAATATTTTTATGTCATAATTAGTTTAATTAAATAGTATTTAAATTGGATTAAGATTTTGAGTATTTTATTTAACAATTTTCGAAAAATAAATAATAAATAAATAAATAAATATGGGAGATATTAACCTTTTGAATTGGGGATTTAAAATTTGTAAATTTGGCACCTAATCTTTTTAAATTAAAGGGAGAGATTTTTAGTGCATGTTTAAATATTTGATTAGATTTTTAATCTACCTAAAACACATAATAAATCTATAAGAAAGAGTCCTAAGTCTACCTTGTTCAAAAGGTATACAACTCTCGGCCACATCTTATACACCAAGAACACACACTCACAAACACAAAACACCCATAGTTGTCCCTGTATGCCAACTGTTGGCTGGGGAATTTATTGACTCAAGTGTAATAAACAAACTTTATTTTAATATAATTTACTTTTTAATGGTTTCGTTATACTTTATTAGTATACTCATGCAAGGAGCATTGATGAAGTCCTTGATTATGCTTTAATACAAATGAATCGTAATTCGATGTTGAAACTCATTTGTAAAAACACTACATATTCTAAATTCGTTCCTAGTCGATTCAGCCGCCTAAAACAGGGATAAAGGTCGCTTAAGCTCGAGACGAGCATCTGTGATGTTATGTACCGCGTTTCTTGGTAAGGGCATAGAGATGTTCAAACACGCAAATGGGTAGTCATATGATGATTATACCGAACAACCCTCCCTCAGACTTTCCAAGTGGTTATCATTCATCGAGAGGATAAGTCCGTGGTTATGATTGTGCACCATTAGTCCTTACGACCTGAGACAAGCCTGAGGCTCTATATGCTAGGGCTGTGCTTTGACTCGTTTACCGGCTCCAGGAGAGTAATGAGGTGGCGAGGTTGGGTACAGTTGCAACACATATATGAGCCAGTGTATTGTAGTCGGGGATTCACCGCTCACCTACGGATGTGGATATCCTATGTGATCTAATGTAATAATAGTGCATAGAATCTCTGGCCAGAGTATGAGATGTACGTTAGAGAAGGAGTTCTCCAATAATACACGCGATGCCACTATTATATGTTTCACATAGTTATCGAATTAATATGCAACCCTCGATGAACCAATAGTTGCAGATTCGATCGGGATATATGAGATGAAGGGACCGTACTGTACGTTAATCATAATCGACTGGTTCTTGCAGGCACTATCAGTGATACCTAGGGGATCATGGGGCGATGCTACTAGACGCTTTTACCATGATCCGATGGGAGCAATCAGAAATGAGTTCTGACATTCTTGATCACGGTGTTGATGAAAAGAATGGGGCTAACTAGGGTAAGCCCGAATAAGAATAAATGTTATTCTGAATCACAAAGAGTTGTAAACCCACGGCTAGCTGTATCCCTGAACCATTGAGGGTCACAAGTATTGGATCATTTGTTCTCATTGAGAGAATAAATTCAAGTAGTTGAATTTATATTATAGTAAATTCAAGGAGTTGAATTTATGATAATTAAATTTTGAGAGAATAAATTCAAGGAGTTGAATTTATAAAATTTGAGAGTTTAATTTATTAAACTCAAAAATTGAGTTTATTAAATATTAAATTTTCGAGGTGATAAAATTCAAGGAGTTGAATTTACAATTTATATATTAAATTCAAATGTTGAATTTATAATGGATTTAATTTATTAAACTCAAAAGTTGAGTTTATTAAATATTAAATTAAAATTGGTGGGAAGTATGTTTAAATGAGATTGTAGGAGTACAAGTCCAACATAATAAATAATTAAAGTTTAATGGACTTTGATTAATTAATTAAACTAGTTGGACTAGTCTTATTAATTAACCAAGCCCATTAAAGTTAATTAAATAGGTCCAATTATTTTATTATGGTAATTATGCCATAGATGTTTTATTTAAATGGGAGACCTTAATAACCTAGCCTCCATAGACTCCCCATCCTTGAAATTCTCAAAAAGAAAAAAAATATATATATCTATATATGTGCATCGAGATTGTATTTGATAAGGCATGCATTTAGAATCTTAAATTTACTTAATTAATTGGATTAATTAAGTAAATAATTGATTAGAAAGATAATTAGAATATTTTATTCTAATGGCATGCAATTTTCGAGAATAAAAAGGGGCATGACCGAAGCTTTGAGATGAGGGAATTGTTTTTTTTTCGGCTCTCCCCAAAATTCCAAAAGTGCTCTCGAAAATACATCTCAAAAGCAAGAAAAATTTGGCCACTCCAAGTTTGAGAGTTGTGCCGGTTTTTAGTGTTCTATCTCTTCGCAAAAACATCTTCTAATTTTCTAGTGCAAATTAGAAGAGGAACAAATATTCCAGTCGTGAACCAGATTCGGAGATCGAAGAACATTCGTAGGGATTTACAACAAAAGCTACGTCCGCTAATACCGGAGTAGTTGGTGCCAAGTGAAATTATTCACCAAAGGTATAAAATTTCAACACCCTATGAATGTTTATTCTTAAAACCATACAAACGCCCAATCAAATATATTTTTATTGTCAAAATAAAATAAAAATTTTAAAACTTCCGCTGCGTTTGGGCGTGTAGAAACCGAGATCCAACACTTCTTCCATCAAAACCTCCAACCGATCACTCCCACAATATTACTTGATTAGTTTAGCCACTTTCTGGCAAGAAAAACGCAGCACAACGCCCTCAGATCGCCACAGCTTTCCCCACGACGATATTTGACGGTTCGAGCGTTTAAAAACGCAAAGGCATGTCTAAACCCTTCTTTGACGCATCGATCATGTTATATATTGATATTTGGTGATAAAAGTGCATGAGAAATGATACCCCTGTAAAGGCCTGGGTCATCATTGACCCGGGATATCAATTGGAAAGCCCAGAATAGAGGTCAGCTTCCCGGGCACTTCTACTCTTCCCCGGCAGTTTTCGTAGCCCGGACTCTTACACAAGCACCCGGGTAACCGACACCCGAGCCACCTCGAGAATTGAACCACACTTGAGTATGATTGATACAGGTCGTCTAATTTGTCAAAACAACTTGGGCTAGGAGTGTCCTAGAAGTCATCAGAAGCTAGGGTATGGGCAACCGACTTGACATACTTAGTAAATGGCATTGGAATCAAGGTACCTACCTCATTTTCTACTATAAATAGCAGATATTAATGTCATTTACGAGAGTAGAAATCTTTGAAACTCTTAAGCATTTACGTATTTTCTCTCAAATATGGCTTGTATTCATATAAAAACCTGCTGACTTAAGCATCAGAGTGGCTACGCCGGATACTCCTCCGGCGCCCATTCACGAGTTCCTTTCATTGTTTGCAGGTGCTTTTGAAGCCATTATCCTCACTCAAATTCCCAAACATTATAAATTATTGATTTGACCCGTTGGAGCTCCTTACCCGGCTCATCTATTTCAACGAGATCACTTCATTGGCGCCGTCTGTGGGAAACTTGGGATTAAGGCGTTGATATGGCTCATACTCGAAGAACTAACCAAGGAAATTCCCGGGCTCATGGGGATAATGCGCGTGCTTCTGGGCAAGGTGGTAGTGTTCCTCCCACAGGACCCAATCTTATTACCATGACCCCGGAGTAGTTGGCTAGAATAATCTCCGAAACGGTGGAGAAGGCTGTGGCCTGGAGAGAAACTTCTCATCAAGTTACACCACCCGGAGGGGGGCAAGTTAATGAGCAGGAGCAGGAGCAAGAGCAAGAGTTGAGGGAGGAGGAAGTGAGAGGAGAGGATGAGAAATCTAGTGCTGGATCCAAATCACCTACCGTGGCTGGGGAGTTGTTGGAACTAAGGCAGAAAATGAAGGTTCTGGAAAAGCAGTTGGAGAGTCGTAGTATTTCTTGAGCTACTACTAAGGGTTGCCCATTTGCTGATATCATTGTCCGGGAACTCTTCCCGGAAACTTCAAATCCACCAAAGTAAAAGATTATGATGGCAATGCGGATCCTGATGAGCACCTAGCCTGGTTTGAGAACATGGCTATGTTACACTGCTATACAGATCGAATCAAGTGTAAGGTGTTCCTCACTACTTTGGTGGACTCAGCTCAAAGGTGGTTTGAGGGACTGACTCCTTAGAGTATTAATTCATTTAAAGACCTCCAGAAGGTGTTCCTACACCACTTCAGTAGTAGCAAGAAATATAAGAAGACTGGTTTTAGTCTTTTCGAAGTTAAGCAGAGCCCGGATGAAAGTTTGAGGGCTTATATCAAAAGATTTAATAGAATGGCTTTTGAAGTACCTACTTGCGCTACTGAAACAAAAACTACGGCATTCACCCAAGACTTGAGGGAGGGTGAATTTTTTAAGTCGCTGACCAAAAAAGCGCCCGGGGATTTCGAGGACTTATTATCCAGGGCAGAGAAATACATCAACATAGAGGAAGCCCAGAAGCAGAAGAGGGAAGCCGTAAGGAAAGAAAGAGGAGACCGGGTAGCTAGGCCCGAGGAGAAAAGACAGAGAATGAATAATCCAGGACACTTCTCTCACCATGTGCCTCTTAAGATTGCCCGGGACAGAGAGGTCCAGGAGTGCAGTAGGGATCTGGCCCCGGACCATCAATTATCTTGGCCCGAGAAAAGAGGATTTTGTACTCTCCATAAGGTGTGTTATCACAACACCGAGGATTGCAAAACATTGAAGGGAAACTATTCATCCCCTTCCGCCCCGGAGCAAAGTCAAGCCAATAAGAGGCCGAGATTGCCATGGACATCTCCACAGCCAGGGTCCAGCGCTCGAGGAGGAGGTATGAGGAATGTACCGAGAGGAGAGCCTGGGAGGAGACGAGAGCCCGAGCTTGAGACAAAAAAGAATTCGCCCCCTGCTACGGGGTTGATAAAAATGATGTCAGGAGGCTCTACTGATGGAGACTCCAACCGAGCGAGGAAGTCGAGGAGTAGGAGGGAATGTATGGAGGTAGATGGGATGAGAAGGAGCGAGGCAGTAATCAGTTTTGGCCCAGAGGATTTAAAGGGGGTGAATCTACCCCACAATGATGCTCTGGTTATCCAAGCCCGGGTGGCAAATTATGACATTCTGAGAGTCTTTGTTGACTCAGGCAACTCTGTAAATGTAATTTTTAAAGATGCCTTTGTGCAGATGGACTTGCAGGGTTATCATTTGGAAGCTGTGGAAACTGCCCTTTTTGGCTTCGCTGGCCATGTGGTATAACCCGAAGGGGAGATTGTCTTACCATTAACCTTGGGCTCCCAGGATCTCAAGAGAACAGTGATGACTTCTTTCACTGTGGTGGACTCCCCATCATTTTATAACATCATACTAGGGAGGCCGGCCATGAATAAGTTGAGGGCTGTGGCATCTACCTACCATCAAAAGATAAAGTTTCCTTTGGGAGCTCGGGTAGGAGAAGTCCGAGAAGACCAGCCCTCTTCCCGGAAATGCTATGTGGAAGTAGTCCGGGCGGATCAGAGCAAATCCAAGAGGGAAGGGAAGAAAGCTATAATGGATGAAGTAGGAGGAAGAGTGGTGGAGAAAGGAGAGGTGCATTTTGTCGCAGAGGAGGAGCAGGAGATGATAGAAGTCGGACTAGGCCAACAAATCCGGGTAGCTCGGGACCTCAGTGCATCCACCCGGGTTAGTTTTGTTAACTGTTTAAAAGCTAATATTCATGTGTTTGCCTTGTCTCAACAGGAGTTGACGGGGATCTCTCCCCTGATATCGGAGCACCAACTGAATATTCTCCCGGGATCTCACCCGATAAAGCAAAAAAAGAGACACTTTGGTCCTGAAAAGGATAGAGTTATTGATGAGCAAGTAAAAGAGCTTCTGAAAGCCGGCCACATTCGGGAAATTCAATTCTCTACATGGCTCTTGAATGTGGTATTAGTGCCCAAATCTACCGCGAAGTGGCGCATGTGTGTAGACTTCCGCGATCTCAATAAGGCTTGTCCCAAGTATCATTATCCTCTGCCCCGTATTGATCAATTGGTGGATTCCACCTCAGGCTTCGAATTGCTGAGTTTAATGGACGCATACCAGGGGTATCATCAAATCCCCCTGGCCAAGAGTGATCAGGATAAAGCCAGCGTCATCACCTCGGGAGGTACATTTTGTTATATTGTAATGCCTTCCGGGTTATAGAATGCAGGAGCTACTTACCAGCGTTTGATGAACAAAGTCTTCGAGAAGCAGCTGGGAAGAAACGTGGAAGTCTATGTGGATGATATCCTGGGCAAGACCCGGGAGGTTGCCAGCTTTATTGTTGATCTAGAAGAAACCTTCGCCACTCTCATGCATTACGGAATCAAACTTAACCAAGCCAAGTGCATTTTTGGAGTAAAAAGTGGCGAATTCTTGGGATTCATAGTGACAGATCGGGGGATTGAGGTGAATCAGGATAAAGTCAAATCCGTGTTGTGCATGCCATCTCCTGGATCTGTCAAAGAGGTACAAAAGCTGACCGGGAGGATTGCTTCCCTCTCTCGATTTATTTCCCGATCAGCACACAGGAGTTATCCCTTCTTTCAAGTCCTTAGGAAGGCCCATCAATTTGGGTGGGATGAAAAATGTGAACAGGCCTTCCAGGATTTGAAGATTCATCTTGGTGAACTCCCGATGTTGGTAAAGCCTGAGGCAGGGGAAAAATTATTTGTTTACCTCTCTACTACAGAGTATGCTGTCAGTTCAGTATTGATAAAAGAAGAAGGTTCTGACCAAAAGCCTGTGTATTATTTCAGTCACGCTCTGAGAGGCCCCGAGCTCCGGTACAGTGAAGTAGAAAAGATTGCCTTGGCCTTGGTTGTGACCGCCAGGAAGCTGCGAGCATACTTATTGTCTCATCAGATCATAGTACTCAGTAATAGCCCTTTGGGGAGAATTATGACTCACTCAGAAATGGCCGGGCGGATGATTAATTGGGCGGTGGAGTTAGGGGAGTATGATATTGAGTACAAACCCCGGGTGGACATCAAAGCACAAGCTTTGTCAGATTTTTTATCCGAGATGGATAAGCCCAATGAAAAAAAAGTATGGAGAGTGTTCGTGGACGGGGCATCTAGCCTTGCGGGGTGTGGAGTAGGTGTTGTGATAGTATCCCCCACAGGAGAAAGGATCAAATTAGCAGTAAGAATTGATTCTCGGGTAACTAATAATGAGGCCGAGTATGAAGTTGTCCTCGCTGGTATCCGAGCAGTACAGGAGGTCGGAGTTTCCCAGATTATTCTCTATTTCGATTCACAACTGATCACTCAACAGATAAAGGGTGTTTATGAGGCCAAGGATGACAGGATGCTAAAATACTTACAGCTCATAAAAACCTAGGCAAAGACCTTTGTGGATTGGGGTATTGAACAAATACCCCGGGAGGAAAATGGAGAGGCGAATGCTCTGGCAAAAATGGCTGCTTCTTTATCTGAGGTCAGCACCCGAGAAGTGTTACATGTTTTGCGTTTAATCCTCTCTACAGCTGAAGAGGCATTACCAGTACCAGAGGACTCCTGGATGACATCCTTGATCAAATTCATTACAGCAGGAGAACTACCGGAAGACAAAGTCCAGGCTCAGAAAATCAAGAGACAGGCTCCCAGGTTTGTTCTCTTGAATAATGTCTTGTACGTAAGATCATTCCAGGGACCTTTATTAAAATGCTTATCTGGGGGAGAGGTGGATTACGTCCTTCGGGAAATTCATGAAGGGTGTTGTGCTGAGCATCTCGGAGGAACAGCTTTGACCCGAAAGACGATGCTCGCCGGTTTCTGGTGGCCAACTCTTTGCCAAGATTCTGCTCGAGTGGTCCAGGCTTGTGAGGGATGTCAACATCATTCAAACTTTCAGCACAGCCCAGCCACTCCTATGAAGCCTATCTGGGCATCTTTCCCTTTTGATCAATGGGGAATAGATATTGTGGGCCCTTTCTCGACTACCCGGGCTCAAAAGAAATTCTTACTGGTGGCTATGGACTACTTTTCCAAGTGGGTAGAAGCCGAACCATTGGCCAGGATCACTGAACATGAAGTGTTAAAGTTTTTGTGGAAAAATATAGTATGCCGATTTGGAATACCTAGAAGGCTGATTTCTGATAATGGACGACAATTCCAGGGAAGGGAGATCACATCTTGGTGTCGGGAAATGAAAATCACTCAGTCCTTTACTTCCGTTGCCTACCCTCAAGCTAATGGTCAAACAGAAGTTGTCAATAGAATTATTGTACAGGCATTGAAAACCAGGTTACAAGGCAACGGAAAAGACTGGGTGGAAGAATTACACAGTGTTCTTTGGGCGTACAGAACTACTCCTCGAGCACCTACTCAATAAACTCCTTTCAACTTGGTATACGGTGCCGAAGCAGTCTTACCAGTTGAGATCGGACAAACTTCTTCCCGGGTAGAATCTTACCTGGACAGTAATGATCAAATTCGGGCCATGGAATTGGATTTGGTGGAGGAAAGAAGAGATCGAGCAATAATTCGAATGGAAGCATACTTTGGTCGGGTCATGAAATCATATAACAAGAAGGTCCGAATCCGAGACTTCCAAGTGGGGGATCTAGTCATGAAAAAAGTCAACCCTGCTGGGGATGTTGGGAAATTAGAAGATCGGTGGGAAGGACCTTATAAAATAACCCGGAAGGTCAGCTCATGATCTTTTTATCTAGAAGATGCCCAACGACACTACCTCAAAAGGCCTTGGAATGTTTTTCATTTAAAGAAATATTATATCTAACAAGTGTAACCGTTTATTGGAAGATGTAATGAAAGATCTATTTTCCAAGAGAAATATTGTGCATCTAGTTATTATATAACGGGGAGCCACCCCTCGACCAGTAAAAAGCCCAGGGCACTACACCCTGGCTCGAGTAACCACACCTCGACCATTCCCAAGTCCCGGGACATGATCCCCGGCCCAAGGCCCCGCACCTGGGTACTTAAAAGCCTAGGGCACTACACCCTGGCTCGGAGAACCACACCTCGACCATTCCCAAGTCCCGGGACATGATCCCGGCCCAAGTCTCCGCACCTTGGTTCTTAAAAGCCCAGGGCACTACACCCTGGCCCGGGGCACCACACCTCGACCATTCCCAAGTCCCGGGACATGATCCCCGGCCCAGGGCTCCGCACCTTGGTTCTTAAAAGCCCAGGGCACTACACCCTGGCTCGGGGAACCACACCTCGATCATTCCCAAGTCCCGGGACATGATCCCCGGCCCAAGGCTCTGCACCTTGGTTATAAAAAGCCCAAGACACTACACCCTAGCTCGGGGAACCACACCTCGATCAACAAAAAGCCCAAAGCACGACACCCTGGCTTGGGTTTCCAAACCTCGACATTCTTTCATCCCGGGACACACCCCCCGATCCAAGGTTCTTATTTCATGGTTATTCAAGCTTGTGTCTTACCTTAAAAAGACCGATGATTCTTGCATATATCAAGAGCACATGAGTTGTTGTCCGGATAAATGGTTCCTTGTCCAGGTTACTTATTAAAATTCTCGGTTAGTTCATAACACTTAGAAATTTTTATGGTTATTACGAGTTCTAGTGAACAGGTAATTGAGGAGATATTTGAGCGTCGTTAAAAAAAAAATGAAAAACATCAACCATTATATACGAAGAGAGTTATAATTTCATTTATGCCCGAAGGCTGAAGGAAAATTGAAAAGAATTACAATCCTATTCAATCAACATCTACTGGAGTGGATCGCTCTCCGGCCTCTTCAGGAGCCTTCTCAGCCTCCTTGTCAGCAGCATCGTCATTGGGAAGGGAATCGATGGCTTTATCTATATCCGGGAACCCCTCCTTATTTGCTGTGATTAGGCGTTCTTCCTCAAACTGCTCCTGGCATTTCTGGAAGCCGACTTTGAAGTAGTTATAATATTTGTCCTCAACGACCGCTTGAAATTCCGAACAGTGAAGGAAGACGGTTCGCCATTCCTCTTGAGTCAGTTGCAGGAGCCTAAGCCTATCCTCTGCAGCAACAGCCCGGTGCTGCTTTATGCTGGCTTCATCCTCAAGGTAGCTAACTCGGGACTCTAGGAGGTCAATCCGCCTCCAAGGCTCTCTTCCCGGGCCACACTTTCATCCCGGGCAATCTGGGTAGAGGCCAATTGCTGATTAGCCCTATCCAAGGAAGCTTGGAGACCGGCGGTTTTATCCTCAAAAATTTTCTGAGCCCGAGCTATCTCCCCTTGAAGTTGATCATTGATTTCTTGAGCAGTCCGGGCTTGCTGACCCTTTTTCGTGGCCACTACAGCCACCTCCTCAAAAGCCGAGATGATCATATGAGCTGCCTGTATAAGAGAAGTTAAAAAAAAAAGAGGGGGCAACAAACCAACAACAAAGAAAGAAAGAGAAGGGATAAAACTTACAGATAGGAGCCGGTTTGATCCCTCCAAGAATCTAAAACTGGCAGGATTGCTCTTCAGAAGTGCCTCCTCAGAAGGGTTGAGTATCTGCTTGAGGCGCATAACGCCAGTAGAAGTAGCCCCCTCAAAAAAGATGTTAGCCAGGGTGGGCTGAGTAGTTGGAGGGAGCTCTTGACCGGGTTCAGTAGAGGGTTGTTAGCGAAGGGGAGGTGATTGAGCAGACCGAGAAGTGCCCTGGCCACCCTCGGGCAAATCCTCCAGAATAATCTGCTCGGGGACTGCGAGAGATTTTCTTTTCCTCTGCCTAAGAGGGATGAGGTCTTCAGCATCCTCTGAGAGCTCGGCCGCAGCACTAGCCCCGATCTCTTCCTGATCCCAAGAAGTGTTGGCCCGGGCCGATTCAGCTCTCAGAGCTGCCTCCTCGACAGCCCGCCTCCTCTCCAATTCAGCAGCCGCTCGGCGAGCTGCCATCTTCTTCTCTTAAGCAGCCTTCTCCGCTGCTCGCTTCTTGGGAAAAGCCGCCTGCATCTTGGAAGTTTCTGTATAAAGAGGGACAGGGTTATGACAAATCAGACAAGTATAAACAAAAATAAAATAAAATATGAGAACATGGAAGAAAAAGGAATTACCGGGTTGAGAACCCGAGCCTACAGCTTCATCAATTACCCGATCCATAGGGTCCTCGGCCCGGGCGCTCAACCCGTATGATATCAAGTTATCAGTAGAGATAAGGGTAGAGGAGGAGTATTTTTTACCCTCTACCAATTGCTGGCTTATGAGGAACGGTTCTTCATACTTATAGCCCTTTAGAAGGGTAGGTTGTGGGGTAGAGAAAGGAGAAAACCTGTTTGGCAAGAGAGAGGGGTCGGAAGTTGAAGGGAGAAATATCTTCCTTTCCATCCCTTCTGGGAAGAAGGGATGTCATCAAGGAACCGGGCCATCAAGGAAAAGGCTTTATCCCCAAACCGGCAAGTGAAGTAATAATGAAGGATAAGGGGAGTGATGAGAAGATTGTTCATTTTGAAAAGGACATAGGCCAAGGCCATAATCCTGAAAGAATTGGGATGGATTTGGTTGATAGGTACACCAAAAAACTTAGCGACCTCGATATAAAAAGAAGGGAGGGGGAATCGGAGACCATTTCTAACTTGATCCCGAAAAAAGATATTTTAGCCGGGTGGAGGGTGATCTGCCCGATCAGAGGGACCGGGGATTAGAATGGGAAAAATGGGAGAGATAGAGCCCAGAGCCCGGAGCTCCTCTTCTGCCCCGAGCGCAGAGTGCTACTCATGGAGGAGAACCAGGGAACTCCTGGGGTCTTGGAAGAAAGAGGGCTCGAGGCCCGGGCTTTACCCATACCCTTGCTCTTTGCAAGAGCTCGGGCTTGGCTAGAAGAGGAGGGTTTTGAAGAGACCAGTGTAGTTTGGTAAGCTGAGGGTTTTTTAGGAGACTGAGTAATAGAGCGGCGAGGCGGAGAGGGAGAGGAATCAGAGCGCAGCGCGGTGGACTCGTCACTAGGCGAGCCTCGCACATTGGCTCCTGAAGTCGAAGAGGTAGATTCAGACATAATTCAAAAGAGAACTTACGAGTTTTTTTGGAGGAATACGGTTGAGGATCGTCGGAGCCAAGCGTTTTTGCGCGGAGGAGCTTCAAGGAAGAAATTCGCAAGGGCTTCACCGAGATTTTAAATTTGTACGTATTTTTTCGAAAACGGGAAGCCTAATATATATAGGCGATGGGAACAGATCTCGGCCGTTGATCCAAACACACGTGGACGATCAGGATGCACCTCAAAAAATGTGCCGGTATACGAAGGGACACACTCAATTATTAGGGTGTCAGACTTATCGGCTCCTCGGAATGCGAAACGTTCCTGACCGTTGGAATGAAAGGGCACGCGTCATTATGACACCTCATCAACACCCCGGGAGATTTAAGGCCCCGACACATTATCTTAAGCACGGGAGATTTGAGGCCCCGGCACCATATATTGAAAGTCCGGGAGACACGAGGTCCCGTCATATTGTCTTAACCCCGGGAGATATGAGGCCCCGGCACTTTATGTTAAGCCCGGGGAATGTGAGACCCCGATACGTTATTTTAAACAGGGGGGATAGTAGGTGCTGGCGTTTCAGTTTGTCATTTATCAGTTATTATCAATTAGTCTCATGGCAGTTATTATATTTAGTTCATGATATACATATCAATTGATGAAATTAGATTCTTACAGCAAAGTAAAAAACAAAGAGAAACAGGGAAACTTTTTATTTATTAAAAGAAATGAGCAGAGAGTACATTCAAATATTCTTCCTCAACGGCATCCCTCCATTTGTTTAACCAGCTGGTTAAAACTCCGGAGGACGTCTTGGAAAAACTATCTGAATCTGCTATATTCTTAAGGATCTTCCTCTCCTTTTTAAGCATCAGCATGTAGACACCTTCGTGAGTAAAGATGTCCACACTGTATGCAATATGGAGGCGCCGGCGATATTTCTTCATAAGAGCCACCTGCTCAGGAGTGGGAGTTCTCTCTAGATACTGAGAAGATTCAAGCTCATACAGCCCTTCCCAGAATCGAAGCACTTTATGGAAGATTTCATCCTCCAGTTCAGTCCGTCGTTCCTCGAGAGCTATTTTCGTGAACCCCTCTGCCATATCAAAAGTCTTCGAACTACTTGGACCTGACAATATACTTCTCAGATAATTATTTGCTATTAAGGATTACAATATATAAGGGGAAGGAATCAATCTCCACCGTTGATCCAGATCAAATCAGACGATCAGAATGAGTCTAGGAAATTGTAACAGGTATGTGAAGGGACGTGTACGCATATCGATGTGTCAGACTTATCTGATTCTCGGAATACAAAACGATTTTTTGGCAGGAAGTTAATGCTAAACGCATGCGTCATAAATTATACCCTATGGACTTTCCGAGAATACTAAACGACACAGTACCTAAAGCCCGAGAGATGTGAGGCCCCAACATCTCATCCTCAGCCCGAGTTGTATCAGACCCCGGTATCCCATTTCATCTGTGGGATATTTGAAGCCCCCGATGCTCTTACACTCCGAATTATGTTCCAGCAGAAGTACAGATATGACTAATCGGGACAGCGAGTCAGACTCTAGCCCGACTATTTTTGGGATGGGTGGTGATACCCCTGTAAAGGCCTGGGTCATCATCGACCTGAGATATCAATTGGAAAGCCCAGAATAGAGGTCAGCTTCCCGGGCACTTCTCCTCTTCCCGGGCAGTTTTCGTAGCCCAGGCTCTTACACAAGCACCCGGGTAACCGACCACCCGATCCACCTCGAGAATTGAACCACACTCGAGTATGATTGATACATGCCGTCTAATCTGTCAGAACAACTTGGGGTAGGAGTGTCCTAGAAGTCATTAGAAGCTAGGGTATGGGCAACCGACTTGACATACTTAGTAAATGGCACTGGAATCAAGGTACCTACCTCATTTTCTACTATAAATAGAAGATATTAATGTCATTTAATAGAGCAAAAATCTTTGAAACTTCTAAGCATTTACGTATTTTCTCTAAAATATGGCTTGTATTCATCTAAAAACCTGCTGACTTAAGCATCGGAGTGGCTACGCCAGATACTCCTCCGGCGCCCATTCACGAGTTCCTTTCATTGTTTCCAGGTGGTTTTGAAGCCATTATCCTCACTCAAATTCCAAAATATTATAAATTATTGATTTGACCCGTTGGAGCTCCTTACCCGACTCATCTATTTCAACGAGATCACTTCAAGAAACAATTTTATATGGCTGCATATGGATCAAAAAGGTTTTAAAAATATTTTGGACATTTATGCTTGGAACTCACGTAATCTTCCAAATCTTGGTGTTGTGTGCTTCGGCTGGGCTTCTGGACGTGCTGCTGCTGTATGGGTATGATGTAGAGTGTGTTTAGACATGGTTAAGTGATCTGGTAAGGGTTATAAAGGGCCTGGAGAGACAGCACAGCCGCTGGAAATGAATAGGGTCTGTGCGATTCTTTTTTTTGTTGTTGCATGCGTACAGGGGTGCAGGCTTCGGCCTTACGGTTGTAGTCAGGGGCTGGGTTTGGGCTCTTGGCTATGGTCTAGGCAGTCCCTAAGGGTCCTAGGATGATCCTAGTTAGGGTGGTTTAGAGTCTGGTTGTCTAGGGAAAGCGCTGGAAACAGAAACACTACAGCTGCGCAGGTGCATGTAAGGGGCTGTAGGTGGTTTGCTTTTGCGGTTCAGTGCATGGGCTGGTTAGGGGAAGTTGGCTATGGTTTGGGCATGTCTTAGGGTCCTAGGGTTAGCCTAGATGTGGTGGTTCATGGGCTAGAGTGACAGCAAGAAGGCTGGCACCAGAAACTTGAAAGTTGCACATAATTGGCCTCACATGAGGGGCTGTCACGTTTCTGATTTTTGTGGGAATTAGGTGATAGTCCTGAGTTAAAAAGGGCTTAACCATGGTCTTATGCTATGCCTAAGGGTCGAGTCTAGGGCTTGGTTTGGGTTCGATTCGAGTCTGTTTAAGCGTGAAGTCGCTAGAAGAGCATATGGGTCGTAGGGCATTTCCTTGGGACAGCTTTGTTTTCTATGGATCGTAGGTTGTTGTAAGTTGGTTCGATCATTGTTTGGGGATATTTTAGGCTTTTGTACAGTAGGTTAGGGTGTTGGCTAAGTATGGTTCGAGTCCCGAGTCGTTCGGTAAGTCGTAGGCTATTTTACTTAATTCGGGAGTCGCATGTGTATGTTTGGGTTTTGTGCTAAGTGTAGTGATTTAAATTTTAAGGTTACGGCAGCAAGTCGAGGGTGTTCCAACGAAGTCCACAATGTTCATAAATATGTAACACGTGCAAAATAATTATTTTTGAGCTATGCGATTTGTCTTGTGGCCAAATTATGTTACGGGATTGGAAAGCGATAAAGTATGACCGGGGACCTCTCCACTCGGTAAAGTATGACCGGGAATTTATGTATGTAGGAGTGGACATTCAGGTGAAAGGCTGTGGTGATCCCTGCCGGCCAAGTACTGTGGTTTAAGTTTGATCAAACGATTTATGTGTATGGGCCACTTGCATTGAACAGAACTCTACGCAAAATTATTTACGTCTACGATTAAGCATGACAATTATAAAAATATGATTTTATGATTTTTACAAAATTGTTTATGCAATAAAGTCGCGTTATACATATTTATGCCTATAATATTTTATGTACAAGCTAAGTTTAAATTGCATGGATTTTTATTACGTATTATTCGTTATTCACGGTTTATGCATGTTGAGTCATTATACTAACTAGACTTGATCGATGCAGATGATGAAGTTGAGGAGACAGGAGGCGGTGACCAGTGAGCAGGCTCGGGCCAGTGGCAGTGCAAACCCGAGGACCTTTTAGTTTAAATTATATTATTACGCATGTTTTTTTTAAATTATTTACTCTGAATTTTGATTTAGTAGGATTAGTTAAAGCAAATTAAATTTATAATTTTGTTAGACTATTTTTAAATTAAATTAGTATATTTTTTGGATTAATTAGATGTTAGTGATTTATTTTAAATGATGGAGTTTTAATATTACTTTTATTTTAGTATGAGTGGTGACCGTTAAGTTATTTTAATAGCTATACTTTTAATAAATCATTTAATAAAAAAATTTAAAATTTTTCCGCAAATGTTAAAGTATTAGTATTTTAAGAATCGGTTCGTCACACCTAGCCTCCCTGACCCACCTTGGACCACCCTGAGCCCTTGTCTGGACCACCTTAGCCATCGTTTGAACCACCCCAGCCAAGCCCCTAACCCTTCGAAAATTGCAGCACTACCTGCGCCTCTCATGATGCTCTCGGGTGTGAGTCCTAGCCTGGTCTCGAGCCCTAGCGTGGCTAGGACTCTCTCCTTGACTCAACCACGTCCCTAGCTAGCCCTTGTCCCAAGCCGAACCCAAGACAAGCCCTCGAGACCAAAATCAAACTCCTCCAACCACCATGACAGCAGCTTGGTCCCAGCTTTTATTCCTTATCATGTGCGGTGTTTTGTGTGTGTCTAGACCCTTTAAAACGTGTAAAATCATGCCCCTTTTTAATCCTATACATGGCAGCCCCTTCATGCACACTTGTATCATGATTTTGGATCAAAACAACATCTTTAAAATTCATGTTTGCATAAAACGAAAATACATCCGAGTGCAACTTATTTTTCATGCAATCCAATTTTAAATAAATACTATGGAGTGAATGATGAGAAAAAAGGAGAATATGGCGTGCCTTTGCGTAATTTACGCACGAATAAACATTGACGATTGCGAAGAACGGCGACGAGAAAACGACGGCTTGAAACCCTTGCAACTTTGATGCTTTTCCCCTTAATTGCCTTGTGTGTGCGTGTGTTTATGAGTTTGGGGGAAGAGTTTGAATATTTTTGGGGTGTGGGCGTGAGTTGTGAAGGGTTTGGTGTGGGATTTAACATATTTTATAGTTAATAATTCTTAATTAAGCTTAGGTCCATTAAGCATAAATTTAGGTCCATTAATGCTTAATTAGAATTTAATTAAAATATTAAAAATAATTTTGTTTAAATAAGTTTGTGAATTTATTAGCCGGATTGCCAAAACGTTTGTATTTTTGTTGAAATACGAACACCGATAAAAATTACGTCCCGGCGTATAAAATCACCTCAAAACTCCTTATTTTTGAAAATATGAAAAAGCATCGTTCATATTTTAAATAATTAAAAACAATTATTTACTAAAAATTATTTTTTATTTTCAGCCATCGGTCTCCGTTCCACGATCGCAACTCGAATAACTTTAAAAATATATTTTAATGCAATCATGTACAAAAATATATTTTAAACATGCAAATATGCACAACATAATTAATTCATGCAATTAAAACAAATAATTAAAATACAAGAGAATTTAATAAATCAAATGCATGTGGTTCGCGTGGACCTTTAAATTTTCGGGGCGTTACAATCTTCCCCCTTTAAATTGAATTTCGTCCTCGAAATTCGCTTATCCTTAATAATCCAAAGTTTAAATTTAGTTCTAGTACCCCAAAAATCCACGCTTTCGCTGCGCTACTCTGATAAAACTTAAGTTTTTGAATGTCCTTTCGTCTCTTTGATCCCAATTAAATTTTTCTTCTAAATCCTTATTTTGCAATTCACAACTTAAAAAGACCCATAATGACTAAGTGTTATGTTATTATAACCTCGAATTTCGACTTTTCTTAAAATTCCCAATATATAAAAAGATGGCTGATCATACTTATCGTATATTACTTTCCTTATTTATACCCAAAATATTCATCAACCTATCAATTTCAATCTTAAAATCTCAAGCACATGCGCTAACATTTAGAATTTTCAAGCCTAATATTGATTCATCCTTAAAAACCCTCGATTAAAATTTCTTATAATTCTAAAACCAAGATATCACAAGGTTCTGAATATTCTTAAAAGTCTAAATCATCAAAATTCTTACCATATAACCCATTCAATTTGCACTTATTCTTAAACTAGTCCCCAAATTCCTTAATATTTGCAAAATAAATTATTAATTTCCTCAAAAATCATCTTAATTGGTCCTTAATTTCAAAAATCCTACCGCTAACCCATAAGTTCTCGGTATTCTTAATTTCTTTCTAACGGTTTCTCATATCAAAATTTCAAAAATTTTAAACTTATTCACCCAAAAATCAATTCCTATAACCAATCTTACCTTGCATCAAAACTTAAAATCCCAATTTATTCATTTTTATACTCCCAAAGATCATTGCAGTCTTCGAATCATTATTACTTACGTCTAATTCCCAAAAATTAATTCATCTAGTAACCACGAATTATTAGTATTTTCTTAGAAAATCTGTGTGTCCCAAAGCATTCATAATATTCATGATTAACTTATGACCCAAAAAGTAGAATATCAATACTAAAACCCAAAAATCAACATAGTCCAATTCCACCACGAAGCCAACATGCGTTGAAATAAAAATAATTTCTTATTCCATATCATATCGCATAAAAAAAAATTCTAATGCATATAAAACATATATCCTCATAATGCTAATAAACATGTGACGTAAACTTATGATTCATGTACTTATGCAGGTAACATCATAAAATCATATAAGGCATGTAAACTTACAAATTGAGGCTTGACGACTGATCTTCCTGGCTCTGATGGTGGCACAACCCTTTACAGTAACTTTGCTCTGATACCAACTGAAACGTCTGTCTTTCTTTTTCTTAAAATGTGCTATGAATTTTTTTTTTTTCAAACCTCACGTAGCATTCGACCGAACTATAAAATATCTTGGAACCATATTAAAATAAAACAATCAACTATATATTTAAGAAATGCAACCCCCATGGACCCATAGAATCAATTTTAGCCTTTTAATTTTCGTTTTTTGCCCCATTATTGAACCTACCGAGCCATCTCTCAAATTACTCGAGCCACGCCCGAGCCACCTCAAGCCAAAACCTAGCCAACCCACCTAAGGACCCTACTGACCAAGCCCAGCCCGAAAACAAAACCCTAAGTCGCTCAAAACCTCCTGGACAATAGACCAAATTCTGCATGTGTGGAGCGTGAGTGCTTTCTAGCTTATCTAGGACTCCTAGTTGAAAAAGGACTCGCCAAGCCATCTAACCACTGACCCCTCGCGACCCTACCATCTCTAGGATAGTCCCAGAACCGAGCCAACCCCCAGCCCAAGTCCTTGAACCTAGCAGCAAGTCGCTGTACCTATACAACACCTGCGCGACCCTTATGAGCGCAAGAGTCCTACTTTGCGTAGGACTCTTTGCAGCAGCCACCATTGAGCCCTAGCCTCCCTAACCCACCTTGGACCACCTCGAGCCCTCATCTGGACCACCTTAGCCATCGCCTGAACCACCCCAGCCAAGCCCCTAACCCTTCGAAAATTGCAGCACTACCTGCGCCTCTCATGATGCTCTCGGGTGGGAGTCCTAGCAACCCCTGGTCTCGAGCCCTAGTGTGGCTAGGACTCTCTCCTTGACTCAACCACTTCCCTAGCTAGCCTTGGTCCCAAGCCGAACCCAAGACAAGCCCTCAAGACCAAAATCGAACTCCTCCAACCACCATGACAGCAGCTTGGTCCCAGCTTTTATTCCTTATCATGTGCGGTGTTTGGTGTGTGTCTAGACCCTTTAAATCGTGTAAAATCATGCCCCTTTTTAATCCTATACATGGCAGCCCCTTCATGCACACTTGTATCATGATTTTGGATCAAAACAACATGCTTTAAAATTCATGTTTGCATAAAAACGAAAATACATCCAAGTGCAACTTACTTTTCATGCAATAAAATTTTAAATAAATACTATGGTGTGAATGATGAGAAAAAGGGAGAATATGGCGTGTCTTTGCGTAATTTACGCACGAATAAACATTGACTATTGCGAAGAACGGCGACGAGAAAACGACGGCTTGAAACCCTTGCAACTTTGATGCTTTTCCCCTTAGTTTCCTTGTGTGTGCGTGTGTTTATGAGTTTGGGGGAAGAGTGAATATTTTTGGGGTGTGGGCGTGAGTTGTGAAGGGTTTGGGGTGGGATTTAACATATTTTATAGTTAATAATTCCTTAATTAAGCTTAGGTCCATTAAGCATAAATTTAGGTCCATTAATGCTTAATTAGAATTTAATTAAAATATTAAAAATAATTTTGTCTAAATAAGTTTGTGAATTTATTAGCTGGATTGCCAAAACGTTTGTATTTTTGATGAAATACGAACACCGATAAAAATTACGTCCCGGCGTATAAAATCACCTCAAAACTCCTTATTTTTAAAAATATGAAAAAGTATCGTTCATATTTTAAATAATTAAAAATAATTATTTAATAAAAATTATTTTCTATTTTCAGCCATCGGTCTCCGTTCCTCGATCGCAACTCGAATAACTTTTAAAAATACATTTTAATGCAATCATGTAGAAAAATATATTTTAAACATGCAAATATGCACAACATAATTAATTCATGCAATTAAAACAATTAATTAAAATACAAGAAAATTTAATAACTCAAATGCATGTGGTTCGCGTGGACCTTTAAATTTTCGGGGCGTTACAGAAACCATCCCAACTGAAAGACTGAAACTGACTGGAACTAAACATCCTATAAAGACTACACCTTTGAGGGCAGTTGTAGTTAAGACTTCAACTGAAGGTCAGTTACCACCTCCAACTGCTCAATCTAATAAGATTATCACCGAATAAGGTGATATGCAAAAACCAACAGGAGTCAAAGCTCCATTGATCTCCGTCACTGCTCCAACTACTCTACCATTTGCAAGACCAAAAGGCATACTGATAAAGGAGAAAGTGGATGCAACTGTATCAAGTCTGAGTATTTCTCATGACCTAACTGATCTGAAAGAGAAGGGCAAGGTGATGTAAGAGCCCCGACCAAGAAATCCAATTCAGACTCATATCGACCTGATATGGAACGAGGTCAATGAGTTTTCTGAATCAAAGCTCAAGACTTATAATGAATGGGTCATATTTAGGACCGAAGTTTTTGCAAAGCAATTACAGAAGAAAGCAATTTTGAAGAAATTTATTGCTTTGGAGAATTTGATCCTGAAGGTGGTCAAAACTGCCTCAATTGTTCAACATTGGATAGGAGAACATATTTCTTTGATCTGGTGCGTGTCAAGAAATTAGCACAGATGCTTGCTCAGCTATGCCAAAATTATTATCCAACCAGTCCAACTGCTTTCAATGACACAGCATTTCATAATCAACTGGACACGGATCTACGATCATTCTAGGTGAAGATCAAAAATTGGGAAATGGATAAAAAATTGATTATTCCAGCAAATACCCAAAGTCCTTCATCTGAAGAACAAGCTGAACAATCAGTCCAACCTCCAGAACCATCCAAGGAACCAGTTGCTGAATCAACTGAGACAGCAATTGCTCCTTCTTCAAAGGATGCAGAACAATCACCTTCAGTTCCTCAATCTTCTGCTGCAGATCTTCAACTATACACTGATGCTAATCTATAACTAGAAAACATCGAAGAAGCCATACAATACGTTGCCATTAATATTCGGCTGAATGTTCTATCCACCGAAGCAGTTGAAGAACAGAGCTTAAATGAACAACTAGCTGCGGAGGCTATTTTGCAAGAAACTGAAGAAACAGTTTAGTCGGCTGCCACGAATGAACAAGGAGTTCAAGCTGAAACTGAAATGGCTCAGTTGCACAAGGAACAAACTGAAGAAGTGCAAACTGAACAGCCGCCTACTATATCCATTGATCAACCAACTGAAGAGCTGACTACAGTATCAGTTGTTCCACAAACTGAAGAGCCTACCACAATACCAGTTGATATACCGACTGAAGACCAAATTACTGTATCAGCTGAACAACCAACTGACGAGCCTTTAAGCTCAACTGCTGTTCAGAATCTCACTCTTCCTCCAGAACTTCAAAAGGAAGCAATAACAGAAGATGTTTTAGAAATGGTTACTATTGCAACTGAATCAACTAATAGAGCCTTGATAATCTTTAATCAAGAAGACAATGAGCAGGAACCCAAACCCTCTGGAGCTATGTCTCCTGAGATATCAATTGCTACTGAATCTAAGATCAAAGACATTCAGTCTAACATTCTCAATCTGCTTACATCAATTTCTGACATCAAATCAACCCAACTGCTGCACACCTTGAAGATTGATTCTATAAAGGATAATAGTTTGAAGAATTTACAACATGTGACAAAGGATGTTACCTCACTATTTCTTCAAATATATAAGTTAAAGAAGTACCGAGTGATGATTCAAGCTCATTTCAACGCCTAAGAAATGTTCTCAAAATGCATGGACTTCTTGTAGGATGTAATCACAAAGAGAATGGATTTTATGCAAGAAAATATTGTCAATGCCATATCTAATGTCACTTCGGAAGTTCGTACCTTATCCAGTAGGGTTGACAAGTTTGACAAAAAGAAGGAAGAAGAAGAAAAAGAAGATCAGCAGAAGCAATCCAAGAAGATACATCGTCAACTGACATATCAAGAAGCAGCTAATAAAACAGCAAAGAAATAGAAGTTCAAGATCAGTTAGAAGACAGTCTCTATATTCTTATTCAGTTGGAGAGTTTGGCAGATTTTGAAGAAATTTTTTATCAGTTATAAGATTCTTTTATTCTTTCATTCCTTGTACGAATCTGTACATTAAAAGAGTTGCCAATAAAAGATTATTTTATCTACAAAAAGTTCAGTTTGATCAGTTCATAGTTTCTAAGTTTTGTCATACACCTAAAAGGAAAAAATTGTTCGAAACTTAATTTCGGTATTTTGACAAATTGAGCATAAATTATTGAACAAACTGATCAAGAAGACTGAAAGGGACTGATCTAATATATGCAAACTATTGGTTGCCTAACTGAAGATTAATGCGCATAAAATCAACGGCAACTGAACTAAGCTGAATTTTTTTAGACGAATGAATGATCAATTGGGAACTGATCAGTTACACTAAAATCAATTGAGAGTAGTCAGCTTATCCTATCAGCTTTGTGAAAACTGAAAAACACTTTTACACGTCATCAGTTGAGGAATGTAGCTATCAACCGAGAAATTGTGCAAAAGCAGATTGTAACTTATAGTGGGAACGTCGCATTTCAGCAATGCAACAGTGTACTACTGTCAGAAGAATGTTGACGTGGCATACAACGGACATAAAGATTCAAATCGCATTCATTGTTACCATTGGAAGTGAAGACTATAAATAGACGAAAAGAGCAACGGAAGAAAAATAGATAATTATTCAATCAACCAAGCTGTTATTCTGCTGAAATCTCTTCACTAAGATTTTTGTTCATATTCAAAATATTTAAAAGATCACACTTAGCATATGTATTCATAGCGTTAAAGGCTATAATTTGAACTTACAAG
Organism: Primulina huaijiensis; assembly: GCF_012295235.1. Classification (NCBI taxonomy): domain Eukaryota; kingdom Viridiplantae; phylum Streptophyta; class Magnoliopsida; order Lamiales; family Gesneriaceae; genus Primulina; species Primulina huaijiensis. The sequence goes on along the minus strand of NC_133309.1, from coordinate 10,302,866 downwards.
CACAAACACTTACTGTTGTATTATTCGATCTTATAAAGATCAGTTGTGCTAAGTTGTTTCAGTTTAGTCGAGTACTGTAAACTATATCGAAACTAAGAGTTTCAGTTTGGTACTGTTAAGTCTAAAACTGAAGTGGGTATGTACAACTCTTTGCATTGATCAAAGCCTTTTAGTGAATATCTTATCTTCCAGATAGAAGGGGTGACGTAGGAGTGATTAAAATCTCTGAACATCCATAAATATTGTGCCTCTTAATTTTTGTTTTATTCTTTCTGTCAGTCAGTTTATTTCCGCACTTTTATTAGCTAACTGATCGAATTGACAAACAAGATTCTCGAATTCAGTTTATCACTAAACAGACTCGTTATTCGAAAAAAGTGTAAAATTATCAAGTGTATATTCAAACCCCCCCCCCCTTTCTAAACACTTCCTTACCTCCCAACCGATCCTATCAGTAGGTAAACATTCAAATCATCGTTTCTAAAAGTTTAATAATTGGAAGTAATAATTATGAAATACAGTCTCTGGAGGAACGATACTCGTACTCGTGTACACTATATTATTAATTTACATCGTACACTTGTGATTATATCTACCTTGAATTTAATTGACTTTTTACCGAGGATTTACATTGCAAGTTCTGCTCGATCAAGTTTTTGGTGCCGTTGTCGGGGACAGTTAAACCATAATTTTGTTCTCAGTTATTTACTTTAACATTTTTTATTTTGTTTTATTTGAATTGACATCTTCAATTTTCATTGCAGATATCCCTTTCGGTGCATGCCATATTTGAACAATCTTTCCATTTTACGATAGTGACCTAAAGGAAGATCTTTATTGGGACTGGAGCAACATATGGTTGACTTATAGCGGTGCAGAACCATTTGAATATTCTGAGCCGGTCAGAGAATGTTCTTCATTAAGTGTTCGATAAATAGCTCCTTAAATGAATTGATTAAATTTTTAAGTAGCCGGTTGGAAAACTTCGAATGGTTAAAACTCTTAAAGCTGCTGAGATGCTGCAAGCGGTTGAAGCACTACTGTTCTACAAGATAGATTGCGGTTGTTTCCTGAAACAATTAGGTGTTGTTTTGATTTTTTCAATCACCAAAACTTAAGGGTAATAACAATATCTTAACAATTTCACCCTTTTTGGTGGTTACGTGAAACGTCCACTACTTGTATTGCTCAAAAAGCACTAGAATTTTTTTTAACCTCTCATAAAATTCGGCCGAATACACACATGCAAATATAAAATATTTTTGACACCATTTTTAAAAATAAAACAACCAACTAATATTTTAAAAATAAAGGAAATAGTTTAAACATAAAACCAAACCTAAAAAACAATATTTTTAAAAGTATAGCCCATACTAACAACTCTCAAAAACCTCTCAAAACATAAATAAAAATTCGTAAAATCTTTAACATAAATCATAAGTGCGGAAAAAAAAGAAGCGCTGGTCCTCGAGTCATGTAAATCTCCAGTCCAGTCAGATCAGTCATCAAGACCTCCACTATCCTCAACATCACACTCACCTGCATCGATCACACCTAGTGATTCTAAAGACTCAATACACCATAATCTTGATAATAACATAATACGTATACATATCACATACAACAGTGAAAATACTTGTACTTAAAATAAACATTTCATGAAGATGCATAAACTTTAACATAAACATTTTCATAAACATTTTCCTATCCCCATCAACATGTCCATATTCATATTACCATCAACACATTCATATACATATTATCATCAACATATACCTGTTCCTTTTTCATTTCGTTGAATTCATATCGTTAATTGTGACTTTCGTGTTCGTCTACGTGTTGGGCGATGGATCCAACTACATGTAACCACAGTACTGGGCGGTAGGGACATCAGCGAGACTCTCACCCGTCAATTGAACATTGGCCTTACGTATTAACATATCATATCGTGTCCATGGAAATACAATCGTCGGGCTCTCATTGGGACCTTCTCTCTATCGATATGTGGGGACCCGGACGCTAATCATGTTCTTAATCATCATTGGGACTATTTAATCAATTATAAAACAAGGTCTAAAATTTTTTTTTTTTAAAATACGGAACGTAGTGAAATAAAACGTATATACATCTCAGTATAAAAGTACAAGTCATGTATCACATACATTTATTTAACTAAGGTTTAACAGCTAATATCAAGTGTCCAACCCTATCTCTAATCCAAGTCCGGAGCCTCCACTCTAATCACGATCTCTCTTCATCTCCTCAACCCTGAACCTGTCCCACCTGTTGTCATGCACACATACAAACACGACAACAGCCGGATAATTCCGGTGAGAATATAATCCCAGTATAAATCAACGAAACATGCAATCATATAAAAAAATATAAAGCCCCGTGAACCAGCTCCTCGAGAACCCTCCTAGGACCCTAAAGACTTGACCTTGCCAAGCCCAAAGCCCCGTGGCCAAGCCTAATCTCACCTGGGCGGCTGCGCACTCATGTGCGCACATGCGCTTCTGCGCGGGTGGAGTCCTAGCTTGTTAGGACTCCTCCCCAGCCCCTTGACTCGTGTCCTAGCGTGGGTAGGACTCCTTCCCTGACCCAAGCACGACCCAGCCCAGCCCTGGTCGCACCCAAGCAAAGCTATGCACTGTTAAGCCCTCAAAGCCGAAGCCATTGACAAAACCGTGCCTCTATGGTTCTAGCTTGTTCCTATTTTGTGTCTAGCTTATTACGTGAATCCTAGGACTCTTTTCTCTTGTAAAAACGTGGCCCTTTGATCCTATACGATGGCAGCCCCTTCATGTAGACATATATCAAGTTTTGGAACAAAAATTCATACCTTAAGCATATAAGAATGAATAAAAACGAAAATATTCAATAAGGAATCATGTTTTCATGCAAAAGTAATTCAAAACAATAGTATTGTAACGCCACGAAAATTTAAAGGCCCACGCAAACCACATGCATGCGAGTTATTAAATTTCTTTGTATTTTAATTAAATGTTTTAATTGCATAAGTTAAATATGTTGTGTATATTGACATTTTTAAAATATAATTTTCTACGTTATTGCATTAAAATGTATTTTTAAAAGTTAATCGAGTTGCGTTCGAGGAACGGAGACCGATAGCTGAAAATTTGGAAAAAAATTTATTAAATAATTGTTTTTATTATTGAAAATATGAATGATGCTTTTTTTTTTAAATAAGAGGTTTTGAGGTGATTTTATACGCCGAGACGTAATTTTTATCGGTGTGAGATTTTCAACGAAAATACGAACGTTTTGACAACCCAGCTAATATAGTCACAAACTCTATTAAACAAAATATTTTAATTAAACACTAATGGGCTAAAGGAGACTAATTAACATGGTTAATGGGCATAAGCTAACAATTAGAGTTTGATTAGGATTTTATTAAATAAATAAGTACAAAACCTTTCCCCACACCCATAATATCCCACGCCCCACCTCCCCAATAATTTTACAAACACTACAAAAAAAGGCCTACGACAACGGTTTTTCACCGTTGTTGTAGGTCTTTTAAAACTGTTGTTAAAGTCCCTGTGGTTAAAAGGTGCGCTCAAAGACAACGGTTTTTATCCGTTGTTGAAGCTACAATTTGCGATGGTTTTTAACAAATCGTCGCAAATAAATTTAGCGACGGATTTTTGTAAAACCGTCGCTAAACTTACCGACAGTTTTTAATACCGTCGCTAACATTAGCGACGGTTAGTTAATGCATGCCGTCGCTAATTTTAGCGACGGTTAGTTCATAATTTCCGTCGCTAATATTTTTAGTAAAATAAAAAAAATTTACTTTTAACAATTTAATAATTTTAAAAAAACTTGTAATTTGAATAGACTAACAATATATGAGATCTTAACTAAAACTTAAAAATTTACCAAAAATAAAACGAAAAAATTTACCAAATGAGCGGGGGTTTAAAAAACTTGGAACAATTTTTTAAAATTTACCAAAACTAAAATTATGTAAGAAAAATTTTAAGTATTGTGAAGTTGTGTGTTTTAAAATGGACCGGAAGAGCGGGTATTTATAGAAGATTTGCGACGGGTTTTGTTTAAACTGACGCTAATAGCGACGGTTTAACCATGAACCGTCAGACATTTATAATTTTCGACAGTGTTTTCTAAACCGTCGTTAATATTAGCGACGGTTTTGCTAAAATCGTCGCAAAAAGAAGCGACTGTTTAATATTAACTGTTGCTAATTAAAAACATGCGACAGATTTATTTAAAACTGTCGTTAAATATAGCGACAGATATGATACCGTCGCTATATATAGCGACGATTGACATAAAACCGTCACTAAATACGTTTTTACATCACCCTTTTCAACAACAATTTAAGAAAACCGTTGTCGATTGTCCAAAAAAACACGCTAATAGACAACGTTTCTATAAACCGTTGTCTTTGACCCTAAAAAACTCTCGAAGACAACGGTTTTATAGAACCTATAAAACAGTTGTCATTGACCCTAAAAACCGTTGTCTTTGACACCTAAAAGACAACGGTTTTTATAAAACCGTTGTATTTTGTTTAAAAAACACACCTACGACAACGGTTCTCACTAAAACCGTTGTCAAAAAGCATACGACAACGGTTTTTACTAAAACCGTTGTCGTAGGTGTGTTGTTGATCTTGCTTTTTCTTGTAGTGAAACTCTTCCCCCACCACCAACAGTACACATGCACGAAATTTCAAGGAGAATCACGTGGGTTTTGAAAGAAGTTTCGAAGGTTTTCAAGGGAAAAATCACGCCATCGTCTTCGTGCCTTCGTTCTTTGATTTGTCGACGTTAAATCATGCGTTTAAAACGCAATGGCACACCATATTTCTTTCCTTCAAACTTCTATCACACCATAATATTTATTTGAACATGTTTTGAAAGAAAAATAAGGCACACACTTTAATATTTTCGTATATGCATATTGTATTGTTTTAAAAACATGTATTTTGATCCAAAATTCATGAAATTTATGTATCTAAGGTGCTGCCATGATTAGGAATTGGTAGGGTTATGTTTTACACAGGTTTAAGGAGTCCTAATCACCCCAAAACGCTGCAAACATGAGTAGAATAAAGCTGGAACCGTAGGATAGGAAAACGAAAGTAGAACCGTGAGTTGGAGTTGTCTTTGTGTGCATGTGGGATTCATGGGGCTTGGTTGTTTTGCATGGTCCCTTGGGGCTTCGCCAGGGCTGGCTGGGGCTCGAGTAGGGTTGGGGGAGAGGGCCTGGTGGAGTCCTAGAGGGCTAGGACGTGCGCAGCCAGGCTAGGTAGGAGTCCACGCTGCATAGGTCTCTTCCCGTAGGGAGTTGGTGATCGGCTGAGAATTTCAGGGGGCAGTGTCCGAGGATGGTCCAGGGAAGGTTAGGCAGGGCTGGGCTCGGTGGTGGCCTTGGTAGAAGCCTCCACGCCAAGTGACAGCAGCATCACATGAAGAAGCACTAGCGCGCAGCTTGTGTCTTCTGATTCAGAAGCTTCATGCTTGGGCTCCAGGGTTTGGTTGGTCTGGACTTGGTCTGGACGTGGTCTAGGGATGGTCAGGGTCAGGTGGGCTCAGTGGTGGCTCAACTGGAAGTGTCCAAGTTGGGTTAGGAGTCCTAGAAGTCATGGGAGTCTCACGCACAACACCTACAGATTTGTAGCTCGGTTTTGAAGGGTTTGAGCGAGTTATGGGGCTGGTCAGGGGCTTGGGCTGGGTCAGTAGGGTGCCTAGATGGGTTGTATTGGGTTTGACTCAAGGTGGCTCGGGTATGGCTTGAGTATTTTGAGAGATGGCTCGACGTGTTCCACGAAGGGTCAAAAACGAGATTTTAAGAACTAAAATTGAATCCAGGGGTCCACAGGTGTGGCTATGACTTGGAAGGGTAGAATAAAGACTAAAAATGTTATGTTTAAAAATTTGGGATCAAAATATTGAGTTTTGGATTTATCCGAAATTTAATCGCCGCACGGAACGTTGATTAAAGAATTAATTGAAACGTATAGATTTATGCTTTATGAAATTATGACAAACTATATTTAAGCTAAAATAATTATTAAAAGTCTAAATTTTTAATTTGGGAATTTTATATTGAGATTTGGTTTATTTTGGGATTAAAACACATTTATACGTCAAATTTAAATATTAATTTAAAAGTCCTCGATTTAAGCTAAATAAAAATGTGAGAAAATTCTTGTAAGCTTAAATAATTATTTGGGACATGTTAGAGTTAATTAAATTAATAAAATGTATAAAACGCGAAATTCTAAGTCTAGGGATAAAACGGTCATTTTACACCTTGAAATTAGTAAACGTCATAGCAGTTTCCTGAATGTTGTTTTATACGCTAATATGATTATTTGCAATGTTTATGAATTTTTATATGTTAAAATATTATTTTAAATGTTCATGAATAAGTATATGTTAAAATGTTATTTTTAAAACGTTTATGGATTTTATGATGAAATGATAACGTTAAAAGACATGTTGCATGCTTGGTTTAAAAGAAAAAAACGTTATATGCATGTTTAAATTTTTAAAGTGATGAGAATATGAAACGCTAAAGAAAGTGAAGTAATTGTGACTAATACGAGGATATGTTGGAAATATCGTGAGGGTGACGGTCCCAGTGGAAACCCGACGATCGTATTTTCGTGGATACGAATATGTATACGATGATATGATAATACGTAAGGCTAAGACTCAGTTTTCTGTACTAGTTATGATTTATGATTTTAAGTTACGTTAAAGATATTTTATGACTTTGATTATGTTTATGAGTGGGTTTTGAAAGATTATAGTATGGGCTATACTTTTCAAATAAAGTTTTTATGCTTGGAAAACGTTTAACGATTTTATTATTTAAACTATTCCATGGATGTTTAAATGTTAGATGGCTGTATTATTTTTAAAATGGTAAAAGGTATTTTTAAAGTATATCTATGTATTCGGCTGATTTAGTATTGGTGTAACGCCCTGAAAATTCAAAGGTCCACGCGAACCACATGCATACGAGTTATTAAATTCCTTTGTATTTTAATTAAAGGTTTTAATTGCATGGATTAAATATGTTGTGCATATTTTCATGTTTAAAATATACTTTTCCACATTGTTGCATTAAAATGTAATTTTAAAAGGTTATTTGAGTTGCGATCGAGGAACGGAGACCGAGGGCTGAAAAATCGAAAATGTTTTTATTGGTTAATTATTTTTAATTATTTAAAATATAAGTGATGCTTTTTCATATTTTTGAAAATAAGGAGTTTTGAGGTGATTTTATATGTCGGGACGTAAATTTTATCAGTGTTGGTTTTTCAACAAAAATATGAACTTTTTGGCAACCCGGCTAATAAAGTCACAAATTTAGTTAAACTAAACTATGATAATATTTTAATTAATTCCTAATCAAGCACTAGTGGGCCTAATTTGAGGGCTTAATTGGCTTAAGCCTAATTAAAGGATTAATTAGTATATAATATGTTAAACCACTTTAAACCCTACACTCTTCACACCAAAAAACACAATCCTCATGTTCTGAAATTCTCCACAAATTACACACGACACCCACAAGAAAAGCAAGGAAAAATCGAGAGTTTTGCAAGGAATTGCCTAGCCATGGTCTTGCCTCGTTCTTCGTAAATCGTCAACGTATATTCGTGCATTTAAAACGCAAAGGCACGCCATACATCTCTTTTTCTCATCTATCACATCGTATTATCATTTTACACATCTTTAGTATGAAAAACACACACACTTTAAACACCACAAAGTCGAAGGAAACAAGCAACAACGCAGGAAACGATTTTTGTGCTCTCATGGATTTGGGGTGATCGGGTTTCACGAGGAGGGGTTGGCTTGGTCTTGGCTTGGGCCAGGGCTCGGCTAGTGTCTGTCATGGGTCAGGGTAAGAGTCCTAGCCATGATAGGACTAGAGATAAGGGTTGGGGGAGGAGTCCTAGCCACGCTAGGACTCCTCCCCGAGGGAGTTGCTGATGCACGCTTTGGTGCAGCAGTGCGCAGGTGTCGCTGCGGCGCAGCCAGGGGTCACGGGCTGGACTAGGGTGTCTCACTAGGGTCCTAAGAGGGTGCACGACGGGTTGTCTCAGGGGCTGGGGCGTCGGATAGTTTCCTAAGTGCACAAAACTAGAGTCCACGCTTGAAGGGGCTCTCGGCTGCTGCACGTTCGAGGTTTGGGAGTCACGTTGTTGAGCTGGGGTTGGTTTCTTGGGGTCCCAAGGGTCCAGTAGGGTGCACTAAGGGGTTGGTCAGGGTATGGCTCAATGTGGCTCGGGCGTGGCTCGACAAAATTGAGACATGGCTCGAGTGGGACTTGAATAAGTCATATTAGGGTTTTCAAAGCTAAAATAAATCGAAACATAGCTCACGGGGGTCGAGTCATGGTTCACGAGGGCTAATATAATATAAAAAGTCTAAGTTTTATGTTTAGGAATTTTATTTTAAAGTTTAAGATTTTTAGGGATTAAAACACCTTCAAAACGATAAATTAAAGATAAATTAAAAATCCTAGTTTTTAAGTTAATTAAAATTATCAGAATTTTAATTAAAGCTTAAATAATTAATTGGGACATGTTAGAGGCAATGAAATCAAGAAAAAGTCAAAAACGTAAAATGACACGTCCAGGGATAAAACGTTCTTTTTACACCCAAAAAATTAGTAAACGTCATGGCAGTGATCTAAATGCTGTTTTTATGATATTATGATTATTTTTAAATGTTTATGAAATTTTACATGAAAAAATGATGAGTTTTAAATGTCTATGGGATTTTTATGATTTAATGAAAACATTTAAAAGATATGTTGAATGCTTGGTTTCAAAAACAAAAAGGTTATGTTATGCATGATTTTTTTATAAAGTAATGAGAATGTAAAACATTGAAGGAAGTGAAGTAATTGTGACTATTGAGGTTATGAGGTTTAAGGTAAGAATGGGAATATCGTGAGAGAAAAGGCCAAGATAGAGCCTATTTATGGGAAAAGGCCCCAGAGGGAGCCCAACAATCGTATTTCTATTCGATGAGGATAGGCCAGTGCCCAGTTGACCGGTGAGAGTGTTGCTGGTGTCCCTCACCACCCAGTACTGCGGTTTCATGTAGATGGATCCATCGACTTTTTGAGGTTTGAGGAAAGTCACAATTAACGATCTGAATTCAATAAAAAGGAAAAATGTTTATAATCATTATGAAAAGATACATGTTATGAATGAGGAAAAGGAAAATATTGAGGTTTAAGTTATGCATGTTCATATGAATATGTTTATGATGATATTAAAAGATTTATGAAAATGTTTATTAATAGTTTATGAATATGTTTATATTTAAAGTTGATTCATCATTATGAAAATGTTTTTGTTTAAAACTTATGCATCATGAAAATGTTTATGAAAATGGTTATGTTTAAAGTTTATGCATCTTCGTGAAAACGATATTTTAAGTACAAGTATTTTTACGGTGCATGTGTTATGTATATGTATTATTTGTTATCAAGATTATGATGTGTTGAGTCTTTAGACTCACTAGGTGTGATTGATGCAGGTGATTATGATAATAATGTTAATGGAGGTCTTGATGGTTGACTTTGCTGGACTTAAGGTGCACATAACCCGAGGACCGACGCTAGTTTTCCGGACTAGTTTATGATTTATGATTTTACATTATGTTAAGGATATTTGATGACTTTTTTCCGGATTAAGAGTGATTTTTTTAGAGATGATAGTATGGGCTATACTTTTCAGATAATGTTTTGAGGTTTGGTAAAATAGTTGGTTATTTTACTTTTAAAATGGTTCTAAAATATTTTATGCATGTGATTATGTATCTTGGCCGATTTAGTGAGGTTTGGGGAAAAAATAAAAAATTTCAAGCACGTTTTAAGAAAACGATTAGAAGACGTTTCAATTGGTATCAGTGCAAAGGTCCTGTAAAGGGTTGTGCCACCATCTCCTGATATCCTGGAGTACCTGTCATCGTCCACATACAAAGACAACAACAGCCCTATCTGGGGTGAGCAAAGCTCAGTCTGAAGCAACCACAATATATACCACATATATCTACNCTATGCTTTAAGGGTCATGTAATACCAAACATAGCATTGTGTTCACAAACCCCAGAATCAAATCAAATCATATCAGGGTATCCAAGGATCATAGCTCAACGTGCATGTCATGTATGCCACATCAACTCAACAAATAAGGCATATAGACATGTAATCTCAATCCAATCAATCAAACATATATCACAAAAAACAGATACATGTCGTATGTTATCCGATCGCAACATACCTCAATTCTTCGTTCCAGTCGATGTAGCTTTAAGATTTCAGTATAGAAACTCTATCTACATCAATAACACTTTCTTTTCAATCAATATTTTCATTCAATATCAATAATATAAGTTTCAAATATCGTTTGAAACTTCAAAAATTCATATCAAATCGAAATCATAACCTAATTAAATTCCGACTTCAAAACTGAGTTTCTTATCGGTTATTCTACCGCATATATTTATCAAAATTAATAATAACTGACAAATAATTCTTTAATCTCAATCCAACGATAAAAATTCCCTAATTATAATAAATTGGGAAAAATTCAAAATCACATCACTATAATCATCTCTTCTTCGTTAAAATCATACATTATTCAACAATCGTCAATTTCTGTATGATTTAACAATTTATCGGATTTATTCAAAAAATCGACGAATTTCAAACATCACCAAAAATATAAAATTTATACCTCAAATCGAAAATCTGGTGTCAAAGATCCCAGAACTGAAGTCGGTTCGTCGATTGGATAAAACGATAAGTCGCACGATCGAAAAGAAAATCAAATTGATGTTTCTTCTCCCTTCTCTCACCCTCTGTAGATTTGCTTGTACGGTGGAATTTTCAATTCCACCGTGTCAATTTTAAGTTTTTTTTTATTTTTATTATATTATATTATATTATTATTGTATTAAAAAAATTATATAATATAATATATTTTTACTATTTAACTCTTTAACACCGGTATATCTCTTTGGACTAGTCAAACGATCAAATTTTTCAGAAGTCAAAACATGAAACTTCTATATCTTTGAGTTTTCTACGTTATATCCAAATTTCAAATCATTTGGACTTCATATGAAAAATATATGGCACTAATTACCATTTTGCCCTTAAAATTAATTCATTATTTTTCAACTTATTTACGAAAATGCAATCAAAATAAATTGAATATTTTTCAACTTATTTACCAAAATGTCATCAAAGCTATTTTATTCTCGGGGTCTCACATAATACGATATGAAATAAGAAATTATTTGATTTCAATGCACATTGGCTTTGCAGTTGAATTGGACTATATTGATTTTTGGGTTTTAGTATTGACGTTCTAATTTTTGGTCATAAGTTAATCATGAATATTATGAATGCTTTTGGGACGCGTAGATTTTCTAAGAAAATATTTATGATTCGTGGTTACTAGTCGGATTAATTTTTGGGAATTAATCATAAGTAATTATGATTTAAAGACTGAAATTATCTTGGGAAGCAAGAAAATGTTTAAATTGAGATTTTAAGTTTGAGGAAAGGTAAGATTGGTTATGAGAATTGATTTTTGGGTAAATAAGTTTAAAAATTTTGAAATTTTGTTATGGGAAACCTATAGAGGGAATTAAGAATGCCAAGAACTCATGGGTTAATCGTAGGATTTTCGAAATTGAGGAACAATTGGATAATTTTTTAGGAAATTAAGAATTGATTTTGTAATTGTTAAGGAATTTGGGGACTAGTTTAATAATAAGTGAGAATTGAATGGTTAAATGATAAGAATTTTCGATGATTTAGACTTTTAAGAATACTTAAAACCTTGAAATATTGTGGGTTATGACGTTATAAGAAATTTTAATCAAGGATATTGTAGGATTAATCAATATTAGGCTTGAAAATCTAAGCGTCAGTAGGCGTGTTTTAGATTTTAAGGGTAAAGTTTGATAGGTTAACGAACATTTTGGGTATAAAATAAGGAAAATAATATACGATAAGTATGGTCATCCATCTTTTTATATTGGGAATTGTAAGAAAAGTTGAAATTCGAGTTTATGTTAGAAACAACACTAAGTCATTATGAGTTTTTTTTAGTTGCCATTTGAAAATAAGGATTTAGAAGGTAAATTTAATTGGGATCAAGGAGAGGTAAGGACATTTTAGAACTTAAATTTTATCAGAGTAGCGCAGCTGAAGCGTGGATTTTTGGGATACAATAACTAAGTCTAAACTTTTGACTATTAAGGATAAGCGAATTTCGAGTACGAAATTCAATTTAAGGGGGAGAGATTGTAACGCCCCGAAAATTCGAAGGTCCACGCGAACCACATGCATACGAGTTATTAAATTCCTTTGTATTTTAATTAAATGTTTTAATTGCATGGATTAAATTTGTTGTGCATTTTTACATGTTTAAAATATATTTTTCCACATGGTTGTATTAAAATGTATTTTTAAAAGGTTATTCGATTTGAGACCGAAGGCTGAAAAATAGAAAATGTTTTTATTTGTTAATTGTTTTAATTATTTAAAATATGAGTGATGTTTTTTCATATTTTTGAAAATAAAGAGTTTTGAGGTGATTTTATACGCCGGGACGTAAATTTTATCGGTGTTGGTTTTTGAACAAAAATACGAACTTTTTGGCAACCCGGCTAATAAGGTCACAAATTTATTTAAACAAAACTATGATAATATTTTAATTAATTCCTAATCAAGCACTAGTGGGCCTAATTTGAGGGCTTAATGGGCTTAAGCCTAATTAAAGTATTAATTTGTATATAATATGTTAAACCACTTCAAACCCTACACTCTTCACACCAAAAAACACACGCCTCATGTTCTGAAATTCTCCACAAATTACACACGATACACACACAACAAAAGGAAGGAAAAATCGAGAGTTTTGCAAGGAATAGCCTAGCCAAGGTCTTGCCCCGTTCTTCGCAAATCGTCAACGTATATTCGTGCGTTTAAAACGCAAAGGCACGCCATACATCTCCTTTTCTCATCTATCACATCGTATTATCGTTTTACACATCGTTAGTATGAAAAGCATGCCATTCATATAATTATTTTCGAATTTTCACTTATACATGCTTTAAACATATGAACTTGAATTCAAAATCATGTGCTATTCATGTCAAGGGGCTGCCATGATGTTAGGTATTGATCAAGTAAAGATTTTGCATGTTTTAGAGTCCAACACACACAACTTAAACACTAAAAAGTCTAAGGAAACAAGCAACAGTGCAGGAAACAATTTTTGTGCTGTCATGGATTTGGGGTGATCGGGTTTCACGAGGAGGGGTTGGATTGGTCTTGGCTTGGACCAGGGCTAGGCCAGTGTCTGTCATGGGTCAGGGTGAGAGTCCTATCCATGATAGGACTCGAGTTAAGGGTTGGGGTAGGAGTCCTAGCCACGCTAGGACTCCTACCCGAGGGAGTTGTTGCTGCCCGCTTTAGTGCAGCAGCGCGCAGGTGTCGCTGCGGTGCAGCCAGAGGTCACGGGCTGGGCTATGGTGTCTCACTAGGGTCCTAAGAGGGTGCACGATGGGTTGGCTTAGGGGCTGGGGCGTCGGCTAGGTTCCTAAGTGCACAAAACTAGAGTACACGCGTGAAGGGGCTCTCGACCGCTGCATGTTTGAGGTTTGGGAGTCACGTTGTCGAGCTGGGTTGGTTTCTAGGGGTCCCAAGGGTCCAGTAGGGTGCACTAAGGGGTTGGCAGGGTTTGGCTCAAGGTGGCTCGGGTGTGACTCGAAAAAATCGAGACATGGCTCCGGTGGGACTTGAATAGGTCATATTAGGGTTTTCAAAGCTAAAACAAATCGAAACATGGCTCATGGGGGTCGAGTCATGGTTCACGAGGGCTAATATAATATAAAAAGTGTAAGTTTTAAGTTTAGCAATTTTATTTTAAGTTTTGGATTTTTCGGGATTAAAACATTGTCAAAACGGTTAATTAAAGATAAATTAAAAATCCTAGTTTTTATGCTAAATAAAATTATGAGAATATTAATTTAAGCTTAAATAATTAATTGGGACATGTTAGAGGCAATGAAATCAAGAAAAAGTCAAAAATGTAAAACGACACGTCCAGGGGTAAAACGGTCTTTTTACACTTAAAAAATTAGTAAACATTATGACAGTGCTCTAAATGATGTTTTTATGCTATTATGATTATTTTTAAATGTTTATGAAATTTTACATGATTAAATGATGAGTTTTAAATGTCTATAGGATTTTTTTGATTTAATGAAGACATTTAAGAGATATGTTGTAAGCTTGGTTTCAAAAACAAAAAGGTTATGTTATGCATGATTTTTTTATAAAGTAATGAGAATGTAAAACATTGGAGGAAGTGAATTGATTATAACTATTGAGATTATGAGGTTTGAGGTAAGAATGAGAATATCGTGAGGGAAAAGGCCCCAGAATGAGCCCATTTATGAGAAAAGGCCCTAGAAAGAGCTCGACGATCGTATTTCTATTCGATGAGGATAGGTCAGAGCCCAGTTGACCGGTAAGAGTATTGCTGGTGTCCCCCCTCCCCAGTACTGCGGTTTCATGTAGATGGATCCATCGACTTTTTGAGGTTTGAGAAAAGTCACAATTAAAGATCTGAGTTCAATAAAAAAAAAAAATGTTTATGATCATGATGAAAGGATACATGTTATGAATGAGGAAAAGGAAAATGTTGAGGTTTAAGTTATGCATGTTCATATGAATATGTATATGATGATATTAAAAGGTTCATGAAAATGTTTATGAAAAGTTTATGAATAAAGTTGATGCATCATTATGAAAATGTTTTTGTTTAAAATTTATGCATCATGAAAATGTTTATAAAAATGGTTATGTTTAAAGTTTATGCATTTTTATGAAAACGATATTTTAAATACAAGTATTTTTACGGTGCATGTGTTCTGTATATGTATTACTTGTTATTAAGATTATGGTGTGTTGAGTCTTTAGACTCACTAGGTGTGATTGAAGCATGTGATTATGCATCTCGGTCGATTTAATGCGGTATGGAAAAAATAAAGAATAAAAAATTTCTAGCACGTTTTAAGAAAAGGATTAGTAGATGTTTCAAAGGGGAAAAAATTTCTAGCAAGTTTTAAAAAAATGAATAGCAGACGTTTCAGTTGATATCAAAGCAATGGTTCTATAAAGGGTTGTGCCACCATCAGTGCCTGGAAGCTCAGTCGTCAAGCCTCAAATTATAAGTTTACATGCTTTATATGATTTATATGTTGTTACCTGCAAGACTACATGAATTATATGTTTACGTCCCATGTTTAATAGCATTATGAGGATATATGTTTTATATGCTTTAGAATTTTTATACGTGATACGAGATGAAATAAGAAATTATTTGATTTCAACGCATGTTGGCTTTGTGGTGGAATTGGACTATGTTGATTTTTGGGTTTCAGTATTGATGTTCTACTGTTTGGGTCACAAGTTAATCGTGAATATTATGAATTCTTTTGGGATACGTAGATTTTTCTAATAAAATACTTATGACTTGTGGGTACTAGTTGAGTTAATTTTAGGAATTAGACATAAGGAATAATTATTCGAAGACTGCGATGATCTTTGAAAGTAAAAAAAAGTATAAAATGGGTTGTTAGGTTTTAATGAAAAGGTAAGATTGGTTATGAGAATTGATTTTTGGGTAAATAAGTTTAAAATTATTGAAAATTTTGTTATGGGAAACCTGCAAAAGGAAATTAAGAATGTCAAAAACTTATGGGTTAATGGTAGAAATTTTCGAAATTAAAAACCAAATGTGATAATTTTGAGGAAATTAGGAATTAATTTTGCAATTGTTAAAGAATTTGGAGACTAGTTTAGCAATAAGTGAGAATTGAATGGGTTAAATGATAAGAATTTTTGATTATTTAGACTTTTTGAATATTTGGAACCTTGGGATATCTTGGATTATAATGTTATAAGGAATGTTAATCAAAGATTTTTAAGGATGAATCGATATTATGCTTGAAAATCTAAGCGTTAACGGGTGCATTTGAGATTTTAATGTTGAATTAAGATAAGTTCATGAACATTTTGGGTATAAAATAAGGGAAGTAATATACGATAAGCGTGGTCATCCATCTTTTAATATTGAGAATTGTAAGAAAAGTTGAAATTCGAGGTTTTAATAACATAGAACTAAGTCGTCATGGGTCTTTTTAAGTTGCAATTTGCAAATAAGGATTTAGAAGGAAAAAATTAATTGGGACCTAGGAGACGTAAGGACATTTTAGAATTTAAGTTTTATCAGAGTAACGCAGCGAAAACGTGAATTTTTGGGATACTAGAACTAAATCTAAACTTTGGGTTATCAAGGATAAGCAGGTTTCGAGGACGAAATTCAATTTAAGGGGGGAAGATTGTAACGCCACGAAAATTTAAAAGTCCAAGCAAACCACATGCTTGCGAGTTATTAAATTCCTTTGTATCTATACAATCTTATTAAGGCTCAGCACATTATAAAAACCGTCAACAAGGACACCAACTTATTTATTTCCTTTTTTGCCCCTCATTATCTTTGTACAGCCAACTCAAATATGATCCGAGCCCTTGCAGCCCATAACCCCTAATCCGGCCCACTTCATTTGTACATATGTTGGATTTTAGATTGGTTTCAAACAGATAATATTAGCAACCAAAACCTACGGCTTTTGCTCCGAACTCCTTTATCGCGATAACATACGGCTCAATTGACTCACAGTCGAACGAATTACTAATCCGGAAGGCAAACAATCCAGGTAAGAATCGGCTATACCTGTTTGATTTTGTTTGTGATGGCTTCTATGTGCATGATTTTTTATATCTTTGTTGTCCTCGGAGCAGTTACTGAAATTCACTGGTTGGTTTTCTTTAATTCAATATAATTGTTATTTTACAGTGAATTTCGTTTTGGGTTTTCTCCATTTCAATATTATTGTTCTTTTGCTCTTTCAGAAACTAGCTGTACAGCCTATTTTCGGTGAGGGCATTGGATTAATAGCTTCATCAGATTGTTGCTTATTCCCGAATCTAATTCAAGAAAATTTGACGTCGATAAATTCTTTAGACGGTCTTGAGCGATGACTACTCAATTCGGCATTACCAAAACCTACTGATTTTACATATTCTTTATAGTATTTGATGTGACTTCGTTGAAATGGATAAGCCGGGTAAGGAGCTCCAACGGGTCAAATCAATAATTTATAGTTTTTGGGGAATTTGAGTGAAGATAATGGCTTTAATAGCACCTGCAAACAATGAAAAGAACTCGTGAATGGGCGCCGGAGGGGTGTCCGGCGTGGCCACTCCGATGCTTAAGTCAGCAGGTTGAAGATGAACACAAGTAATATTTGGGAGAAAATATGTATAATGCTTAAGAGTTCAAAGATTTCAGACCCTATAAATGACATTAATACCTGCTATTTATAGTAGAAGATGAGGTAGGTACCTCGATTCCAGTGTTACCTACTAAGTATGGCAAGTCGGCTGCTCATACTCTATCTTCTGATGACTTATAGGACA
This sequence comes from Primulina huaijiensis, assembly GCF_012295235.1. Classification (NCBI taxonomy): domain Eukaryota; kingdom Viridiplantae; phylum Streptophyta; class Magnoliopsida; order Lamiales; family Gesneriaceae; genus Primulina; species Primulina huaijiensis. Next base: position 10,285,271 of record NC_133309.1, on the reverse strand, counting down.
CTCCAAGCCCAAGTTGTTCTAACAGATTAAACGTCCTGTATCAATCATACTCGAGTATGGTTCAATTCTCGAGGTGGCTCGGGCAATTGATTACCCGGGTACTTATATGAGAGCTCGGGCGATGATTGCGCGGGAGACCGGGCTGTTCGAAGAATACTTGGGAAATATGTAGTGCTCGGGCTCCTGATAGTGTCCGGGTCATCAACGACCCGGTTTCTTATGGCAACGACCCGGATCCTTATGGGGGTATCACCACCGATCCCTAAAATAGTCGGGCTAGAGCTTGACTCGCTGTCCCGATCAGTCCAAGATAATTAACAGTGCACAAAATTTTAGTCTTCAAATATCCCATAGATGAGATAAAATGCTGAGACCTCCTGTCCCCTGGATTCATAATAACTTATTGTTTAACATTATTGGGCCCTGTCGCTATTACCACGATGACACGTGTCATAGCATAAATTCCCGCCTAAAAGACGTTTCGCATTTCGAGAAGTGGATAAGTCTGACGCCTTGATAACCGTACACGTCTTTTCACCTCTTGGCCCCATTTCCAAAAACGTATCTTAGTCGTTCGTGCATTTACAGATCAACGGCTGTGATTAGCTCCTTCCCCCTATACATAGCCATTCACCCACTTTTCAATCGTACTAACAAACTGTCATCCAGGAAACACAATGGCTGGTGCAAGTAGTTCAAAAACTCCGAGTATGACCGAAGCCTTAAAGGAATCCGCTCTAGAGATTCGAAAATCTACTATGGAAGATGAAGTGTTTCACGTAATTCTTGACTACTGGGAAGAGCTTCAGGGGCTGAAACTTCTTTATGATTCTGGAGAAGCTATCACTCCTAGCCTGGTTGCCAAACTGAGGAGAGTGCGAGTGCACTTGCATATAGCTGAGTGGGTAGACGTCTTTACAGATGGTCGTATCTACCAACTAATGCTTCGGAAAGAAATAAAGATCCTTAAGCGTGATTCAGACAGCTTCCTGAAGACTTCCACCGGACCTTTAGCTGCTTAGGTGAAAATATGGATAATTGCTGTAGAGGAAGAATACGATGATGTAGTACGTGCTAATGTCTATTGTTGAATAAAATACTAATTGAAGCCTGTCTCTGTCGTTATTTTGCTGTAATCCTTTAAGTTTATCGGTTGATGCATATATACCGCAAGTGGAACAAGGTTAATTGATAAAATCACAATGCCAAACCTTAACATCTCCCGGGCTTTCCTTGAAATGCCCGGGACTCTAGCCTCCCGGGCTCTGAATACGGTGCTCTGTCGATTACTCTTCTCGGGTATTCCAAGAGACGTCATTATGACACACGCCTCGCATTCATATCATTCCATGTTCCAAGAATTTGTTAATTCCGATACATTGATACCTGTAGCCCCGTCTTTCTTCATAAATAAAAAACGTTTAAGTTACACACGGCTCTCCACCTTCTTCAACATTAAATACCACCTGTCTATAAATAAGAAGATGAAAGTGAAATAAGAACAATAATCCAATATGCCGAGTTCGAGTGAGTCTACCGCTTGTAGCAGTACGCATGCCATTGTCACAGATGAGATGCTTCCTTATCTGGAAGACTTGAAGAAAACTATTGAAGAATATATCTCAGTAAAGGTTATGTCTTCATGGTTCAAGATTCAAGATCTCCAGAATTCTTATCAACATGGTTTGGCATTTACTCGTTCCCAGAGGGCAGTAGCGAGAAGATACAAACAACAATTTGATGTCAACCACGTTACAGAGCTAGCAACTGACCAAGTTCTCCTGCATGCAATGCTATGGAAGGAGTGGCATCAGCTAAAGAAGATTTCCTCTGCCGAATCCTTCACTAGTTTAAGAATCCATGAACTGAATAATTGGATAGTTGAGTGGCAGGATTCTGTAGATTCTGAACTAGCTGCTGTAACGTGGCACAGATTATTTCCTCAATAAAATTTTAGTAGATGTAATTTTTTTTTTTTGCTTCCTCTTCTTCTGCCAATGAATTCTGGGTTTTAAAATGAAATGCTGGGTTCTCACACCGCCCGGGTTTAAAATAAAATGTTGGGTTTTAATTAGAGTACCGGGGCCTCAAATCTCCCGGGCTAGTAATAAGATTTCGGGGCTTGATATCTCCCGGGGTTAACATGAGGTGTAGGTTTCTTAAATCTCCCGGGTTGTTGATGAGGTGTCAAAATGACGTGTGCCCTTTCGTTCTAACGGTCAAGAACGTTTCGCCTTACGAGGAACCGATAAGTCTGACACTTTAATAATTGCGTGTGTCCCTTCGTATACCGGCACACTTTTCGGAGTGCATCCTGATCGTCCAAGTGTGTTTGGATCGACGGCCGAGATCAGTTCACACAGCCTATATATATTAGGCCTCCTATTTTCAAAAAAAACACTTATAAATTTGAAATCTCGGCGAAGCCCTGGCGAATTTTCTCCCTGAAGCTCCTCCGCACAAAATCACCTAGCTCCAACGATCCCCAACCATCCTCCTCCTAAAAACTCGTAAGTTTTTCCTTCGTAATATGTCTAATTCTACTTCTTCTACCTCTGGAGCTAATGTGCGGGGCTCTCCTAGCGATGAATCCACCGCACTGCGCTCTGATTCCTCTCCTTCTCCGCCTCGCCGTTCTATCACTCAACCTTATAAAAAACAAAAAACCCTTCTATTCAAACCCTCCTCTTCAAAACCCTCCTCCTCGGGCACTTCCCGAGCCCCAGGAAAGGGCAAGGGTAAGGGAAAAGCTCGGGTTTCTGACCGCCCTTCTTCTGAGGCCCCGGGAGTTCCTTGGTTCTCCTCAATGAGCAGCACTTTGCGCTCGGGGGCGGATGAGGAACTCCGTACCTTAGGAGTTATTCCCTCTTCCTTTCCTATTATTATACCCGGCCCCTCTGATCGGGCAGATAGCCCTCCTCCTGGGTATACTACTTTTTTCCGGGACCAAATCAAGAATGGTCTTCGCTTCCCCATCCCTTCTTTTTACATCGAGGTCGCCAAATTCTTTGGGGTGCCTGTCAATCAATTTCATCCCAACTCTTTTCGGATTATGGCCTCGGCTTTTGTCCTTTTTCGTATGCATAACCTTGTTATTAACCCCCTTATTCTTCATTACTACTTTACCTGTAGGCTAGGTGATAATGCTTTTTCCCTTTCTGCCCGGCTTAACGCCCGGTTCCTTGATGACATTCCTTCTTCCCAAAAAGGATGGAAAGGAAGATACTTTTTTATACAACTCCCATCTTCTCTCTCCTGTCTAACAGGGTTTCTTCCCTCCCTTCCTCCCCAGCCTGTCCTTCCCCGTGCTTACAAATTCGAGGAATTTTACACCCGAAGCCAAGACTTGGTGGAGGGTCAAAAATTCTCTTCCTCCTCCCTTATTTCCCAGGAGCACTTGATCACTTATGGGCTGAGCGTCCGGGCTGAAGACCCGATAGATCGGGCAATTGACGAGGTGGCTGGCTCGGACCCTCAACCCGGTAACTTTCTAATTCCTGTCTTCTTTGTTTGTTATTCATCCGTCCTTTATAATCTTTTCTAATCCTCTCTCTTATTGCGCAGATTCCTCCAAAATGCAAGAGGCTTTTCTCCAGAAATGGGAAGAGGAGAGGGTTGCCAAGGAGAAGAAATTGGCAGCCCGGAAGGCTGCCCGTGAGAAAAAACAGGCCGAGGCAGAAGCAGCGCGGCAAGCTGAGCTGAACCGGGTGGATACCCAGCAAGAAGAGCTGACCCGGGATTCATCCCAGGAAGACCCCGAAGACCACACTCCCCTTGCCCGGAGGAAGCGAAAGGCTGTCGCAAGCCCGGTGCGGATTCTGGGTGAATCTAACTGGGAAGGAGGGCAGAGCTCGTCAGCCACTCCTCCCCAGCGTCAACCTACAGAGGAGCCTTCCCAAGAGCCTCTTCTGACCGATCAACCCACCTGGCCCAACATCTTCTTGGAGGGAGCTTCTTCAACAGGTATTCGGCGCTTAAAGCTTATGCTCACTCTTGAAGAAGATGCCTTTTTGAAGAATTTTGGGCCTGGTGCTCGGTTCCTTGAGGGATCTAACCGATTCCTATCTGTAAGTCTTTTCTTTATTCTTTTTTCCTTCATTTATCCTTTCTTTTACTAACTTGCTTTGTACAGGCTGCCCAAATGATGATCTCGGCCTTCGAGGAAGTGGCGGCAGTGGCTACCAAGAAAGGTCAACAAACCCGGGCTGCTCAAGAAATCCAAGATCAACTGCACGGAGAGCTTGCTCGGTCTAAAAGCCTTCACGAAGAGGAAATCGCCATTCTAAAAGCTTCCTTGGAGTCGGCTTACACGGCACTAGACAAGTCTCGGGAGGACCTCAATGAAGCTACCATTCGGGAGGAGAATCTGCGAGGTGCCTTGTCTGTCTCGGAGTCGAGAAACCATTCTCTATCCGAGCAGATAGAAGTTCAACAATCTCGAGCAGAGAGGGCCGAGAATGCTTTGTCTCTGGCGGAGCATAATAAGGATAAATGGCAAGCTTCCTTCCTTCAATCTCCTCAGTTCAATAAGGCTGTGATAGATAAGGCTTACCCTCTTTTCAAGACCAGTTTTGACAAGTGCCGGGAACAATTTGAGGGAGCTGGACTCTTACCCCAGGATAAGGAAAATTTTCCTGATTTTGGCCTGGCCATTGCATCCCTTCCCAAGGATGGTGAGGAGGAGAAGGAGGAAAACCAGGAAGACGAGCCAGGATCCGACCATATTGATATAGACTAGGGTTGTATTCTCTTTTTTTTTTCTTTATTTCTGTAATTCCTGTCCTCGGATTTTTATTGAACAAATTCTTTCCTTCAATAGTGTCTCGATTAATCTCTTGATAGCCGAGTAATACCATTGTTTTTTATGCAAACATCAAGAAAATAGTTCAAGTGTTGAGAACTAACCGGGACCTTTTAGTAAACAATTGAGATAAGAAAAGAACATATTTTCGTAACGAATGAATGTCCCTAGCCTGGCTCCTGCCGAGTTAAGAATAATCAAGGTGTGTGGCCCAGGAACACGTCGCGGGACATGTGAATGGTCGAGGTGTGGTTCCACGAGCCAGGGTGTAGTGCCCTGGGCTTTTAGATCCAAGGTGCGGAGCCTTGGGCCGGGGAACATGTCCCGGGACTTGTGAATGGTCGAGGTGTGGTTCCCCGAGCCAGGGTGTAGTGCCCTGGGCTTTTAGATCCAAGGTGCGGAGCCTTGGGCCGGGGAACATGTCCCGGACTTGTGAATGGTCGAGGTGTGGTTCCCCAAGGCAGGGTGTAGTGCCCTGGGCTTTTAGATCCAAGGTGCGGAGCCTTGGGCCGGGGAACATGTCCCGGGACTTGTGAATGGTCGAGGTGTGGTTCCCCGAGCCAGGGTGTAGTGCCCTGGGCTTTTAGATCCAAGGTGCGGAGCCTTGGGCCGGGGAACATGTCCCGGGACTTGTGAATGGTCGAGGTGTGGTTTCCCGAGCCAGGGTGTAGTGCCCTGGGCTTTTTAGAACCAATGTGCGGAGCCTTGGGCCGGGGAACATGTCCCGGGACTTGTGAATGATCGAGGTGTGGTTCCCCGAGCCAGGGTGTAGTGCCCTGGGCTTTTAAATTGGTTCTTCCCGAGTCTGAGATACGACAAATAATATAATACTTCTCTTTGAGAAAAACAGATCTTTCATTATATCTTCAACCAATCAATTACATCTGTTAGGAATAGTACTGCTTTAAATTAAATACATTCCAAGGCCTTTTGAGAGAGCGTCCCTGCGTGTCTTCTAAATAAAAAGATCCCGAGCTAACCCTCCGGGCAATTTTATAAGGACCTTCCCACCGAGCTTCTAGTTTCCCCACATCCCCGGCTAGATTAACTTTTTTCATGACTAAATCCCCTATTTGAAAATCTCGAACTCGGACCTTTTTATTGTATGATTTCATGACCCGACCTCGGTATGCTTCCATTCAAATTATTGCTCGGTCTCTTATTTCTTCTACCAAATCCAATTCCATGGCCCGACTTTGATCATTGCCGCCTGGATAAGATTCTACTTGGGGAGAAGTTTGCCCAATTTCAACAGGAAGGACTGCTTCAGAACCATATACCAGGTTGAAAGGAGTTTCTTGAGTAGGTGCTCGGGGAGTAGTTCTGTACGCCCAGAGAACACTGGGTAATTCTTCCACCCAATCTTTTCCCTTGCCTTGTAGCCTGGTCTTCAATGCTTGTATAATAATTCTGTTAATAACTTCTGTTTGACCATTAGCTTGAGGGTAGGCCACAGAAGTAAAAGACTGAGTAATTTTCATTTCATGACACCAAGATGTAATTCCTTTTCCCTGAAATTGTCTCCCATTATCTGAGATTAGTCTTCTGGGTACTCCAAACCGGCACACAATGTTCTTCCACAAAAATTTCAATACTTCCTGCTCAGTAATTCTAGCCAATGTTTCGGCTTCTACCCATTTGGAAAAGTAATCCACAGCCACCAGTAAGAACTTCTTTTGAGCCCTGGCAGTTGGGAAAGGACCAACAATATCCAGGCCCCATTGATCAAAGGGGCAAGATGCCCAGATCGGCTTCATGGGAGTGGCCGGACTGTGCTGGAAGTTTGAGTGATGTTGACATTTCTTACAAGCCTGGACCACTTGAGCAGAATTCTGGCTAAGAGTTGGCCACCAGAATCCGGCAAGCATTGTCTTCCGGGCCAAAGCCATCCCTCCGTCATGCTCAGCACAACATCCCTCATGTATTTCTCGGAGGACATAATCCACTTCTCCTTCAGATAAGCATTTTAGCAGAGATCCCTAGAATGATTTTCTGTATAAGATTTTATTTAAGAGAACGAACCTGGGAGCTTGTCTCTTAATTCTTTGAGCCCGAGTCCTGTCTTCAGGTAATTCATTTGTTGTAATGAATTTAATCAATGGCTTCATCCAGGAGTCCTCGGGTACTGGTAGTATTTCTTCCTCGGTGGACAAGACCAAACTGGAAACATGCAAAATTTCTCGGGTGTTGACTTCTGATAATGAGGCAGCCATTTTTGCTAGAGCGTCTGCCTCTCATTTTCCTCCCGGGGTATTTGTTCGATACTCCAATCCACAAAGATTGCTGCCTGGGTTTTTATGAGCTGTAAATATTTGAGCATCCTATCATCTTTAGCTTCATAAGCACCCTTTATCTGCTGAGTGATTAATTGTGAATCAGAATATACAATAATACGGGAAGCTCCAATCTCTTTAGCAGCTCGGATTCCTGCAAGGACAGCTTCATACTCGGCTTCATTATTAGTAACCCGGGAATCAATCCTTAAAGCCAACTTAATCTTCTCTCCTGGAGGAGATATTACTACAACACCTATTCCGCACCCTGCAAGGCTAGACGCCCCATCCACAAACACCCTCCATACTTCATCTTCAGCAGGTTGTACCATCTCGGACAAAAAGTCTGATAGGGCTTGCGCTTTAATGGCCACCCGGGGTTTGTATTCGATATCATACTCTCCTAACTCCACTGGCCATTTGATCATTCGCCCTGATACTTCCGAATGAGTCATGATCCTGCCTATAGGACTATTAGTCAAGAAAATTATTCGATGTGACAGGAAGTAAGGCCTTAGCTTCCGGTCTGTCATGATCAAGGCCAGAGCAATCTTTTCCACTTCACTGTACCGGAGTTCGGGTCCTCTCAGAGCATGGCTGACATAATAAGCAGGCCTTTGATCGGAGCCTTCTTCTTTTATTAGAACTGAGCTGACAGCATACTCTGTGGTGGATAGATAAACAAATAATTTTTCCCCGGGCTCTGGTTTCACCAACACAGAGAGCTCTGCAAGATGGATCTTCAAGTCCTGGAAGGCCTGTTCACATTTATCATCCCATCCGAATTGTCGTGCCTTCCTCAATACCTGAAAGAAAGGATAACTCCTGTGTGCTGATCGGGAAATAAATCGAGAGAGGGAAGCAATCATCCCGGTCAGCTTTTGTACGTCTTTGACAGATCGAGGAGAAGGCATGCACAGCACGGATTTGACTTTCTCCTGATTTACCTCAATTCCTCGATCTGTCACTATGAATCCCAAGAATTTTCCACTCTTTACGCCAAAAAATGCACTTGGCTGGGTTAAGCTTGATTCCGTAATGTACGAGAGTGGCAAAGGTTTCTTCTAGATCCTCAATAAAGCTGGCCACCTCCCGGGTTTTCCCCAGGATATCATCCACATAGACTTCCACGTTTCGCCCCAATTGCATCTCGAAGACTTTGTTCATCAAACGCTGGTAAGTAGCTCCTGCATTCTTTAACCCGAAAGGCATTACAATATAACAAAATGTACCTCCCGAGGTGATGAAGCTAGCTTTATCTTGATCACTCTTGGCCAGGGGGATTTGATGGTACCCCTGGTATGCATCCATGAAGCTCAGTAATTCGAAGCCCGATGTGGAATCCACCAATTGATCAATACGGGGCAGAGGATAATGATCCTTGGGACATGCCTTATTGAGATCGCGAAAATCCACACACATGCGCCACTTCCCTGTTGATTTAGGCACTAATACCACATTCGAGAGCCAAGTGGGGAATTGAATTTCCCGAATGTGACCGGCTCTCAAAAGCTCTTTTACTTGTTCATCAATAACTTTGTCCTTTTCGGGGCCAAAGTGTCTCTTTTTCTGCTTTATCGGGTGAGATCCCGGAAGGATATTTAGTCGGTGCTCAGATATCAAGGGAGAGATTCCCGTCAATTCCTGCTGAGACCATGCAAAAACGTGAATATTATCCTTTAAACAGTTAAGTAGACTGACCCGAGTGGATATGTTAAGATCTCGGGCCACCCGGATCTGCTGTCCTGGTCCAATCTCCACAACTTCCTGCTCCTCTTCTGCCACAAAATGCACTTCTCCCTTCTCAACTGCTCCTCCACCTACTTCATCAGTTCGGGCCTTCTTCCCAGCCTTCTTTGCTTAGCTCTGATCTACCCGGACAGCTTCTACATAACATTTCCGGGAGGAAGGTTGGTCTCCCCGGACTTCACCCACTCTACTGCCAACCGGGAACTTAATCTTTTGGTGATAGGTAGATGCTACGGCTTTTAATTCATTCATAGCGGGCCTCCCCAAAATTATATTATATGATGAAGGGGAGGCTACCACAGTAAAAGTAGTCATCACCGTCTTTTTGAGATCCTGGGAACCCAGGGTTAGTGGTAGGACTATTTCTCCTTCCGGGTAGACCACATGGCCAGCAAAACTAAAGAGGGCAGTTTCCACGGTTTCCAAATGGTAGCCCTGCAAATCCATCTGCACAAAAGCATCTTTAAAAATTACATTTACAGAGCTTCCCGAGTCAACAAAGACTCTCTGAATGTCATAATTGGCCACTCGGGCTTGGATAACCAGGGCATCATTGTGGGGCAGGTTCACCCCCTTCAAATCCTCTGGGCCAAAACTGATGACCGCTTCACTCCTTCTCATTCCATCTACCTCCATACATTCCCTCCTACTCCTCGACTTCCTCGCCCGGTTGGAGTCTCCATCAGTAGAGCCTCCTGATATCATTTTTATCAATCCTGTAGCAGGGGGTGAATTCTTTTTCGTCTCAAGATCGGGCTCTCTTCTCCTAACGGGCTCTCCCCTCGGTACATTCCTCATACTTCTTCCCCGAGCGTTGGGCCCTGGCTGTGAAGATGTCCATGGCAATCTCGGCCTCTTATGGGCTTGACTTTGCTCTGGGGCGGAAGGGAAGGGATAGTTTCCCTTCAACGTTTTGCAATCTTCGGTGTTGTGATAACACACCTTATGGAGAGTACAAAATCCTCTTTTCTCAGGTCGAGATAATTGATGGTCCGGGGCCAGATCCCTATTGCACTCCTGAACCTCTCTGTCCTGGGTAATCTTAAGAGGCACGTGGTGAGAGAAGTGTCCTGGATTATTCCTTCTCTGTCCTTTCTCCTCGGGCCTAGCTACCCGGTCTCCTCTTTCTTTCCTTACAGCTTCCCTCTTCTGCTTCTGGGCTTCCTCCATGTTGATGTATTTTTCTGCCCGGGATAATAAGTCTTCGAAATCCCCGGGCACTTTTTTGGTCAACGACTTGAAAAATTCACCCTCCCTCAAGCCTTGGGTGAATGCCGTAGTTTTTGTTTCAGTAGCGCAAGTAGGTACATCCAAAGCCACTCTATTAAATCTTTTAATATAAGCCCTCAAACTTTCATCCAGGTTCTGTTTGACTTCAAAAAGACTAAAAGCGGTCTTCTTGTATTTCTTGCTGCTACTGAAGTGGTGTAGGAACACCTTCTGGAAGTCTTTAAATGAATTAATACTCTGAGGGGACAGTCCCTCAAACCACCTTTGAGCTGAGTCCACCAAAGTGGTGAGGAACACTTTACACTTGATTCGATCTGTGTAACAGTGTAACATGGCCATGTTTTCAAACCTGGCTAGGTGCTCCTCAGGATCCGCATTGCCATCGTAATCTTTTACTTTGGCGGATTTAAAGTTCCCGGGAAGAGGTTCCCGGACAATGATATCAGTAAATGGGCAGCCCTTAGCAGTAGCTCGAGAAATGCTACGACTCTCCAACTGCCCTTCCAGAACTTTCATTTTCTGTCTTAACTCCAACAACTCCTCAGCCACGGTAGGTGATTTGGATCCAACACTAGACTCCTCATCCTCTCCTCTCACTTCCTCCTCCCTCAACTCTTGCTCTTGCTCCTGCTCATTGATTTGCACATCCCCGGGTGGTGTAACTTGACGAGAAGTTTCTCTCCTGGCCACAGCCTTCTCCACCGCTTTGGAGATTATTCTTGCCAACTCCTCCGGGGTCATGGTAATAAGATTGGGTCCCGTGGGAGGAACACCCTCACCTTGCCCCGAAGTACGCGCATTATCCCCATGAGCCCGGGAATTTTCTTGGTTAGTTCTTCGAGTATGAGCCATATCAACGCCTTAATCTCAAGTTTCTCACAGACGGCGCCAATGATGTGACTTCGTTGAAATGGATGAGCCGGGTAAGGAGCTCCAACGGGTCAAATCAATAATTTATAGTTTTTGGGGAATTTGAGTGAAGATAATGACTTTAATAGCACCTGCAAACAATGAAAGGAACTCGTGAATGGGCGCCGGAGAGGTGTCTGGCGTGGCCACTCCGATGCTTAAGTCAGCAGGTTGAAGATGAACACAAGCAATATTTGGGAGAAAATATGTATAATGCTTAACAGTTCAAAGATTTCAGACCCTATAAATGACATTAATACCTGCTATTTATAGTAGAAGATGAGGTAGGTACCTCGATTCCAGTGTTACCTACTAAGTATGGCAAGTCGGCTGCTCATACCCTATCTTCTGATGACTTATAGGACACTCCAAGCCCAAGTTGTTCTGACAGATTAGACGTCCTGTATCAATCATACTCGAGTATGGTTCAATTCTCGAGGTGGCTCGGGCAATTGATTACCCGGGTACTTATATGAGAGCTCGGGCGATGATTGCGCGGGAGACCGGGCTGTTCGAAGAATACTTGGGAAATATGTAGTGCTCGGGCTCTTGATAGTGTCCGGGTCATCAACGACCAGGTTTCTTATGGAAACGACCCGGATCCTTATGGGGGTATCAGTATTCATAAGCCCGCTCGTGAGTATCAATTTCCATATCATCCAGAGGATTTAAAATTTAATTTTCCAACACAATAACGCGACTAGAATCCATTTTCAACAGAATCAACACAAATTACAGAAAAACCAATAACCAGCAGGAACACCCGTAGGACCAAAAAAATTTAACTCTGAAAAATAAATCTGAATATTCTTAAGCAATATTTTTTATTCACCGATCTCTTTTGCAACTTCAGTAGGATGTTTTGAAGACAACCTCTTCAATGCTAATGAAATCTCTTAAAACTGTTTGACTGGGGTATTAAAATGTGAGAGAAAAACCAGAAGAAAACAAAGAAATGGCTTTGTAGAGGCAAGTGTTGAACACTTTCTCCTTAAGAAGAATTTGCCCTCACAATGTGCTTGAGTTTTGTGGCAATCTTCTCCCAAGATACAACTACAACTCTTGAATAATGAGCACTCAAATATTCAAATTCTTTCACAAGGAAATGAAGGAAACTCTCTCTTTTAGAAGAAGGAAGAAGGAGATGCAAAAAGATGTAATGTATGTTTGATTTTCAAAATATCAAATATTTAATGTTTTCCAAATGAAGAGACATGATCTTTCATTAATGGGGATGTCCCTTGTCCATGGTAACTGATCACAATCATCAAACAATGCCAAGGAAATGAAAAAATACAAAAAAAATCGAAGGGACACGAAAACAGCACGAAGGGACCCGCGCGCGCGCAGCACCTGCCGAGAGCTCTCGGCAGGAGCGCGCGCACTGCCGAGCGCTCTCGGCAGCGCTCGGCAGGCTCGCGCGGCTGCGCGTGCTGCTGCCCTCGGCAGGCGCTCGCGCGCGCCTGCGCGCAGAACTCGCGCAGCCGCGCGCAAGTCACTGTTCACGAATTTTTTTTTTTTTTTCGATTTTCGATTTTTGTCTCCTACATGTTCTGACTACTCGTTTGAGTTTCTTTCAACATATGATAAACTCTTTCGAGTTTTATTCAGAACCGCCGAACTTAATATTCGTTCATTAAGTATCGTTTTTGCGTTTCGAATTTTTCCAATCAAACACATTGATTAATTTGCTTAAATTTCATTCATTAAGCATCAAATTTTCCAACAAAATTATATGACTTGAAGACTTTAAATGTGATTGATGGGTTTTGCGAACAAATTTCATAAAATTATTATTATTATTATTATAGCATGGTTTTATAAATTTAATTTAAATATATGTTTTTGGTAATTTTGATGACATATACTTGGTAACTGCGGTTGCCTCTGCTTGAATGTCCCAATTTTGAGGGCAATCTTGGTTGTACTGTTCATTGGTTTTTTGAAACTCAAATACCAAGTGAACTTAGGAAACTTCAAATTAATTGTCGATTATCTTACTTGTTGATGCTTTGCTTGATGATTATTTTTACTTGCTTCAGCATTTTGATATAATTGATGGCTGCAATATTGTGCAATTTATGTTTCTTGATCATAATGATGTGTCTTTGAAACTGATCCTAATTGTTTCATTTAAAGTAATTGTGTTCAGATCAGTAACATATTTGTTTTATACTTTCGTATGAGGAATTGATATAATATTATCTATGTTTATATATACCTATCTAGGAATTTAACTGTTGTCTGTTCATGTAATTTCAGCTGATGAGTTTATTAATAAAAGCTTCGTCCTTGATGTAATGTGTTGGTCAAATAAAGGATCTAAATTATGTTATGATGTTCGTATGGCAACACTCAATTATCAACATGGCATAGAAAATAATAGTAATTGTAATATGAAAATTGTAAAATGTGAGTTCAGGTGTGTCCTATATATAGTTATGCTCAACAAAAGAATGTATTATAATATAATTATATAATATTTGAGACTTATTTTAATTTAGATTTTAATAACACAAAATCTTATTCATGTTTTCACAATAGTTTATCCAATTAAAACATGTTATCATCTTCTGCCATCAACTTTCTTCATCTATATCCTTCATTTTCATTTAATCCTTACAGAAATTTACATTAATTTTTTTTTATGTTGTATTGATTCTTTAATTTTTCTTAAGTTCGTTTTCATGTTCACCAATTGACTATGTTTTTTAAATTTTCATATATTCAAAAATACCATTATATGATGTATGGATTATTAGTTTGGTTTGTTAATTTATTACTGCGGAAATTTTTGCGATATTTTAGTACTCAAATATATTTATGTCTCTTTATTATTTATTTTATTAAAGTTTAGATGTTCAGAAATACTGCTTATCCTCATCTAAAATGTGCGGCACCCAGTTTTCTTTACCCTTTTGTCCTCTTACTTCACCTTAGTAATATTTTCCTCTCTCACAATCACTCCATGTATCCAATAAAACCGTTTCAAACGATATTTTATTCTCATACTATGCACGATTCTCTCTACACTCATGTTCTCTTTCCAATTCCAAAAGTTCTCTCTTATATTTCACAAAAGACCTATTTCTTTCCTCTGAATCTCTATGATTGTTGGTTTAGCTTCACGAAATTCGCTTCCCTCTTTCAAATTTTCTATCTCGAAAATCTTTCACATAAGACTTTCTTTCCTTTGAATTTGTTGGTGAAGATCTTTCACACAAGACTTTCTTTCCTCTTAATTTTTTGGTTTGGCTTCACGAATTTCGATTAACTTTTTTCAAATAATGTAAGTTTCCTCCCTCTTAATCTCACTGGTTTTTCTTGGTTTTCATTTACTATGTAAGGATGGCTTATACACGTTTTTGTTGAATATCTATTCTATTTTATTAAAGATGAGCACATTATAGAAACTGTCAATGAGGTCACCAAATTATTTATATCCATTTTTTCCCCTCAGATATGTTAACAATAGAATTTAACCGTCTTTCTCTCATTCCACGTCTAAAGAAATTGATTCAATTTCAAAATTTCAACCACATAGGGCCACCGGCCCACCACCCACATTACTGGAAGAAAATGCTTCATTTGCATTTCAATTTCAAAATCTCCATCTCTCACCCTCCACGTTCGAGAGCAAGCTGCTTCAAATTTAAAAAACCTCCCCCGTCCCATTTTTAAAGGAAGAAAACTGCTTTGATCTCAAAATTTATCTTTTTAAGATATTGCACACTGGAGATTGGCCAATGAAGAACAATTTTCCTCTCCAAATCGGTAATTTATATTTCATTTTCTCATTCTCACTTTCTCAATATCAGCACTAATCTTTGCATATTATCTCAATTCTATTTTTGAAATTTCAGTCAACGTACAAATGGCCCTCTACTCAACTCTGCAGCATCTATGGTTTAATCTCTTATCTATTGTTCCTTTTATTATATAAATTAGTAATTTTGCATTCTACTTTTCTCTCTAAGATGTGTACTTATCATATTATTGCATAAATTTATGTTTTAATCCTCCAAGTTTGCTTTTCATAGTTGCTCATAAAATTGCTCTCGACATGCTCGATGAAATTTGAGAAAGAAGATTATTTAGTAGAAGATGTAAACAAGTATTAGCAACAACGATCCATTATCCAAGGTATGAAATATATAAGAGATTCAAATTCTTTTTCTAAAAGTGTTTGTTTTCAATATGATGTATTTAATTATTTGCATAAATATACAGTGTTATTAAGGAAATAAATATTTTGATTTATGAATCTCAAAAATTTTGTGGCGAATTTTATAGTGATTTTGAATGATTTTGTGTTATCTATTTCTTTTTGTTATAATTTTTTTTCCTTATGCTCGCGTTGATCTAATAATTTTTTTAAATTACAAATGTCCAATATTCATTCTATAAATTGATTAAACAACATTCAAATGTTTAATATTATCTTACACACGCAACGCGTGTGCATCGGTCGCTACTTTTAGTTAAATGTTTTAATTACATAAGTTAAATATTTTGTGTATATTGACATGTTTAAAATATAATTTTCTACATTATTGCATTAAAATGTATTTTTAAAAGTTAATCGAGTTGCGATCGAGAAACGGAGACCGAGGGCTGATAATTTCAAAATTTTTTATTAAATAATTGTTTTTAATTATTTAAAATATGAATAATGCTTTTTCTTATTTTTGAAAATAAGGGGTTTTGAGGTGATTTTATACGCCGAGACGTAATTTTTATCGGTGTGAGATTTTCAACAAAAATACGAACGTTTTGACAACCCGACTAATAAAGTCACAAACTCTATTAAACAAAATATTTTAATTAAACGCTAATGGGTTAAATGAAGCTAATTAATATGGTTAATAGGCCTAAGCTAGTAATTAGAGTTTGATTAGGATTTTATTAAATAAATAAGTACAAAACCCTTCCCCACACCCATAATATCCCACGCCCCACCTCCCCAATGATTTTATAAACTCTTCCCCCACCACCAACAGTACACATGCACGAAAGTTCAAGGATAATCACGTGGGTTTTGAAAAGAAGTTTCGAAGGTTTTCAAGGGAAAAATCAAGCCATCGTCTTCGTGTCATCGTTCTTCGACTTGTCGACGTTAAATCGTGCGTTTAAAACGCAAAGGCACGCCATATTTCTTTCCTTCAAACATCTATCACACAATAATATTTATTTGAACATGTTTTGAAAGAAAAACAAGGCACACACTTTAATATTTTCATATATGCATATTGTGTCGAGGCCCGTATTTCGTATTTGTAAATTTGCAGAATTATTTAAAATTTTTCTTATTAAAAATAAATAACATACCTCATTCATAAAATAAACTGATAAAAAGCTTAATGTTAAAATTGCAGCGGAAGTAAATGTTGTTTTCAAGTCACAACTTAAAAATAGTTCAACAATATAAAATGAGTTTTGAGCTTAAAATGATAAATGAACTGAAGCATGAGGTCCTCAGGTTCCTACTACTGCCGACCCAAGCAAGCTCACTGGTCCCCGCTGTAGTGCCCAAATTCAGTACACGTATAAACCATGCATTTATTTAATTATTAAAGCATTTATTGAATTTTTTAAAATGAGTCTTAGTGGTGCATGATTTATTTACATGCATTATTCTAAATTATTTACGTTTATGTGATGCACGTTAAAATGTATTTTTTGAGTTTCATGTTTCAGTAGTTTATTCGATGCGGGATCGAGGAACAGAGACCGGTAACGATGTTGGCAAATATTTTTACGTGGTATTTTATTTTAAATTAGGATTGGGGCATTTTAAATGACTTACAAGTTTTAGTATTTTAAAGTCTAATTTATTTATTTAGTGATTGAAGGGTTTAAAATTTTTAAATTTTGAAGCATGTGTATTTTATTTCAAATGTAGGAATGCTAGTAATTTAGTGGAGAATGAGTATTTTAATTATCATGAAAATTGCTTATTATTTATTTAATTAAGCTAATTAGCCCCTAATTACACCTAATTAATCACACACACGTTACACACACTCACACACACTTACACGTTTTTACACACACCATCAGCACACACATGTCATTCTATCTTCTTTCAATTCCTTGAGAGCAAAATACTAGGGTTCCTAGAGCACCAAGTGCAGCCACCCCTCTCCCCTATATTTTCCAGCAAATTTCATTGATTTTCTTCAAATAAAATCGAGCCACCATCGTCCCGGATCAACCTTCGCTCCGTCTCCGCGTCGGTATCGTCGTTTCGGTATTTTTAAATATCAAAAGGCACGTATATTCTTTCGTTTATGCATCGATCTTGTCATATTATGCGTTGTGTTGTTATTTATGCGTAAAAATACATGTGTGATGTGTGGAAGTTTGAGCAATGATGTTTGGATCAAGTTTGAAAGGGTTTTTGGATCACAAATCACGTTTTTGCTGTCATTATAAAAAACTGCGATTTTTCGGTCAAGTTTCTAGAAAAAATTTTAACATATAAAACGTAGTACTCTTTGATACCTTTGATTTGATATAAAATTCGTAATTTTTGGAAGAGAAACGAGTGAGTTATGGTTGTTTTTGTGTGACTGCTCAAACCTGCGATCTTATGAAAATGATGTTCATCATGTTTTGAAGTTTTTGAGTTGCAGGCTTCGTTGGGCACCGTCGGGCTTGTGCTACTGCATTTAGATATGTTATGGGATGAGTTTAGATGTTATTTGGTGGTTCATTTGGGTCGGGATTGGCTTGGGATATAATAGAAGTCGTAGGAAGCGAAACGATGTCGGATTACGGGTTATTGTCGTATTGAAGTTGCTTGTCAATGCTTGGAGATGTTTGGGGTGTTTTTACGAGTTTGAATCAATGTAATAGCATCCTAGGATGAGTCTCAAGGTGTTGGTTCATGGTCCTTAGGCTTGGATTGAGAGAATGAATGAATAAGATAGCGAATTTTCGTGAATGTCCAAGTCCAGAGGCTACCCGGACCCCGACACGGAGTCCGTGTCCTTTTTCCTTCAACAACACGAATTTCCAGAGCCTACCCGAACCCCTACCCGGACCCCTACACGAGGTCCGTGTACCTCTCTTAAAAAAAAAATTTAAAATTTTAAAATATGAATATAAAGTATAGGAAGTGTTTTGTGGTTATGAATATAAAATATAGGATTTGTTTTGGGGTTCTATTTCATGGTTTAGTATGATGATTAAACGAGGTCAAGTCCCGAGTGATTTAGAATGTCATAAGCTATTTATTTACTTCGGTGGTGAGCAGAAGTACCTACGTCTAAGCTATGAAAGTTATGTGTTTGAACTTACGTTAGTATGTTGCAGCAGCGGCCCCAAACGAGAGCCAACGAATCCTTCAACGCCAAGTAAATATGTTCGCGTGCAAAGAAAATATTTTCAAGTTTTTGAGGTATGCTAATTGTCTTGTGACCGAATTATGTTTAGGATTGGAAAGCGTTCAATTATGAACAGGGACCAATCCGCCTTTAAATTATGAACGGGTTTAGATCAAGATTGGAAAGCGTTAAATTATGAACGTGGACCAATCAGCCCGTTAAATTATGAACGGGGATCTCATGTATGTGGCAGTGGATACGTCCCTGTCATCCTAGTACTGTGGTTTAGTCTTATCAGGTGATTATGTTATGGGTCACTTGCTTTAAAACATGCCTCTACGAAAAATGATGAGATTATGTATGTTCAAGTACGTTATAGTATGCAGCATGTTTAAGAAAAGTTTTCACGTTATGGCACGTCTATGTTGTGTAAGCATGTTCCAGTTCATTTCATGTTCAAGTATGTATGTCCTATTTTGAAGTTGCGTGTGGTTTTATTACGTATTATTCGTTACTACCAGTTTATGCGTGTTGAGTCTTTAGACTCACTAGACTTGATCGATGCAGGCGAGGATGTTTATGAGGAGGCTGGAGGTGGGGAGCAAGGAGCAGGCTTGGACTGAGCGGGAGGCTAAACCCGAGGACCGCCATGTTTTAAGTTTTATGAAAACATTTATTTCTTATGTCAAACTTTAAATTTCAAATCTTTTGTTGCAACAACTTGAGAGATGTACAGTTTTACTTCTTTTATCGAATTTTGAATGTTCACTTTTTATTTAAGAAAATTTTAAATTTTTCCGCAAATTTTATGTAATAAAAGTACGGTACGTTACACCCGCCCTTAGTCCCGACCTCATCAGTACCTACAACAATCAAGTCTAGTGAGTCTAAAGACTCAGCATGCATATATCGTGGATAACAAGTAAATATATCATAAAATCGCATGCAACGTAAAAATATCATATCGTAAAGCGTAACGTGAAAAATCATGTTATGAGTAATTATAAATACGTCCATAACTGAAAATCATACGTAAAATGTTTGCTCGATAGAGCCCTGTCATAAAATAACATATGATAATTTTCTGTAGAGATAATGTTCTACGCAAGTGGCCTATAACGTAACATGAATCGTCTGATCAGACTAAACCACAGTATACTGGGCGGTAGAGATCATCAGAGCCCTTGGATTGGATATCCGTACCCATACATAAACATAAACCGGTCGTAAGTCACCGGATGAAGCAATAATCCCATAAGCTGAATCCCATAAGCGTGAGGTGGCCACAAGACATATCACATATATCTCAAAAATAAACATTTTATATTTTATGCACGTAATATAATTAAAATCCTGTTTTATTTTACCAATTGGGTTGGATCGTTCCCAGGCTCGCTACGACCTGATTCTAACATGAGAAACATGCAATTATTTTTCTTGAGACTAACTTCGTAATTGAACCCAAAAACGGGGCCAACTAGACCAACAACTTAATTTCTTACCATGACTCCGTACCAACCCAAACCAACATCGAACCATCGTTTATTCATGGTCAAAATACGTCTAACATGATGAAATAATGCTCCTAAGAATTGTAATACTCTAAATTTGGTGAATGTAGGCCAAAATTGTGAAACGCTCTTTCGAGAGTCATTTTGGCACATTACACCGTAAATTCTCGTACGACCTCTAAACTTAACCAAATCACAAACGGCCAAAAGAATGACCTTCCTAACTCAATAAGGTACTGTCCAGTCTAAGGCCATATGCCAAAATCCAAACAAGAACTCGAAACAAGCCTCTGAACCGAAGCCCAAGCTGCTGTCAACAAAATGCAGCAGGAGCTGCTGTACTTCCTTTGCTTTGTTTACGAGGCTATTGGCCATTGGGGGTTGAACCACTGACAAGAGCTTCTTACCAACATCCTAAGGTGTGGCTCGAACCATGGCTAAGGGATAGAAGCCAACCAAGATCCACCCAACACCCTAAATTCGAAACTCACACACCAAAAATAGAAAAAGAAGGAAACCGAGGGCCCTGTCTTGTTTGTTTAAACTTTCAATGGGATCATGAACCAAGCCATGAAAGGCCACCTTGGTCATGTCCTAGACCTGCTAAGGAAGGGTCCTAACCATGGTTACAGGCCCAAAAGCCAACCAAGATTCGAACCTCCTTGAACAATCAAAACCAGAAATTTCGAGACTCAACTTGCAACTATGGTGGAGTTGCTGTTAAGTCTTGAATCCAGCAAGTTGGGGGCTTAAACTAATGGACCAACATGATCCAAACACACCCTAGTACGTGTCTATATGCAGCCTTGAGCGCCTAGAACCGAGCCATACCCTGAAGCCACAAAAACAAGGCAACCCGTGAAGTACAAGGAAGAGTGCCAAAAATCTGTGCAGAATTTTTATTCATGTTGCTGTCAAAATTTCGGTTTTTATCATGAATCAAGAACATGTTATGGTTTAAAAATAGATATATGACTTGATTGATGACCAAAGAAACAAGATATTCATGCCTGAAATTTGTTTGAAACGAAAACAAATTAATTACGACGAACGCGGCACGGCGGAGACGGAGTTCTCTTTTTCTTTCTTGTTTTCTCTCTTTTTTTTCCTTGAAGAACTCACGATTTTTCTCTGAAATTTTACTCTGAAATTTTGAGAATGATGGAGGGAGAATGGCTAGGGAAATGAAGGGAAAGTTTGCAAGATAAAAGGGAGAAATAAATCTTGCTATCCTTTGAGTTTGTGAGATATGGAATGATAATGATATCAAGGGATTTGAGGGATATATGAGGGATGAGAGGGCCGATTTCTAGATAACAAAATATGATAGTAATATTGCTTAAATATTTAATTATTGGTGATTAAAATGAATGGAATTATCTACCAAGGAAAGAAATAAAATGGTGAGTTGTTAAACAAATATCAAATCTTTTAAATGGGGGCCGAAAATTGCTAGATAAATGGGGATGAAATATTGCTAAATTATTGAATTTTATCTCCTTAAAGTTTTAAACACTTAATGATGTATTTTAGTGAAATAGTAAATTAATTTGAGATAGGCATTATCTTGCATGCATAGCTAAATCTTTAAAATAAATTACTAACATGTTAAGTTACAATTTCTTAAATAAATTAAGCCTAGATTAACTTATCTCAATTGGTCACACATTTTAATTTAGGCTTTTAATTAATTACGGGACATAAAAAAATTTATTTACTACGTATCTCTAATTAATTAAATAAATCCTTAAACCTTCTTTTACCTTAAAACAAATTATTCTTTGACTTAAATTAAATATAGGAATATTTTCTTATTATTAAATTTTATCTCAATACTCCAACTCCGGTCCGGCCTCGCTTATTTAACCGAAAAGATGATAACTAAACTACTGCGTAAAATAACTCAACAACTTTTAAAAGAATGAATTTAAATCCTCATGCATAAAAATCATTTTAATTTAAATAATAGTAATTATGCATGGCTTATACGTAGTCTGATTTAACGAGTTCTACGTATTGTATGGTTTTAAAAACATGTATTTTGATCCAAAATTCATGAAATTTATGTATCTAAGGTGCTGCCATGATTAGGAAGGGAGAGGTTATGTTTTACACAAGTTTAAAGAGTCCTAATCACCCCAAAAAGCTGCAAACATGAGTATAATAAAGCTGGAACCGTAGGATAGGAAAACCAAAGAGGAACCGTGAGTTGGAGTTGCCTTTGTGTGCATGTGGGATTCATGGGGCTCGGTTGTTTTGAATGGTCCCTTGGGGCTTGGCCAGGGCTAGCTGCGGCTCGAGTAGGGTTGGGGCAGAGGGCCTGGTGGAGTCCTAGAGGGCTACGATGCGCACAGCCAGTTTAGGTAAGAGTCCACGCTGCATAGGACTCTTCCCGTAAGGAGTTGGTGATCGGCCGAGAATTTCAGGGGGTTAGCTCGGTTGAGGGCCGTGCTAGGTGGTCTGGACGGTGGCCAAGGATGGTCCAGGGAAGGTTAGGAAGGGCTGGGCTCAGTGGTGGCCTGGGTAGAAGCCTCCACGCCCAGTGACAGCAGCAGCACGTGAAGAAGCACTAACGCGCAGCTTGTGTCTTCTGATTCAGAAGCTTTGTGCTTGGGCTCCAGGGCCTGGGTTGGTCTGGGCTGGGTCTGAACGTGGTCTAGGGATGGTCAGTATAGAACCCGTAAATCAGACTACGTATAATCCATGCATAATTCTAGTATTTAAATTAAAATGATTTTGATGCATGAATATTTAAATTCTTTTCTTTAAATATATTTATTTCATGCAGCAGTTTAGTTGCTACCTTTTTCCAGTTAAATAAGTGAGACCGGACCGGAGTTGGAGTAAAGAGATAAATTTTAATATTAAGAAAATATTCCTAGAATTTATTTAAGAAAAATAATAAGTTAATTTATTGTAAAAGAAAGTTTAGGGAATTAATTAATTAATTAGAGATAAGTAGTAAATAAATTCTTTTAGGTTCAATAATTTAATTAAAAGTCTAAAATAAAATATGTGACAAATTGAGATAAGTTAATCTAGACTTATTTTAATTAAGAAATTATAATTTAACATAATAGTAAATTTATCTTTAAAATTTAAAGATTTGGCCATGCATGCAAGATAATGGTATTCCTTAATTAATTAATTTATTCACTAAAATATTTAATGGGTCGATCAAACTCTAAAGAATTAAAATACAAGATTTAAGAAATATTTCCCCTCCATTTTTTTTAAAGTTTCGACCCCCCTCTTTTTTTTTTAAAAGAATTTAATTAGTGGGGAAATTATTCTTTAAGTGTCTTTCCTTATCTATTTTCTTGGTAGATAATTCCATCACACTAAATCATCAATAATTAATATTTAAGCAATATTTTTTTACCTATTTTAATAATCAAATTTTCGGCCCCTCCTCTTTATTTTTAAAAGATTTTAATTAGTTGGACCAATCATTTCTTTATTTCTTTCCTTAACCTTTATTTGGAGATAATCCCTCACCATTTTTTTAAATCCTCATTAATTATTAAAAAAGCAATTTCCCTACCCTACTTTATTTATGAAAATCTGCCACCCCCTATTTTAAAAGATTTAATTTTGTTTAACAACTCATTCTTTATTATTCTTTCCCTTAATCTTTTCTAGATAGATATCTTTCCCAACTTTTAAATCACCAACAATTAAATAATTAAGCAATTTTCCTTTGTCCCTAGACCATAAAAAAACGTCCAAGTGCACTCCTAAATATCCCCCAAAAAATCTTTTCATATAATTCCATTTCCCTTATCTATCAAACTAGAAGATAGAAAGATTTTTCATTCCATTTATCTTGCCATCTTCCCTATCTTTCCCTAGCCATTCCCTCTACCCTATTTTCGAAATTTTCAGAAGAAAATAGAGAGTAAAACGTGAGTTCTATAGAGGAAAAGAGGAGGAGAAATCGAGAGAACCAAGGAAGAAAGTAAGAAAGAAACTCCGTCTCCGCCGCGCCGTATCGTCGTATTAATTCGTTTTCCTTTCAAACGATTTCCAGGCTTGTTTATATCTTTTTTTCAATCTCCAATCAAGTCATATACATGTTTTTAAACCATATTTGTTCATGATTTTTAATAGAAAAACCGAAATATTTCAGCAACTACACAACAAAATTCTGTACAGATTTTTCTACTTCCCCTCATGCTTCACTTTGGTAGTTGTTTTGATGGTTTCAGGGTATGGCTCGTTCCAGGCGCTCAAGGCTGCTTATGGTCATGTCCTAGGGTATGTTAGGGTCAAGTTTGATCAAGGGTTCATGTCCCAAAACCGTGAGTTAGATGCTCCAATCCGCAAGCGTGAAACTAGTGTCATATTGAGTTCGATTTTCTTCAGTTTTGTTGTCAAGGGTGATGTTGCTGATCTTGGCTGCCCTAGGGGCTATAGCCATGGTTAGAACATCTCCTTGTCATTTCTAAGGCATGACCAAGTCGCCCTTTTGAGGCTTGGTCCAAGGTTGCATCGGTTTTTAAATCAAAACACAAGAACAGCCCCTTCCCCTTTCGGCCCTTCTCATTTTACAGCAAGTGTGTTTCAGGTATTGTGGAATGGTGTGGATCTTGGTTGGCCTATGGCCCTTAGCCACGGTACACACCCTACCTCTGGATGTCTAGATCATGCCATGTCCAACCAAATGGTCACTGGAATGGTCCATGACAGCAAGAACCACAGCAACATCCCACGCGCAGAATTAGTGCTCGGTTGGGACGCATGATTTGTTTCTGGTGTGATGCGAATTGTGGCTGGCCTAGGGCCCTTAGCCATGGTTCAAATCATTCCCTAGGATGTTTGTAAGAGGTTCTGGTCGGTGGTTCAAGCCCCAATGGCCATTAGCCTCGCAAACGACGCAAGGAAACCAAAGCACAACTGCTGTATTTTTGTGACAGCAACTTTCTGCGGCGGTTCAGTGGCTCGTTCGAGTCCTTGGTTGGATTTTAGCCTATGGCCTTGGACTGGACAGTGCCTCATCAAGTTGGGAAGGTCATGTTTTTGGCCGTTTGTGATTCGGATCATTTTAGAGGTCGTACGAGAATTTACGGTGCAATGTGCCAAAGTGACTCTCGAAAGAGCGTTTCACGTTTTTGGCCTCCATTCACTAAATTTCGAGTACTGTAAATTTAGGAGGATTATTTCATCATTTTTAAGAGTATTTTAATCATGACTAAACGTTGGTTCGGTGTTGGTTCGGGTTGGATCGGAGTCATGATTAAATACTAAGTCAGTGGGCGTAATTGTCTCGTTTTTGTAATCAATTACAAAGTTTGGTCAAGAAAAATCAATTGCATATTTTTCATGTTAGATTTAAGTCGCAGCGAGCCTGGAAACGATCCAACCCATTTGGTAAAATTAATACAGGACATTTAATTACGTTATTCAATTATATTACGTGCATAAAAATAGAAATTATTCATTTTTGAGATTTATGTGATATTGCTTGTGGCCATTGTACTATTGTGGGATTATTACTTCACCCGGTCGCCAGTTACCGGTCAGTTCAGTTTTATACCACCCAGTATACTGTGGCATTAGTCTGATCAGACGATTAGTATTTCTCCCGGTCGTCAGTTACCAGTCCCGGTCGTCAGTTACCGGTCAGTTCAGTGCAGTTCACGGGGCCACTTGCGTAGAACATAATCTCAACAAAATTATGACATGCTATTTTATTACAGAGCTCTATTGAGCAAACAGTTCACTTATGATTTTCAGTTCAGTTATGCACGTATTTATAATTATCCATGATAAGATATTTACAGTTCAGTTATGCAAGTACTATAATTCCTCATGACATGATATTTTCACTTCGCATGCAATTTTATTATTATCTATTTACTTGTTATTTACGATATATGCATGCTGAGTCTTTAGACTCACTAGACTTGATTGTTGTAGGTACTGATGATGTCGGAACCGAGCGCGGGGACCAGTGAGCCAGCTCGAGTCGGCAGTAGTGGGACCCGAGGACCTCATTTATTAGTTTATTTATTATTTTTGTGAAAACTCATTTTATTACAATGAATTATTTTAAGTTGTCGTTTTGAAACATTATTTACTTCCGCTGCTATTTTTGAACATTAAACTTTATTTATCAGTTTAATTATGAAGGAGGCATTTTATTTAATTAAACAGAAAATTTTTAGATTTTTCCGCAAATTTTCAAGCACGAATTTAGAGGCCTCTACAGTCAGGGTCAGGTGGGCTCGGTGGTGGCTCAACTGGAAGTGTTCTAGTTGGGTTAGGAGTCCTAGAAGTCATGGGAGTCTCATGCACAACACCTACAAATTTGTAGCTCGGTTTTTGGAGGGTTTGACCAAGTTAAGGGGCTGGTCAGGGGCTTGGGCCAGGTGAGTAGGGTGCCTAGATTGGTTGTCTTGGGTTTGGCTCAAGGTGACTTGGGCGTGGCTCGAGCATTTATTGAGATGGCTTGGCGTGTTCCTCAAAGGGTCAAAAACGATATTTTAAGAACTAAAATTTAATCCATGGGTCCACGGGTGCGGATCATGACTTAGAAGGGTAGAATAAATACTAAAAATGTTATGCTTAAAATTTGGGATCAAAATATTAAAGTTTTGGATTTATCCGAGATTTAATGGCCGCACGGAACGTTAATTAAAGAATTAATTGAAACGAATAGATTCAAGCTTAATAAAATTATGAAAAATTATATTTAAGCTCAAATAATTATTAAAAGTCTAAGTTTTTAATTTGGGAATTTTATATTCATATTTGGTTTAATTCGGGATTAAAACACATTAATACGTCACATTTAAATATTAATTTAAAAATCCTTGATTTAAGCTAAATAAAAATATGAGAAAATTCATGTAAGCTTAAAAAATTATTTGGGACATGTTAGAATCTATGAAATTAAGAAAATGTCAAAAACGTGAAATTCTACGTCTTGGGGTAAAACGGTCATTTTACACCAAGAAATTAGTAAACGTCATGGCAGTTTCCTGAATGTTGTTTTATACGCTAATATGATTATTTGGAATCTTTATGAATTTTTATATGTTAAAATGTTATTTTAAATGTTCATGGATATATATATGTTAAAATGTTATTTTTAAAACCTTTAAGTATTTTACGATGAAACGATAACTTTTAAAGACATGTTGCTTGCTTGGTTTAAAAGGAAAAACGTTATATGCAAGTTTAAATTTTTAAAGTGATGAGAATATGAAACGTTGAAGGAAGTGAAGTAATTGTGACTAATACGAGGATATGTTGGAGATATCGTGAGGGTGACGGTCACAGTGGGAGCCCGACGATCGTATTTCCGTGGATACGAATATGTATACGATGATATGATAATACGTAAGGCTAAGACTCAGTTTACCGGTGAGAGTGTTGCTGATGTCCCTGTCGCCCAGTACTGTGGTTACATGTAGATGGATCCATCGCCTAACACGTAAACGTAGATGAACACGAAAGTCACAATTAACGATCTGAATTCAACGAAAAGGAATAAAGTACACATATATGTTGATGATAATATGTATATGAATATGTTGAAGATGATACGATAATGTTTATGAAAAGATTATGTTTAAAGTTTATGCATCAAATGTTTACGAAAATGTTCATGTTTAAAGTTTACGCATCTTCATGAAAATGATATTTTAAGTACAAGTATTTTTCACTGTTGTATGTGATCTGTATACGTATTATTTAGTTATCAAGATTATGGTGTGTTGAGTCTTTAGACTCACTAGGTGTGATTGATGCAGATGATTATGATAATAATGTTAATGGAGGTCTTGATGTTTAATTTTACTGGACTGAAGGTTCACATAACCCGAGGACCAACGCTAGTTTTCCTCACTTGTTATGATTTATGATTTTAAGTTACGTTAAAGATATTTTATGACTTTGATTATGTTTAGGAGTGGGTTTTGAGATGTTATAGTATGAGCTATACTTTTCAAATAATGTTTTTATGTTTGGAAAACGTTTAACGATTTTTTTATTTAAACTATTTCCATGGATGTTTAAATGTTAGATGGTTGTTTTATTTTAAAATGGTACAATGTATTTTTAAAGTATATCTATGTATTCGGCCGATTTAGTAAGGGGGAAAAAAATTTCTAGCATGTTTTAAGAAAAGAATAGCAGACGTTTCAAGTATGGTGTGATAGATGAGAAAATAAAAATTTATGGCGTGCCTTTGCGTTTAAAAATCACAAAATAAATGTTGACGATTATGAAGAACTGCGACGATCGACCTTGGCTTGAACACCTTGACCAAATTCGAACTCTCCTTGATGTGCTTGTGTGTGTCGTGGGTTTGGGAGAGAAAATAGAGTCCTTGTGTGTGATGGTAGGGTGGAGGCATGAGTTTAATGAACTTGGGGTGGGGTTTTGTACTTTAAATAGTAATTAAAATGCTAATGGTAGCTTAAGCCCAATAACAAGGTTAATTAGGCCCATTAAGCCCATTAGTGCATTTTAAAAATTATTTTGAGCAGAAAAGTTTGTGAATTTATTAGCCGGATTGCCAACATGTTCGAATTTTTGTGGAAAATCCAATACCGATAAAATTTACGTCCCGACGTATAAGATCACCTCAAAACTCCCTTATTTTCAAAAATAAGAAAAAGCATCAATCATATTTTAAATAATTAGAAACAATTATTTCATAAAAATATTTTCTAGTTTTCAGTCATAGGTTTCCTTTCCTCGATCGCAACTAGAATACCCTTAAAAATATATTTTAATGCATGAAGTAGAAAAAATACTAAAACATCACATAAAGCATGTCACATAATCAATTTAGCAATTAAAATCATTTAATTAACCATTTTTTATATTCCCTAAATTTGCATGCAGTTGGACTACGTAGTCTTAATTTTGGACCTCACAATTCCTCCCCCTTAAATAAATTTTCGTCCTCGAAATTAGAACTTACCGAATAGCTCTGGATAGGGACTACTCAAGTCCTTCTCGGTTTCCCAAGTAGGTTTTTCTTTCGAATGATTCAGCCACTTGACCTTGATCATTAGAATGACTTTGTTTTGGAGTCTTCTTTCTTGCCTTGCCAAGATTTGGACATGTATTTCTTCATAAGTCATATTTGGAGTCAATTGTAGAGGTTCATGATTTAGTACATGTGATGGGTTCGACATGTACTTCCGCAGCACCGAAATTTGGAACCCGTTGTGAACTCCAGAAAGCATTGGTTGTTAAGTAGATGTCCTGTAAGCCAACTGTTGGCTGGGGAATTTATTGACTTAACTGTAATAAACAATCTTTATTTTAATATAATTTACCTTTTAATGGTTTCGTTATACTTTATCTGTATACCCATGCAAGCAGCATAGATAAAGTCCTTGATTATGCTTTAATACAAATGAATCGTAATTTGATGTTGAAACTCATTTGTAAACAATGCATATTCTAAATTCTTTCCTAGTCGATTCAGCCGTCTAAAACAAGGATAAAGGTCGCTCGAGCTTGAGACTAGCATCTAAGATGTTGTGTACTGCGTTTCTTGGTAAGGGCATAGAGATGTCCAAACAAACAGATGGGTAGTCATATGATGATTATATCGAACAACCCTCCCTCGGAATTTCCAAGTGGTTATCATTCATCCAGAGGATAAGTCCGTGGTTATGATTGTAAACCTTTAGTCCTTACAACCAGGGACAACACTGAGGCTCTGTATGCTAGGGCTGTGCTTTGACTCATTTACCGGCTCCAGGAGAGTAATCAGGTGGCGAGGTTGGGTATAGTTGCGACACATATAGGAGCCAGTGCATTGTAGTAAGGGATTCACCGCCCACCTACGGGTGTGGATATCCTATGTGATTTGAAGTATTAATAGTGCATGGAATCTCTGGCTAAAGTATGAGACGTACGTTGGAGAATGAGTTTTCCAATAGTACACGCGATGCCACTATTATATGTCACATAGTTATCGAATTAATATGCAACCCTCGATGAACCAATGGTTGCAGATTCGATCGGGATATATAAGATGAAGGGACCGTACTATACGTTAATCATAATCGACTGGTTCTTGTAGGCACTATCAGTGATACCTAGGGGATCATGGGGCGATGCTACTAGAAGCCCTTACCATGATCCGATGGGTGCGATCAGAAATGAGTTCTGACATTCTTGATCAATGTGTTGATGAAAAGAATGGAGCTAACTAGGGTAAGCCCGAATAAGAATAAATATTATTCTGAATCACAAGGAGTTGTGAACCCACGGCTAGCTGTATCCCTGAACCATTGAGGCTCACGCAAGTACTAGATCATTTATTCCCGTTGAGAGAATAAATTCAAAAGTTGAACTTATATTATGATATAGTAAATTCAAGGAGTTGAATTTATGATAATTAAATCTTGAGAGAATAAATTGAAGTCCTTGAATTTATAAAAATTTGAGAATTTAATTTATTAAACTCAAAAGTTGAGTTTATTAAATATTAAATTATAGAGGTGATAAATTCAAGGAGTTGAATTTATAATATTAAATTCAAATGTTGAATTTATAATGTATTTAATTTATTAAGTTCAAAAGTTGAGTTTATTAAATAATAAATTAAATATATTGAGAAGTGTGGTTAATGGCTTGTAGGAGTACAAGTCCAACATATTAAATAATTAAAGTTATTAATGGACTTTGATTAATTAATTAACTAGTTGGACTAGCCCAATTAATTAATCAAGTCCATTAATGTTAATTATGTGCATTAGGTTATGACTAAATTATAAATAGAGGTAATCAAGCCATAACCCTAGTCACCACTAATTGAGAAATTCGAAAATCCCTCTTCCCAAAGCTTGAAAAATTCGGCCATCTCCTTTTAAAGGATTGGTTTCAGCGATCTCTCGTTTTCAATCTCCAACGCAAAATTTTTTCTAATTTTTCTAGTGCAAATTGGAAGAGGAATAAATCGTATAGTTGTGGATCTGATTAGAAGAATAAAGGAGTTCCTTGAAGAAAGTTCGAAGGGATTTGTCAAGAGCTATCTCCGCTAAACCCGGAATAGTTGGAGCCAAGTGACTTGTTCACCAAAGGTATAAATTATAACGCCCTATGAATGTTTAATCATAAAACCATACGAGCGCCCAAATCAAATATATTTTGATTGTCAAAATAAATAAAAAATTTTAAAACTTCCGCTGTGTTTGGGCACGAGAAAACCGAGATTCAACATTTGTAGCAATGCCACTCTATAAGTTAGTGTTCCAATTCTCTCCAAATTCTCAAATGGGCCTATAAATATTGGACTAAGCTTGCCTTTCTTGCCAAATCGCATAACATCTTTCATAGTTGCTAATTTCACGAATACGTGGTCTCCCACTGCAAACTCTAATTCCCTTCGTATCTTGTTAGCATAACTCCTCTGTCAGCTTTGCGCAGTCTTCATTCTATCTCGAATTTTGACTACAAGCTCAGCAGTCTCTTCAATCACATCAGGACCAATCTCTCTTCTTTTCACCAACCTCGTCCCAATAAATAGTAGATCTACATTTCCTTCCATAAAGTGCCTCAAAAGGAGCCATCTCAATTGATGATGGGAAGCTATTATTGTAGGTGAACTCCATTAGAGGTAATTTCGGTTCCCAACTGCATTGTAAATCGATCATACATGCTCCTTGTAGATCTTCTAAAATTTGAATAACTCTTTAGGACTGACCATCGGTTTGAGGATGGAATGCTGTGCTGAATAATAATTTGGTCCCCATCGCTGCATGTAGACTTTTCCAGAAAGATGACGTAAATCTCGGATCTCTGTCAGAAACAATAGACACTGGAATCGCATGCAGACGAACTATCTCTAGAATATATAACTCTTCATACTGAATCATGGTGAATGTCGTCTTAATAGGTAGAAAATGCGCTGATTTCGTAAGACTATCGACTATCACCCATATGGCATTAAATCCCTTAATAGTCTTCGGCAATCCCACAACAAAGTCCATCGTAATATTTTCCCATTTTCACTCGGGAATAGGAAGTGGCTTAAGCTTTCCCGCTGGCCCCTGACCACAAATATAACAACTGCAAATCTTTGTACCTTTTCGTGCTTCCCGGATGAATGGAATATTGTGTGTCATGTGCTTCCTTCATAATGAGATCCCTCAAATAATCGTCACTAGGAACCCATAAACGATCTCGATAGCAAACTATACCATCCACCTCAGAATATAACTTCCGGCCCTTGGCTTCATTTCTTGCTCTCCATTTCTGCAATTGCTCATCGGTGGACTGTCCCTCACGGATTCTATCTCTCAAAGTCGAATACACTGATAATGGGGCAAGATTAGGGGCCTTGCCCCTAATATATATTGTAAGCTCAAACTGCTGTATCTCGGACTTCAACGGTCTTTGGAGTGATAATTGAGTGATAACTGCTGCTTTCCTACTCAATGTGTCTGCCACAACTTTAGCTTTCCCCGGATGATAGCTAATCTCAAATTGGTAGTCTTTCACTAACTCAAGCTATCTCCGCTGCTGCATATTTAACTCTTTTTGGGTGAAGAAGTACTTAAAGCTTTTATCATCGATGAAAATCATGCACTTCTCTCCATATAAGTAATGTCTCCAAATTTTCAATGCAAAAACTACCGCTCCAAGCTCAAGATCATGAGTAGGGTAGTTTTCCTCGTGAATTTTCAACTGTCTCGACGCATAGACTATAACTCGGTCATTTTACATCAGAACTGCTCCCAAACTAAGTTTAGAAGCGTCGGTATATTGGACATACTCTCCTAGCCCCGATGGCATAGCTAATACTGGCGCTGATATTAAGTCTTGCTTCAACTTGTCAAAACTGTCTTGACACTTGGATCCCGATACAAACTTTGCATTCTTCTTTGTCAAGGCGATCATGGGCACCGCTATAGATGAGAATACCTGAATAAACTTGCGATAATAGCCGGCTCGTCCCAAGAAACTGCGAATCTCGGTGACGCTATTCGGTACTGGCTACTCTCTCACTGCCTTAACTTTACTTGGATCAACTTCAGTGCCATCACTAGAAATGATGCGGCCTAAGAAAGCCACTCTATCAAGCCAAAACTCGCACTTGCTGAATTTTGCATACAACTTTCTATCTTGCAATACTTGTAGTGATGTCCTCAAATGACGACTATGCTCCTCTTGGCTCTTGGAATAGATTAATATATCATCAATGAAGACTATGACGAAATTATCAAGATACGGATGAAATACGCGATTCATGAGATCCGCGATTCATGAGATCCATGAAGATCGCTGCCGCATTGGTCAGCCCAAATGGCATAAACATAAACTCATAGTGCCCATATCTTGTACGAAATGTTGTCTTGTGAACATCTGCCTCTTTCACTTTCAGCTGATGGTATCCAGAACGAAGATCAATATTCAAGAATATCGATGCTCCTTACAACTGATCAAATAAATCTTCAATTTTTGGCAGTGGATCCTTATTCTTGATAGTGAATCTATTGAGCTCTCGATAATCAATGCAGAGTCTCATGCTACCATCTTTCTTCTTCAAAAATAATACCGGTGCGCCCCATGGCAAAAAACTAGGGCGAATAAAACCCTTGTCTAGCAATTTTTGGATTTGAACTTTTAATTATTTCATTTTGACAGGTGCTAGACGATAAGGTGCTTTAGATATTGGTACAGTGCCCGGAATCAACTCAATAGAAAACTCCACCTCACGATCGGGTGGTATGCCAGAAACGTCTTCGGGAAAGACACTCGGAAAATCTCTGACAATATCAACATCCTCCAATTTCTGACTTATAGGAACATGTACGGTAGTGACACATGCTAGAAAAGCTCGGCATCCACCTCTCATAAGCTTCCTTGCACAAAGACAAGAGATAATGTGCGGCATTTGCTTGTTTCTCGCCGCCTCAAATACAAAAGATTTGCCACTAGGCGGTCGAATAGACACTGATCTCTGAAGAAAATCAATCGAAGCTCTGTTCGCTGAAAACCAATCCATACCAAGTATGACATCAAATTCGGGCATAGGAAGCCGAATGAGATCTGCCTGAACCCCATCTTTGAATAAACAAAGCTCCAGATTCTTGACAATTTTAGACGTGAGCATTTGATCACCGGAAGGATTAGAAACTTTGAACCCAAACCCATATCTTCAGGAACAATATTCAGTCGCTTGATAAAGGTTTCAGATATGAAAGAATGTGCATCTCCTGAATCTAACAGTGCATAAGTAGCTACACCTCGAATGATAATCCTCCCTGCGGCGAAAACGACTTTTAAATCTTTTCGTGTTGAAGCTTAAGGAATTTCTATAATTAATTTCCCAAAGTTATGTGAAGATTACGTGTTAAACTTATGCATTTCTTGAAAAATTGTATCTTAGCCCTTCAATTTTTGAAATTTGCAATTTAGTTCCCGAAATCTTTGTATAATTTCATTTTGACCCTTAATATTTTCAAAATTTTGCATTTTGGTCCCTTAAATTTTGAAAATTGCATATTGACCCCTTAAAATTCTCGAAACCCCTAATCAACCCTTAGTTATGATTTTTATTTAATTTTTGACCATAAACCTTTTATTTGGAATTATTTAATTCTTTACATAAAATCGAGGCTCAAAAATAAATACCAATTCTATGGTTTCTAAAATCATATCTTAATTTGCAACTAAAGTAGAGCATGCAACCTAATCTCCACTAGGTTAATCTTGTTCCCAATTCAATTCTAATAACCAATTTAACATTTCATGCAATAAAAGCAATATAAAAATGTTAAACGACTAGGTTACCCGTGATAAGGATTGTATCTGGCTCCTCTTCTGCTTCTTCTTCATTCATAACATATGCTCGTCCCGCAGTAGGTGCATTTTTATTCGGGCAATCAGCAGCTTTGTGCCCTTCCTCCTTGCATATAAAGCATCTAAAAGATCTCCACATGCATTTGCCAAAGTTAAAGCGATTGCACTCCTTGCATGGTTGCCTATCAATAGGCTTTGGTGCTCCAGGATTTGGTGGCTTTTGTGGTACTTGCTTCTTGACTTGACCTTGGGGCTTTTGAGGCCCTTGAGGTCTAGGAGGACCCGTATATGGCTTCTTGTTTGGCTGATTATTATTTTGGTGCTGTTGTCTCTTGTGCTGCATCTCAAACTCAATGTCTTTCAAAGATTGCTCAGACTGAAATGCATAAGTAGTAGCAGTAGCGTAATCCAAAGGACGCATCATCATCACATTATTTCGAATGGTAGGTCGTATACCAGCCATGAAGTGTCTAAGCTTCTCGGAAGCATGACTCGTAATAAGGGGCACAAAGTGGCAACCTCTATCAAATTTCTTCACAAATTTAGCAACAAAGGCGTCTCCCTGATAGAGAGTCATAAATTCCCTCTTCAATTGCCCTCTAACATCAGCAGTAAAATATTTCTCATAAATTATCTCCTTGAATCAAGCCCATGTAAGTGTGACAAGATTAACACCATGCTCGGCTCCTTCCCACCATAAAGAAGCATCATCCCTAAACATGTAAGTAGCACAACTCACACGATCTGCATCCCCCATATTCAAATAACGAAAGTTCACCTCGAGTGCACGAATCCATGCCTCAGCAGCAAAGGGATCGGTGGTGCCAGAAAATTCCCTCGGCCCTAGCCTCCGGAACTGATCATACACATCATGTTGTGGCCTAGGTGCCTGTTGTAACTACTGTAACTGTTGCTGTAACTGCTCCTCGAAAAAACGAGCCATTCCCTCTAAGGCACGAGTGGCAGCATCCCCATTAGGAGGCAGGGGTGCATTAACATTATGGTCCTCAGTGGTCTCTGTCTGTCTATTCATAGGTCCGCTTCTAGGAGGCATTATATATGAATTTTTTTCAAATTCTAACGTAACCAATATGCACTTAAATCTATGTTTTCTAATCATGTAACATATTCTAATTCATTTGAGCAATTTAAGAATATAAAGCATATATCCTCAAAAAGCTAGTAAACATGTGACGTAAACATATTATTCATGTAATCATGCAGGTAACATCATATAAAACATGTAAACTTACAGATTGAGGCCTGACGATTGAACTTTACGGTGCTAATGGTGGCAGAACCTTTTACAGAACCATTGCTTGGATACCAACTGAAACGTCAACTAATTGTTTTGCTTAAAAAGTACTAGAAAATTTTTTGAAACCTCTCACATAATTCGGCCGAATACACACATGCAAATATAAAATATTTTGACACCATTTTTAAAAATAAAACAACCAACTAATATTTAAAAAATCAAGGAAATAATTTAAACATAAAACCAAACCTAAAAAGAAATATTTTTAAAAGTATAGCTCATACTAACACCTCTCAAAACAAAAATAAAAAGTCGTAAAAGCATTAACATAAATCATAAACGTAAATCATAAGTGCGGAAAAAAATAGAAGCTCTAGTCCTCGGGTCATGTGCACCTCCAGTCTAGTCAGATCAGGCATCAAGACCTCCACTACCCTCAACATCACACTCACCTGCATCGATCACATCTAGTGAGTCTAAAGACTCAACACACCATAATCTTGATAACAACATAATACATATAAAGATCACATACAACAGTGAAAATATTTGTACTTAAAATAAACATTTCATGAAGATGCATAAACTTTAACATAAACATTTTCGTAAACATTTTCATATCACCATCAACATGTCCATATTCATATTACCATCAACACATTCATATACATATTATCATCAACATATATGTGTTCCTTTTCTTCGTTGAATTCAGATCGTTAATTATGACTTTTGTGTTCGTCTACGTGTTGGGCGATGGATCCATCAACATGTAACCACAGCACTGGGCGGCGGGGACATCAGCGGCACTCTCACCCGTCAAGTGAGCTTTGGCCTTACGTATTAACATAACATATCGTGTCCATGGAAATACGATCGTCGGGCTCCCACTGAGATCTTCACCCTCACGATATCTCCAACATATCATCGTATTAATCACAATTACTTCACTTCCTTCAACGTTTCGTATTCTCATCACTTTATAAGAATTAAACATGCATATAACAATTTTCTTTTAAACCAAGCATACAACATGTCTTTTAATGTTATCGTTTCATCGTAAAAACCCATAAACATTTAAAAATCATATTGTAACATATAAAATTTCATAAACATTTAAAATAATCATATTAGCATGTAAAACAGCATTTAGGACACTGCCACTCCCTTTACTAATTTCCGAGTGTAAAATAACCGTTTTACCCCTAGAAGTAAAATTTCACGTTTTTGACTTTTTCTCAATTTAATTGACTCTAACATGTCCCAAATAATTATTTAAGCTTAAATTAAATTTACCATAATTTTATTTAGCTTAAATAATAGACTTATTAAATAATCTTTAATTAATCGTTTTTAATGAGTTTTAATCCCGAATTAATTCAAACTTTAATATAAAAATTCCTAAATTCAAAATTTAGATTTTTTATATTATTTTAGTCCTCGTGAACCATGACTTGACCCCCGTGATCCATGTTTCGAATTAAATTCCAAAAAAGAAAACCCTAACCTTCGAACCAAGCCTACCCTTGAGCCATCTTTAATTTTTATCGAGCCATGCTCAAACCATCTTGAACCAACCATGAGCCAGACCCCCTATGTACCATACTGGACACTTAGAACCCTTAAGACTTGACCCTAGTGTTGCTACTTTGATTGTTGCACTCTCAAGAGCAGGTTGTCCACAAGTAGTATAATTCGGTGAGTCCAAATATCGTATCCACAGAGAAGCTAAGGTAATTACAAGTCTACTACAATGTCCATTTTTTTTGTTTTGTTTTTCTTTTAATTGTTTTAATCTTTAATTGATAATTTTAATTGTTCAAATTTTAATTTAAGTAGTTGAGATTAGAGGATCCACTCTTGGTATTTTAATAAAGTTACCATTAATGAACATGATTGAAATCAACTTAATAAAATGGTTCCAATATATTAAATAATCATATTTATATTATGTTATATATTATTATTTTATA
The DNA here is from genome assembly GCF_012295235.1 of Primulina huaijiensis. Lineage (NCBI taxonomy): Eukaryota > Viridiplantae > Streptophyta > Magnoliopsida > Lamiales > Gesneriaceae > Primulina > Primulina huaijiensis. Next base: position 10,247,461 of record NC_133309.1, on the reverse strand, counting down.
AGTATATAATATATATCAAAACTTATAAATGTTGTCAAGTATTTATTGTGCTATATATATATTTGTAAATACTAAATCAAGGTTCTCACTTTAAATGATTGGTAAAACCAAACAAACATTTAAATGGTACAAAAAATTAATATAATGATATATTAATTTATAATAAATCAAGACATCAACTTTAAATGGTTGGTAATACCAAACTAACATTAAATGATTCCAAAAATTTAGTATTATATAACAACAATAAATCAAAACTCCAACTTATAAGTAGGGTATAAAAATGCTTAAAGAAATAAATATAACATAAACAATAAATAATGATTAAATGATATAAAACATAGATTCTTACCTTATAATAACCTTATTATCATGCCAAGAATTTCTCCTTTTCATCTCAACTTTAGGAAGTTAAATATTCATTATTCAAAATGTAACACTTTGAAAATGAAATTAACATGCTAATTATATTTAAATGAAGAAATAAAGAAAAAATATAGAGAGAAATATTACGAACTCAAAGGTTTGTTCATAGAATGAGAGATATCTCAGTTCATTACAATGCACCCCTATTTATAGCCAAATTTGGAGAGACAACCACAAATAAAATATTATTTTTTTACACATAAGTATTCATTGGTGTTCCAAGAAATTATATTTTAATACACATCACTTTTGAAAATCTTCCCACCCGAATTTCCTTTTCCACATAAAATAAAATATGTAGATAATTTAGTTGTTTGAATTGTGGTATTTTTTTTAACCATTTGATCAAGTAATTTGAGAGATATGATCAAAATGCTAGAGCATGGTAAAATTACCACACCTTTGGTAACTTTATTTGTTGCTTAATTTCATCCCACTTGTGAGAAGATTTTTATCTCATGCTTGTTACCAATATTGTAGATATTAACATCAACTTTCTACAGGTCTAAGAATCATCTTAATCCCATTTGCAACGCCAAGGTTATTCTTGTTTTATCGAACATGTAAATATAGTAAAAAACTTATAATTACGCAACAACTTATATTTTATACAATTTATTATAAAACATATAATATTTATACATTTAATAAAAAAAACTATAAATTTATATTATAAAACATTTAATTAATATACAATTTTTTTATCTTTATCACCTTACCCAACCAGCTTATTGCTAGTCCCTAGCAATTTAAGCGTTAATAGCCACACAAAACATATTGATTAATTTAAATAGAAATGTAATCAGAACTATGCAGGTGTTTAAATTAAATTTGAAAACTGTCAAAGTTTTATCAAGATCATTATAATTATAATTTATGAAATAATCTGAACTGATCAATTCAAAGCTTATTTTCAGGTAGCTAAATGTACGTGGCCTTCAGAAATTCCTAGTAAGAGTCTCAACTCCATATCCTCACAGGTTAATAAATGTTTCAATTTATGGGAACGATTTCACTCATTGAGTTGGAATACAGATAAATGCTCAGGAAAATGGTTCACAGAATGCAGACAGACAAACGAACTAAACTAATCAAAAGATAGGAAATACATTGATTCAAAATCAAGTTGTTCTTATTATATATTTTTTCCTGATTTTTTTTAATAACATCATGGAATCAGTCTAAGTTTATGCTTCTTGACCACATATTTATTTAATTTGTACAGTATAATTCTCTCTTTCTGTTTTCTTTTTTTTTTCTTTATAAGAGATAAATGGGTCCTAGCATATAACTTAAAAATTAAGTAGATCTTCAACATCTTTTTTTTATTTTTTTTCTTTTTTTTTTCAAGAAATATCAATTTTTTTTCGAAATAAGAACTCAAGATCTAACCAATAAAAAGCATCTCTCATGATCAATAAAGGCTAGCAAGTAGTTTTCTCAATCCTCTCCACTCACTCACAAAATATGTGTGAGTTTAAAAATTTTTGGCACTCTTATCACATATATCTTGGGCCATATACTTTAATAACTGATTTTATCACAATGGTTAATCATTCAAAAAGATTATATAAATCATATTTTTATAGTGATCAGAATATTAAAATTGTTTTTTTTCAAATAAAAATTTAAAAATCCTTAGATAGATTAATACATTTTCTAATTTAAACCTTTCAAACATGTAATGTAATGATATTTTTGCAAAAATTACTAAGATACAAACAATAAACATGGTTTTATTTTAAAATAAATTTTTTTTAAAATTTTGTTTTATTTTTTGTTATTTTTTTAAAAAATAATTTTTTTATAAGTTTTTTCTCCCCCGATCAGAATCTGACATTGTCCCTAATGTCAAAATAACTATTAATAAAGAGTACATAATGAAAAAGATATCACCTGAAATTTTATTGAAGATAACAAACTGAAACAAACGCAAACCAATCCACGAATTTTGATTCAATTATCCAACTTTCTTTTCTTACTGCTTGATTGCGACCAATTGATCTTTGTTATCATCGGATCAGGCTTATGAACAAAAGCTTCCAAATTATCAATTAATTGGTCTGCAGTCGAAGCACAGATGAGCATCCGTCGTGAATTTTCTGAAATGAAATTCTGTTCCACAGCTTTATCAAGAAATGTCAACAAACTATCATAATAATAATTGATATTCAACAAGCCCACAGGTTTATCATGGATATTAAGTTGTGCCCAAGAAACAATGTGAAAAATTTCTTCTAATGTACCAAAACCACCTGGTAATGCGATAAAAGCATCGGAATTTTCATTTTTGTGATTCTTTCATACATAGAAGAAATTTTTAATTCCTTCCCAATCGTAACACTTGTAAAATTTCCTTCATCTAAAGCTGTAGAAATAATACCCAAAACCTGACTGCCTTCAAGATGTGCAGATGTTGAAACAGATCCCATTAACCCAATATTACCTCTCCCATATACCAAGTGAATTTTTCTCTCAACCAATATCTTTAAAAGATTATTCGCTCCTTCTACAAATATTTCATTTTTTCCAGGACTCGACCCACAAAATACACAAATATTTTTCAATGTTTGCGCAGAGGATCCAGCCATGTTTTTACTTTCTTTTTTTGTCTGCGAAAATAGAGAGAAAGATAAGAGATTTTATAGGGGCAATATGTTATCAGGACAAAACTATGGGTCACAGTTGTAAACAGAATATACAGTAAAAACAATAATGACACACATGCATATAGATAGTAGTGTGATTGTGGCTCACAATTTTCCTCTGGTTTTACGTCCAGAAACGGCTTCAACGCCTTCTATGAGTCGAGGATATGCTTCCCATCCAATTTCTTATAAATTGGCAAACAGGGTATTTTTTAGTCCGATTCCCAAGACTATTACGATGACGCTCATCTTTGAATTGTTTCCATAAAAGGAGAAGTTCAATATGCACGTGTCCACTAGAATGCGTCTCAAGAGTCAATAAGATGTTATCTAAAGCATCCTTACTCAGCCCATTCTTAATGAAACTAATTTTATCTTCTCTGTTATTGGAAACATATCCCAAAAATCTGCATCGTTTGTCACAAGTCCATCTTGCATACTTATGACAAACCTCTAAACTTTTGGCCCTTCGTTTTTTCGCATAAGTAATTTTTCTTAATCTAGGCATATACAGAATGAGTAACGACTGTGGAACTTCTCCTCCTAATCGGACCTTAGCTTCTATTACAAGACGAATATCTTCTTGAATTCCTTTTCACATTAGCAATCTCAATCTTTCACACCTACCTGCATAAATTTTTCTTAGAACATTTTCAGAAACAGAGGGAAAATATTTACAAATTTTTGAGAGAATTTCATCCATTTTGAAAAGAAAAGAAATATTTTTTTTTTAATTTTTGTATCAACAATTGTGGGAAACTGATTAAACCGACTATGAGAGCCACGAAGTACCGTTATCCGCCATTTAACCGAGAAAATAAAAATATTAAGGAAACCGAAATAAAAACAAACAAAATTAAATGCAACACAAAAAATCAAGGATCGGAAAGGGAAATAAACTCTTCTTGAAAGATTTCATTTTCTAAAAATGGTTTAACCCTTTGTCCATTTACTTTAAAAACATCACCATTTTTAGGATTTTCAATGTCCACAGCTCCATAAGGATACACATGTCTTACAACATATGGGCATGTCCATCTTGATCGTAATTTTCCTGAGAATATGTGAAGTCGCGAATTATAAAGAAAAACTTTTTTACCAATCTCAAAAGATTTTCTAAGAATTGTTTTATCATGAAATGATTTGATTTTTGCTTTTTAAATCCTTGAATTCTCATACGCATCATTTCGAAGTTCATCAAGTTCATTAAGTTGCAATTTACTCAATTTGCTAGCCTCATCCACGCTTGAATTAAAAGTTTTGATCACCCAATAAGTTTTATGTTCCAATTCCACAAGCAAATGACAATGTTTTTCGTAAACCAACCTATAGAGAGTCATATTCAATGATGTTTTAAAAGCTGTTCGATATGCCCAAAGTGCATCATTAAGTCGCGGAGACCAATCTTTTCTATTTGGGTTAACAGTTTTTTCCAAAATTTGTTTTATCTCCCTATTAGCTAATTCAACTTGTCCATTTGTTTGAGGATGATAAGGAGTAGTTACTTGGTGAGTAATACCATATTTTTTCATTAATGAAGCAAATGGTTTTTTAACAAAGTGAGTTCATCCATCACTTATCATGGCTCGAGGAATTAAAAATCTAGTAAAAATATTTTCTTTCAAAAATTTGATGACGATTTTTTGATCATTTGTTCGACATGGAATTGCCTCTATCCATTTGGAAACATAATCAATTGCAACTAAAATATACAAGTATCCAAAAGACGGTGGAAAAGGTCCCATAAAATCAATTTCCCAACAATCAAAGATTTCAATTTCAATGATAGGATTCAAAGGCATCATGTTTTTTTTTGAAATCGCACCCAATTTTCGACAATTTTCACAGATCTTGCAGATTTCGTGGGTGTCTTTAAATAAAGTGAGCCAATAAAATCCACACTGCAAGATTTTTGCAACCGTTTTCTTTGAAGAAAAATGTCCTCCGCATGCTTCTGAATGACAAAATTTAATGACACTACTTACCTCATTGTCGGGTATGCAAAGTCAAAAAATTTGATCTGGACAATACTTGAACAGATACGGATCATCCCAATAAAAGTTTTTTACCTCATTCAAAAATTTTCTTTTATATTGGAAACTCCATTTCGGTGGCATTTTTCATGTCACAAGAAAATTTACTATGTTAGCAAACAAAGGTATAGTAGTAACTGAAAATAGATGTTTATCAGAAAAGTTATCATCAATTGTTGCCATTTCACAAGATGATCCTATTGATAGTCTTGATAAATGATCAGATACGACACTCTCGGTTCCTTTTTTATCTTTGTTTACAATGTCAAATTCTTGGAGCAACAAAATCCATCGTATCAGTCGTGGCTTTGCATCCTGATTGGTCAATAAATATCTAATATTAGAATGATCAGTAAACACAATAGTTGTTGATCCAATCAAATAAGAACGTAATTTATCTAATGCAAATATTACAGTAAGTAGTTCTTTTTCAGTTGTTGAGTAATTCATTTGAGCATTGTTTAAAGTTCTACTTGCATAATATATCACATAAGGCTTACCGTTTCTTCTTAGACCCAATACTGCATCGACTGCATAATCACTCGCATCGCACATGATTTCAAATGGTAAAGACCAATCAGGAGGTTGCATGATAGGAGCTAATGTTAAATGTCAAATGATTTTATCAAAAGCATTTTTGACATTCTTGAGTCCACTCAAATGCAATGTCTTTTGTTAAGATGTTACAAATGGGTTTAGTGATTAAACTAAAGTCCTTTATAAACCTACTATAAAATCCAACATGTCCCAAAAATGAACGAATTTTTTTAATGGTTTTTGGAGGGGCTAAATTAGCAATGATATCAACTTTTTCTTTATCAACTTCAATTCCATGAGATGACACGACATGTCCCAAAACAATTCCAGAAGTAATCATGTAATGACATTTTTCTCAATTTAAAATAAGACCTTTTTCCTCGCATATTTTTAAAACTTTTTCCAATTTTTCAAGGCAATTATCAAATGTATTCCTAAAAACAGTTAAATCATCCATGAAAATTTCCAGACAATTTTCAACCATGTCGCAAAAAATACTTAGCATACATCTTTGAAATGTTGCTAGGGCATTGCATACACCAAATGGCATCCTTCTAAATGCAAATGTTCCAAAAAGACATGTGAATGTAGTTTTTTCTTGATCTTCGAGCGCAATAGGAATTTGATAATAGCCTGAATAAACATCAAGAAAACAGTAGTATGTATGACCTGCTACTCTTTCTAAAATTTGGTCCAAAAATGGTAATGCAAAATGATCTTTTCTAGTGGCGTCATTTAATTTTCTATAATCAATACACATTCGTCAACTAGATGGGACTTGACTTGTTAACAATTCACCTTTTTCATTTTTTATCACTGTAATGCCAGCTTTTTTTGGAACTACTTGTGTTGGACTTACCCACTTACTATCAGAAATAGGATAGATAATTCCAACATCAAGTAGTTTGAGAACTTCAGTTTTCACAACATCTTTCATGTGCGGATTTAATCTCCTTTGTGGTTGTTGAGATGTTTAAGAATTTTCTTCTAAATGAATTTTGTGAGTGCAAATTAGTGGATTAATTCTCTTGAGACCTTTTAATGTCCAACCAATTGCATTTTTATGTCTTTTAAGCATATCAACTAATTTACCTTCTTGTTCACCTGCTAGTTTGGAAGAAATTAACACCGGATATGTTTAATCTTTTCCAAGAAATGCATACTTCAATTATTCTGGCAAGGGTTTTAACTCCAATATGGGTGGTACGTCTTTGTTCTCATATTTTGCCTCAAATTCTTTTTCTGATCCTGGTAACAGGTGATACCTAATAAAATCATCAAGATCAATTTCAATATTTTCTTTAACAGTATCAATTGAACAAATATCTAATTGGTCACGAGTATTCCCTTCTTGAATGTTTTCTTCCACAAGAGTTTCAATAAGATTTTCATATTCACTTTCATCTTATTTGTCATGTGGTTGCTTACAAAGATTAAAAACATTAAGCTCCAAAGTCATGTTATCAAATGACAACTTCATTATTCTATTCCTGCAATTTATAAGAGCATTAGAAGTTGCTAAAAATGGACGACCCAAAATTACAGGAATTGCATTACAAGCTTCGATAGGTTGTGTATCTAAACTTATGAAATCGACAGGATATACAAAGTTAATAACTTGGACCAACACGTCTTCCACCATACCTCTTGGAACATTAACAGATCTATCGGCAAGTAAAAGTGTTACCGAAGTAGGTTTTAACTCGCCTAGATTTAGTTCTTGATAAACTGAATATGGAAGTAAATTCACATTTGCTCCAAGATCAATCAAGGCTTTTTTTAATTTTTCATTCTCCAATAATACATGAAATAGTAGGACAACCAGGGTCTTTGTATTTCAAAGCATTATTATTTTGAATGATTGCACTTACTTGTTCGGCTAAAAATGCTTTCTTTTTCACATTCAATTTTCTTTTCACGGTGCACAATTCTTTCAAAAATTTGGCATATGATGGTACCTGCTTTATTACATCTAATAAAGGAATTTTAACTTTTACTTGTTTAAAAATATCATATATATCAGAATTCAAATTTGATTTTTTTTTGTATTTTTCAATGTATGAGGGAATGGTGGTAACACTGTCTGCTGATCTTCCTTTTCGCAAGTTATGGGTTCCACTTCCTTTCCCTTTGGTGTTGATTAATCATCTTCTTCAAAAGGTTCAAGAATGGATTTTCCCACAACCTTACCACAGCGAAGGGTAATAACAGATTTTACCTGATCCATAGGTTGAGTTCCAGAAGTTCCAGTTTGTGTATGATGATCCTTGGGATTAGGCTGTGGTTGTGAAGGAAATTTACCTTTTTCATGAACATTAAGTGCAGATGCAAATTTAGCAAGTGTATCTTTCAAATCTGTCTTGGTTTGAGCATTTGAGTATTGATAGACTCTTGCTTTGCAATGAAACAATTCAATATATCTTCCAAGTTCCTTTTAGGTGGAGGAAAATAAGGTGCATAATTTTGAAAATTTTGTTGATTTTGGAAATGTGGTTGTGAAAATTGTGCAGCATTATCATTCCTCAAACTAAAATTTGGATAATTTCGCCAACCTGGATTGTAATTTTGAGAAAAAGGTTCAAAATTTGGCCTTTTGAAATTGTTCAAAACATTGGCTTGTTCATGGAGACATTCTTTAAAAGAGGGCAAAGTGGGACAATCTTTTGTAGAATGATCACTTGTATCACAGATGTGACACACAATTTCTTGAACAGATTTTAATTGACCGTTCTTTTTGAATTCAAGTGCTTCAACTTTTCTTGCCAAAGAGGTAAATCTAGCTTGTAGATCATGTTCATCTTTGAGGGTATACATACCTCCACCAGATGTAGGAGATAGAATATTGTTTGATGGTTCAATTGTACCTATGGTGTCCCAATTTTGAGCATTTTCAGCTAATGAATCGAGATACTCAATTGACTCTTTTGAATCTTTATCTTCAAATGTTCCATTACACATAAATTCAACCATTTGTCTATATTTAGGTGTTAAGCCTTCATAAAATTGAGAAACAACTCTCCAAATTTCAAAACCATGATGTGGACAAAGATTAAGCATTTCTTTAAATCTATCCCAATACTGATAAAAAAGTTTCTCCTTGTTTTTGAGTGAAAGTGATGATTTGCCTTTTGAAAGAATTTATTCTATGAGATGGAAAAACCTTTTTCAAAAATTGTTGTTGCAATTCATCCCAAGTTCGAATGGATCCCGATCTAAGATTTTGTAGCGAAATTTTAGCTTTATCTTTTAAAGAAAAAGGAAAAATCTTAAGTCGAATGGTGTTCATGCTACAATTTAGATCATTATATGTGTTGCACACTTCTTCAAATTCTTGTAAATGCATGTATGGATTTTCAGAATCTAAGCCATGAAAGTTGGGTAAAAGTTGGATAATACCAGGCTTAAAATTGAAATGAGATGCATCAGGAGAAAAAACTAGACATGAAGGTGCACTAGTACGTGTAGAATTCATGTGATCTCTAAGTGTTCTTCGCCTATCATGATCATGTTGAGATTGAATTTCATCTTCATTTTCCTGGATGGGTTCTTCCGCCATGTTTTGTGAAAATAAAGGGTTATTTCGAATGAGTCGACCACTAAGTGTACGTGACCAAATAATGCTCATGCAAATGCAAAAGAAAAAGAAGAAAAACACACAAAAACAATAAAAATTCAAAGAAAGAAAAGTAAAATATAAATAAATTAAATAGACTTGAAATTAATTTATACTTCCCCGGCAACGGCGCCAAAAACTTGTTGCGACTTTGATTGTTGCACACCCAAGAGCAGGTTGTCTACAAATAGTATAATTCGGTGAGTCCAAATATCGTATCCACATGGAAGCTAAGGTAATTACAAGTCCACTACAATGTCCATTTGTTTTGTTTTGTTTTTCTTTTGATTGTTTTAGTCTTTAATTGATAATTTTAATTGTTCAAATTTTAATTTAAGTAGTTGAGATTAGAGGATCCACTCTTAATATTTTAATAAAGTTAACATTAATTAATATTATTGAAATCCACTTAATAAAATGGTTCCAATATATTAAATAATCATATAAATATTATGTTATATATTATTATATATAGAGAGAAATATTATGAACTCAAAGGTTTGTTAATAGAATGAGGGATATCTCAATTCATTACAATGCACCCCTATTTGTAGCCTAATTTGGGGAGACAACCACAAATAAAATATTATTTTTTACACATAAGTCTTCATTGGTGTTCCAAGAAATTATATTTTAATACAAATCACTTTTGAAAGTCTTCCCATCCGAATTTTCTTTTCCACATAAAATAAAATATGTAGATAATTGAATTGTTTGAATTGTGATATTTTTTTAACCATTTGACCAAGTAATTTGAGAGATATGGTCAAAATGCTAGAGCATGGTAAAACTGCCACTCCTTTGATAACTTTATTTGTTGCTTAATTTGATCCCACTTTTCAAAAGATTTTTATCTCATGCTTGCCACCAATATTGTAGATATTAACATCAACTTTCTACAGGTCCAAGAATAATCTTAATCTCATTTGCAACGCCAAGGTTATTCTTGTTTTATCGAACCTGTAAAAATAGTAAAAACTTATAATTACGCAAAAACATATATTTTATACAATTTATCACAAAACATATAATATTTAAAAATTTAATAAAACAAAAACTATAAATGTATATTATAAAACATTTAATTAATATACAATTTTTTATCTTTATCACCTAGCCCCAAAACCGAATCCACAACAAGAGGTGCAAGCGGCGGCCGAGACTTCTACTCATGCTAGGACGCTTCGAATCGCACCTAGGACCCTAGCCACTGGACCAGCCCTTGAATCAACCCTCGAGCACCATCCTAGGACCCTAAAGACTTGACCTAGCACAGCCCAAAGCCCCCTGGCCAAGCCTAATCTCCCCTGCGGGGCTGCGCACTCATGCGCGCACATGCGCTTGTGCGTGGGCGGAGTCCTAGCTTTCTAAGACTCCTCCCCAGCCCCTTGACTAGAGTCCTAGCATGGCTAGAACTCCTTCCCTGACCCAAGCATGACCCATCCGAGCCCTGTTCGCACCCAAGCCAAGCCATGCATGGTTAAGCCCTCAAAGCCGAAGCTCTTGACAAAACCGTTCCTCCATGGTTCCGGCTTGTTCCTATTTCATGTCTAGCTTATTACATGCATCCTAGGACTTCTTTCTCTTGTAAAAAACGGGGCCCTTTAATCCTATATCAGGCAGCCCATTCATGTATACATATATCAAGTTTTGGAACAAAAATTCATACCTTATCATATAAGAATGCATAAAAACGAAATTCGATAAGGAATCATGTTTTCATGCAAAATTAATTCAAAACAATAGTATGTGTGATAGATGAGAAAAGAAATATTTATGGCGTGTCTTTGCGTTTAAAACACACGAAATAAACGTTGACGATTACAAAGAACCGCGACGATCGACCTTGGCTTGTACACCTTGACAAAATTCGAACTCTCCTTGATGTGCTTGTGTGTGCTGTGGGTTTGGGGGAGAAAGTAGAGTCCTTGTGTGTGATGGTAGGGTGAGTTTAATGAACTTGGGGTAGAGTTTTGTACATTAAATAGTAATTAAAATACTAATGGTAGCTTAGGCCCAATAACATGGTTAATTAGGCCCATTAGTGCAGTTTAAAAATTATTTCGAGTAGAAAAGTGTGTGAATTTATTATTCGGGTTGCCAACATGTTCGTATTTTTGTGAAAAATCCAACACCGATAAAATGTACATCCCAGCATATAAGATCACCTCAAAACTCTTTTATTTTCAAAAATAAGAAAAATCATCAATCATATTTTAAATAATTAAAAACAATTATTTCATAAAAACATTTTCTATTTTTCAGCCCTCGGTCTCCGTTCCTCGATCGCAACTTGAATACCCCTTAAAAATATATTTTAATGCATGTAAGTAGAAAAACTACTAAAACATCACATAAGTATGTCACATAATCAATTTAGCAATTAAAATCATTTAATTAACCATTTTTCATATTTCGTAGATTTGCATGCAGTTGGATTACGTCGTCTTAATTTTGGACCTTACATTACAAAAACCAGCTGCAGAGCTATACAATAACTTACGGAAATTCATAAAAACGTAATAAGAGAAAGAGTGTATTTGATTGAGTGAATGAAATTACGAGCTACAAGCGGTACAAACAATTACATAATCCCAGTGCATTAACACATATTTTCTGCTCGTATCTTTTTCTCTTCTTCAAGCTTTTTTTGTAGCAAAGCTTCATCAATTTTGACACGATCTACAACCATTTTCCAGATAGCCTTTTCCGGTTTTATTACTTCCTTCTACCTCTTTCTTTCCCCATTTTTGACATCTCCATGCATAAGAAATTGCATGATTTCAGTAAGTTGAGCTCCTTTGGCATCCATCCGCTGATAACATGTGCTCGTAATTTAGAAATTTGCCCTGAAAGCTCGTTGCACATCTTCATATACGAGGAATTGTTCGGATCTTGTCGGTGGGAAAGACTGCTATTCATTGCGAGAAATTCCTTTGAGAGGTCATATTTCATAGACTGAAAAGCTTCCTTAAGATCAAATTGCTACTTGTTGAGGGCGACAATTGATTTATCCATAAGCTTAGGCGGTCCAAAAATAAATTCTTGCCGTCTTCCTCAACAAATTCTTCCTCTGGTTCGAATAGTTCCGATGAAGAAGTCATTCTAGCCTTGATGGAAGCCATGTGGGAAGAGGATGCTTTCCCCGTGGACTTTAAATGCTATGGTTCATTGATTTCGGAAACTAAGAAATCAACCGCCTTTTCATAAGCAACAAAAGAAATAGGAATAGCTTCGCTGGGGACTTTTTGTGCCACAAGACTGGTCGATGGATCCTCAGGAATAAAAGAGACTATAGGCAAAGAAGCAACAGTTTCATTATCTTCCTTGGGTACAGCAGGTGAAGATACTGACAGTTCTTGGGAAATGCCCTAAGCGGGATCAACAGCAGATTCAAACTTTGGAGGTGAGGAGATCTCCATGTGGGTTGTTCCTTGATCAATGTCAGAAAGCGATTGCCAAACTTCTTTGACAGAAATCAAAGGTACTTCAGATAGACCGATATGCGATGAGAAAGGAGGTACCACTGATTCAGACTCTTGAATGGGTATTTCTTCCACATGAATCTATTGTTGAGAGTCCACGGAAACAGGTGCATTTTCTCCAGTGACCGTCTCATTGATTGGACCATCCTTTGACATAATGATTTCAACGGTTGGCAGGATGTTGTCTGCATAACTAGTCACAATGTTTTCAACTGGAACCTCTGGAATAGAAGAAGTGGTTAGCATGGCAGTAGATGAAGTTGGTGGTACCTGAGTGGTAGAGAGATCTGCGATTTGCTCAGGGTCCAGCACTTCATCAAGATTCAACTTGTAACGTCCCGAAAATTTTAAGGTCCACGCAAACCACATGCATGCAATTATTAAATTCTCTTGTATTTTAATTAAATGTTTTAATTGCATTAATTAATTATGTTGTGCATAAGTGCATGTTTAAAATATATTTTCTACATGGTTGCATTAAAATATATTTTTAAAAGTTATTCGAGTGACGATCGAGGAACGAGGACCGAGGGCTGAAAAATGTAAAATGTTTTTATTAAATAATTTTTTTAATTATTTAAGATATGGTCGATGTTTTTTAGTATTCTTGAAAATAAGGGTTTTGAGGTGATTTTTATAGGCCGGGACGTAAATTTTATTGGTGTTGGTTTTTCAACAAAAATACGAACTTTTTGGCAACCCGGCTAATAAATTCACAAATTTATTTAAACAAAAACTTTGATAATATTTTATCAAATCCTAATTAAGACTAATGGGCTTAATTTAGTGGCTTAATGGGCCTAAGCCTAATTAGTAATTAATTAACTATAAAATATATTAAAAACCCTCCCCAAACCTCATACTTTGACACGCCTCTTTTCTGAAATTGCACCCACCAAAACACATGGCACACTCACACAATTGAAGGGAAATTTTCGGAAAAAAAAACTAAGGAGAATTCAAGCTAAGGTCTTGTCCCGTTCTTCGCCAATCGTCAACAAATAATCGTGCGTTTAAAACGCAAAGGCACGACATATTTCTTTCTTTTTTCATCTTTCACACCATAGTAATTATTTAAAATCGTTTTGCATGAAAAACAGGGCACACACCTTATAATTTTCGTATATGCATATTATATTGTTTTAAAAACATGTAATTTGATCCAAAAATCATGATTTACATGTATTTAAGGGGCTGCCATGATTAGGAATTGAAAAGGGATAGTTTTACACAAATTTAGAGGCCTTAGAAAACACGAAACATGCTGCAAAACCTGTTATAACACAAGCTGGAACAACTAAGAAAAAGAAAAGAGGAGCCGTGGGTCTTCTTGTGGGTTGCATATGTTCAAGGTTTGGTATTTTTGCATGGGGGCAAGTGGGCTCGTCCAAGGCTGGCTGGGGCTCAAGGAGGGTCAGGGGTGAGGGTCTGGTAGAGTCCTAGTGGACTAGGACTCGCACAGTAGGGCTGTTGAAGAGTCCTCAGTGGACAGGGCTCTTCCCGAAGGGATTTCTGGTGGCCGAGAGATTTCAGGGGCTGTAGCTCGGCTAGGGCTAGGCTAGGTGGTCTGGGTGATGGCTTGGGACGGTCCAGAGAGGGGTAGGAAGGGTAAGGGCTCGTGGTGGCTCGAGCAATATTCCAGGAGAAGCAACACACTCACGCACGCAAGAAGCAAAGGGACGCGCAGGTGGTTTACTTGTTACAGAAGCTTTGTGCGTGAGTTAGGGCCTCGGGACAGGTCTGGGTCGAGTCTGGGAGTATTCCAAGGCTGGTGAGGGTCCTAGGTGATCGTTGGGTAGGAGGCTAGAGGAGTCCTAGTTGGCTAGGAGTCTTGGCAAGGTGGTAAGAGTCACGCACAAAACATGCAGATTTTGGGGTCCGTTTCAGTAGGAAATTGCGCAGGCCACGGCTTGTTTTACGGGCTGGGCTCAGTGAAGAGGATTCCTAGGTGGGTTGGCTAGGTTTTGGCCCAAGGTGGCTCGGGCGTGGCTGGAGTAAATTAGGAGATGGCTCGGTGCGTTTGATAAAGGGTCAAAAACGAAAATTAAAAGACTAAAAATGAATCCATTGGTCCATGTGTGTGGCTCATGACTTGGAATGGTAGAATAAATCATAAAAAGATTATGTTAAAAATTTGGGATCAAAATAACAAGTTTTGGATTTATTCGGGATTTTACCGCCGCACGGAACGCTAATTAACGAGTTAATTGAAACGCCTAGTTTAAGCTTTATAAAATTATGAAAAATTAGGTTTATGCTTAAATAATTATTATAAGTCAAAGTTTTTAATTTGGGAATTTTATACTAAGGTTTGGGTAAATTCGGGATTAAAACGCATTAATACGTCACATTTAAAGATTAATTTAAAAGTCATCGATTTAAGCCAAATAAAATTATGAGAAAATTCATGTAAGATTAAATAATTACATGGGACATGTTAGAGTCAACGAAATAAAGAAAATGTCAAACACGAGAAATTTTTCTAGGGGTAAAACGGTCTTTTTACACCTAGAAATTAGTAAACGTCATGGCAGTGCCCTAAATGCTATTTTATGATATTATGATTATTTTTAATTGTTTATGAAATGTACATGATTAAATTATGATTTTTAAATGTCTAAGGGATTTTTATGATTTAAGGAAGACATTTAAAGGACATGTTGCATGCTTGGTTTCAAAAACAAAAATGTTATGTTATGCATGATTTTTTTTATAAAGTGATGAGAATATAAATGTTGAAGTAAGTGATGTAATTGTGACTAATTCGATAATGTTGGAGATGTCGTGAAGGTTATGGTCCCAGTGGGAGCCCGACGATCGTATTTTCATCATTTCAAATATGAGGTAACGGTTTTGTGGTAACGGTAAGAATGAGAATATCGTGAGGGGAAAAGGCCCCAGTGGAAACCCATTTATGGGAAAATGCCCCCGAGGGAACCCCGACGATCGTTTTTCTATTCGATCATGATAGGCCAAGGGCCCAGTTGACCAGTGAGAGTGTTGCTGGTGTCCCCCGCAGCCCAGTACTGTGGTTTTATGTAGATGGATCCATCGATCATGTCATGTCATGTCAGGAAAGTCACAATTAACAATTTGAATTCAACAAAAGAATTTATGATCATGTTAAATGTTTTATGTCATGATAAGGAAAAAGAGAAAAGATTAAGATTTATTTATGCATGTCGTGAAATGTTATTTTTACCTAAAAGTATTTTCACTGTTGCATGTGGTTTTATATGTATTATTTGTTAAAAAGATTATGGTGTGTTGAGTCTTTAGACTCACTTGGTGTGATGGATGCAGTTGAGTTTGAGGGAGGTCTTGACGGATGATCTGACTGGACTGAAGGCGCACACAACCCAAGGACTAGCACTTCTATTTTTCTGCACTTATGTTTTTGACTCATGATTTACGTTAAAGATTTTTAAGACTATTTACTTATGCTTTTCAGAGATTTTTGAGAGGTTTAGTATGGGCTATACTTTTCAAACTTATTGCTTTTAGGTTTGGTAAACATGCGAAGATTTCATTTTATGACTATTTCATTGATTTCTAAAAATGCTAGTTGGTTGATATTTTATTTTAAAGAGAAAAATATTTTATAAAAATATTTTTGTAAAGGCCGAAAACCATAGAAGAAATTTTTTTTTTTTCCTAGTACCTTTAAAGCAATAAAAAGGGCAAGACGTTTCACAATTCATTGTCAAACTTTCCCTCATCGCCACTCGCAAGCAATTGAAGTACTTGCCGCTGAAGAGTGATAATCTACGAGAGTAATAGAGCATCGATTTCAAGTTGAGAGAGGACAGAAGAATCATCCCTTGCTGTTGGACTGGTGGGAACAAAATGGGGCCTCTTGAGTTGAATAAGTGCTTTGTAGAACACTTTCTTTCTGTTGTAATTCAAGAAAGTCTTGTCGGAGAAGAGCGGTTCGAATGACAGAGGCTCCTATCAACTCCATCATTGAAAGCTCAAGTTTTGAAACCGCTTTGATTTTGTCGGTTTGAATAAGGGACTCAAATGTTTTGATCGTTCTGAATTCAACCCATTTATCAAACAGCTCCATTTTCTTTTGTACAATCTCATTGATCCTTTCTTCTATGAGCACAATGCCAGTGCCCACATTGTTTGGTTTTGGTGGGTCTTCGACTTAAACTTTCTTCGACTTATCTTTAGGATGAAGGAGAGGAACACTGGAGAAAGAGGATGTGATTTCTGGTTCGGCAATTTGGATCCCCTTGAGACTTCTTACTTTGACTGCAGGAATCGGAAGAGGGATCAATGGTGCAGAGAGGTGCTTGATCAACTTGATTTTCTCAGCTTTCGGCTTCTTTGACCGTTTCTTATTAAAGACTTGAGACTCTGGAACGTTATCCCAAGAGTCTTCATCAGAGTTGGATTTCAGAATCAACTTTCGCTTGGTGACCTTGGGAGGCACATACGTCATCTTTTTCTTAAGAAATTTGATCTCAGTCTCTTTATTGACATAGACAATCTTCTCATCGGTTGGAAGATTTTTCTTTTTGAAAATTTCAACCGTTGCCCAGTCGAACAACTTTGTTTTTCCAACCTCAATCAGGTCTACCGGTTGGACTCCTTCCTGCAGCAATAGATGATAGATTTTAACCAGAAAGCCTTGAGACTGCTTCTCTTTCTTTACCATGGCAACCAGTGTCTTGAACAAGACGTCAGACTAGTTGACGTTAAGATTTGAAGCGATAGTGGCCTTGATAAAGAATTTTTCCATGGTGATTTTGCCATACGAACTATCCTTGTCGAGATACCTTTTGCCACTATATCAGCCAACAGTCTGAATTTGATTTTCATATCCCTCTTCTGGCAAGTTGGAGAAGAAATAAGAGAGTTAGAAAGAGAGAAATTAGTCCTCCAAAGCTCAGCATTGTCATTTGGAAGAGTGGCGAAGTCTGTGACGTTTGTAACGTGTTACTGGAACAAATCAGCAAACATCTTCTAGGTAATCCGAATGTTTTTTCCCTGAACAGCGCAGAAGATTTCACCATTATCCATATAAGTAGAATCAAAAAACTCCTTCAAGATGGTTTCGGAATATTGCTCGCTGCAACCCAAAAATGATCTCAGGTTGGAGGTGGCGAGCATTTGAAAAGTTTCTTGCATAGGTTTATCAGTCATGGCAAGCACAGAGGCAAAGTTGATAGCAATGGTATTGTGTGCAATAGAAGCAACCATTGACGCGGCGAATGAAGAATGTTTGACTAACACAATCTGCAAAACAACCTTGAAAAGCAAAAATCACAAGATAATAGAGTGCTAAAACGCTAAATGCTTGCAATGGAGTAAAAATGATGATGTAAATTTGATATAAGTATATCTGGTTCGGGGAAGCACGGATCATTCCATGTGGCGGACTACCAGTGGATGGGTTTTTAAAATTTGAAAAATCTAAAAAAGCAGTATAATGAGTAATTTGAAATTTTAAAGAGAGAATCGTCATGTCATATAAGAGCGGTCAATAGGTTGCTTCTATTGCAAGCATTAGAAACGTGTTAAAAAAAAAAGAAAAATGAACCGTTTAGCATTAGTGTTATTAGAGAGTATGCGGTTGAAGTTATGTAATAAATATGGGCAGTCCACTCGTCAACTGCAGCGGTTGGAAACGTGTTCTTTCCGACCCATTAATTTATTGACTTAACCAATATTTCTCCCAAAATACATGCATATTACAAGGTTAAAGGAACTTAGCCTTGGAGAATGAGCGGTCGGCGTTTGATAGAGGTCTCTTCGCATTCTCCCCTCAATCTGACAGTCTCTAGAATGATGGCGACCCTTCATATGGTCTGTGTCTATAAGTGGGAGCAAACAAGTTAAATATAAAATCATTGAAAAATTTTTAGATACAAATAAAATTATAACAAAGCAAGAGATGGATATAGCTAGCAATTATTCCGAGCCAGGTCCAGCAGAAGAGTTCCAACGGTCCATAGTGGCCAGCCGCAATCTGAAGTAGTGTCTTGGAGGAGACACTGTCAACCTGGTCCAAGCTCCAAGAGATTTTGTTCTACATGGAGATAGGTCTCCCTTGTAGAGGACCTGTTGGCACAAGGAAACTTGTGGCATGGGAGAGAAAATACCAGCAGCGCCTCGGCATTCCCCAAGCTGCCGACATCTTCAGGGGTGAATGTGTTTACCTTCTCATGCTCTTCAAAGAGCAGAAGGTTCTGAGAAAGATTGCCTTCTAAGATGACTTCTAGAGGACCTGCACAGGTGGACTGGGCACTGGATGGCTGTCTGGAGGGTAGTTGCAGATAGGGAAATAAATAATATAATAGCCCGATTTTAGATTGTTCATTCTTAGTAGGGCTAAGCTGCGAAATCATCCCTTTCACCAACTACGATGGAGCAAATAGATTTTTCAAGCAGATAAAGAAGTATTCTAGTAGTTTGTTTTCTACTGTAATCAAGAACACTAGAGTTGATTAACATCAAATGCACTACTCACAAAGGCCTGATTTAATGAGTAAAAATTTATTTTTATATTACTTGTTTTGTGTTTATGCTTTTTGTTTATTCTATCCAATACTTAGTTCTTGAAATAATTTATATACAATTTTGTAAAAGAAATCAGGATAGATCAATTAATCCAAGAATATTTCGGAAATAAGAAAACTTAGCGTCCGGTAGAGGCTTCTTTAAATATTTGCTGCCTGCTGATCTATCGGAACATATTCAAGGCGAATCTCCATCTTTATGACATGTTCTCTAATGAAATAATGTCTAATGTCAATATGATTTGTTCGATAGTGCAATACAGGATTATATATAATTTGAAACGCCACTACTCGTTTCTTTTTAAAATGTACAAATAATACTTTTTTTCTTCCCCTTCAACTCTCGGCCGAAAATATTATACATATATACATAATTTTGCCATTTAAAATAAACTCACCAAATAATTATCTGAAAATCTCAAAAACGCAATTCAATGCATAAAATCGTAAACGTCAAACAAACCTAAAACTAGAAATTTTAAAAATAAAGTATAAGCCTCTTAAATCCTCTCAAAACCACTCAAAAGCATCAAAAGTCATAAAATCTTTAAAGTAATCTTAAATCATAAACATAATGTGGAAAACTAGCAAAGGTCCTCGGGTTATGTGCACCATCAGTCCAGTTAGTTCAACCATCAAGTCTTCCATCATCAACAAAATCTTGCATACCTGCATCGATTACACCTAGTGAGTCAATTGACTTAGCAAACCTTAACTATGATAACAGATAATGCATAAATATTCACAAGCAATAGAGAGAGATACTTTTTATAAAATACGTTTTCATGAACATGCATATCTTTAAACCTTTTTCCTTTCATCATAAACATTTTCTTTCATCATATACGTATATGTTTTCTCTTTTATTGTATTCTGATCGTTAATTGAGACTTTCGTATCAGCTGTAGTTCGATGGATCCATCTACGTATAACCATGGTACCAGACGGTAGGGACATTAACGACACTATCATCCGTCAATTGAGCCTTGGCCTTACATATTGTCATATCATCATATCATCGTATTAGTCGCAATCAAGTCACCTCCTTCATCATTTCATCACTTACAAAAATTCATGCACATATATCATTTTTCTTTTCAAATAAAGCATGCAACACATCGTTTAACGTTATTAATAATCATCATAAAAGTCCATAAACATTTAAAATAAACATTTTACCATTCATTACAACATTAAGATCACTAACAATTTTCAGGTGTAAAATGACCGTTTTGTCTCTAAAACCCTAACTATCCCAATTTATCCTTAGACCTTAAGACGATGACCCAAATCCATCAAAACTTATAATAACTCCTTAAAATACACCCAAAAATATTTCTTAGACGTAAACTTTTGCTTCTCGATTAGTTTCCCAATTTGTTTTAAAACTTAAACGTATGTCTCGGTTTTAACCCGAATCAACTCGAAACTTAACCAAAAGTTACCAAACCTGAACCATAGCTTATTAACACCTAACCATATCCTATACAACCAAAATCAAACCATTGAGAACCCTTAAAAAATCCTAGAACCTTGCTGGAAAATTAGCACCTACTATTTCGAAACCCTAACTTGATCTCACCTTCGACTCCTTCGTTCCTAGCCCTTGGCCGACCCCAACCAGCCCCTATGCCACCTTCTTAGGACCATTACCGAGCCCCTTAGACCAACTTACACGAGCCCTAGAGAGCCATCCATGTTTTCCTTACAAACTTGCAGACGCGGCTAGGTTGTGTCCTAGCCATGCGCCTGCTGCTCCTAGCCCTTCCAGCCTTGTGTGGACCACCATGGCTCGATGTTAGGACCCTCATGAGCCCGGCCCTTCACCAAGAAAGTACCCAGGGCGGCCTCTTCCTTCTTTTCAAACAAATGGAAAGCCCTATCCTTGGGAACCCAATTTTCGTTCAGCCTCTATTCTCACACGTCCAACCCTTATGCAGCCATATCTAGGTTCCTAAACCTTCTGAAATTCATCCCTTCTAATATCCCTACCTTGGCAGCCCCTTTGTGCATCAATACCATGAGTTTAAAAGGATGACAACTATATTTTTGTTCATGTTTTGCCATAAAAACAAAAATATAAGAAGTGTAACATGTTTTTAATGCAAATATGTATCAAAACATATAATACGGTATGCAAGATGAGTGAAGGAAGTTTAAGGCATGCCTTTGCGAATTTTACGCACGAGAAACGATTTGCGATGCCAAGAACCTTGACGGAGGCGGATAGGACTTGCTACGTTTTCCTCAAAAATGACGTGAAGACCTTGAAAGTGTGGAGTGTGTGCATGTTGCTGCTGATAAAAGAATCCTAGGGTTTTAGGTGCTTGTGTACGTGACTTTGTGTTGTAAAAGTAGGGTTTGATAGCTTCAATTTTGACATAAATAATTGCGTGTCAAGTTAGGCCCAATAACCTAGGTATAATAGGCCCATTTGGCCCATTAGATAGTAGGAAAATTATTTTGTTTAGGGAAGTTTTTGAAAATATTAGCAGAGTTCCCAAAGAGTACCTAATTTTGTCAAAAATCGATTGTCGGTTTAAAATACGGCTCGGCGTGTAGAAACGCCCCAACAAACATCATTTTCGAAATTACCATTTAAAATATACCATATATAAAATAATTAAAAATAATCATTTACCAAAAATATTTTACCTTTTTATGGTCCCCGATCTCCATTCTTCGATCGCATTTCGAATTACCTTTTAAAACACTATTTTATGCATTCTAGTATAAACCACTTTTAAACATGTAAACTTGCCTACCACATTTACTTCATGCAATTAAAATAATTTAATTAGTTATTTTTTCTTTTTCCTAGATTTGCATGCAATTGGATTACGTTATCGCATTTTGGACCTTACAATTCCCCCCTCCCTTAAATAAAATTTCGTCCTTCAAATTAAAACATAACGAATAACTCCGGGTAGCGAATTTTCCTGTCCCTATCAGTTTCCCATGAAGCTTCCTCCATTTAGCCACTTGACTTTGACCATTTGAATAACTTTGTTTCGTAGCCTTCTTTCTTGCCTATACGGACTTTGTATAGGTCATTCCTCGTATGACATATTTGGAGTCAACTTCATGGGATCAAAATTCAGTACATTTGAAAGATCCGACATGTACTTTCACAACATCGAGATGTGGAACTGTAACGCCCCATATTCGACGACTGTCCTCACTGTACCAAGACGAGTCTTTCCAACGTGCTTATATCTTCACTCACACGCACCCTAGGAAACTTCCCAGGAGGTCACCCATCCCAGAATTGCTCTAAGTCAAACACGCTTAACTATGGAGTTCTTATGTGATGAGCTACCGAAAAGAAGATGCACCTTCGTGGTATGAGTAGTACATATCGAGTCTTTTAAGTTTTCTTAAACTGTACAGTCTATTACATTGAACAGTCTCGGAATCCCTCTCTTTCCGGTGTAAGATCGGTTCATTCATGTTTCCTCCGCCTAGAAGCCTGCTAGGAGCCGCTCATTGTCCGTGCAACCTCATGGCACCGGCTATCACCCCCCGCCCTCTTCGGCCCCGGGCCTCACAGGAACACATTATGCACTCCAGCGAGAGATGATGGCAACGCCACTCTATAAGCTAATATTCCAATCATTTCAAGAATTTCAAACGGTCCAACGATTCTCGGACTGAGTTTGCCTTTCTTGCCAAATCTCAGAACTCTCTTCGTAGGTGTTGCTTTCACAAATACGTGGTCACCTATTGCAAACTCAAGTTCTCTTTGTCGCTTATCGGCGTATCTCTTTTGTCGGCTTTGTGCAGTATTACTATCTCGAATTTTGACTACTAGCTCCGCTGTTTGCTTGATCAAGTCTGGATCAAATTCTCCACTTTCACCAACCTCGTCCAAATACCTAGGTGATCTACACTTCCTTCCATAAACTGCCTCATAAGGAGTCATTCCTATAGACGATTGGTAGCTATTGTTATAGATAAACTCCACTAGAGGTAACTTCGGTTCCCAACTTCCTTGGAAATCGATCACAAAAGCTTGGAGTATATCCTCCAAAATTTGAATCACAATTTCAGACTGACCATCGGTTTGAGAATGAAATGTTGCACTGAACAACAATTTTGTCCCCATCGCTGAATACTGACTTTTCCAAAAAGACGATGTAAACCTCAGATCTCTGTTGGAAACAATAGAAACTGGAATTCCATGCAGTCAGACTATATTTCGGATGTACAATTCTGCATAATGTGCCATGGTGAATGTCTTCTTAATAGGTAGAAAGTGCGCTGATTTCGTAAGACGATCAACTATCACTCAAATGGTATTAAATCCTTTGATAGTCCTTGGCAGTCCTAATACTAAATCCATAGTAACATTTTCCCATTTCTGCTCGGGAATTAGAAGTTGCTTAAGCTTTCCTGCTATCCTCTGATGCTCTGCCTTAACTTGCTGGCATGACAAACATTCGGACACAAAATGTAAAATGTCTAGCTTCATATCCGGCCACCAATACAATTACTGCATGTCCTTATACATCTTCATACTTCTAGGATGAATGAAGTACGGGGTATTGTGAGCTTCCTTCATAATAACCTCTCTTAGTGACTCACCAATAGGAACCCATAATGGATCTTGGTATCGAACTATGTCATCCACCTCAGAATAAACCTTCCGATTCTTAACTTCATCTCTCAGCCTCTATTTTTGCAACTGCTCATCATAAGACTGACCTTCGCGGATTCTATCCCTCAGAGTCGACTGTACTGTCACAATAGAAATATTAGGAGCCTCGCTCTTAGTATACACTGCAAGCTCAAATCGGTGGATCTCCGCTAGCAATGGCCTTTGAACTGTGAATTACGCGATGACTGCTGTCTTTCTGCTCAAAGCGTCGGCAACTACATTAGCTTTTCCCCGATGGTAGCTAATATCACAGTTGATGAAACTTAAAATTAATAATTTATTATATGTTAAAACCTTTATTTTAAGAATTTAAGTTTCATTAAAATTTTAAAATTATGTTATTTTAGTATTGTTTGTTTATATTTAAATGTCTTACTAAATATGTTTTATTTTCAGGTTTTCTATGTGTTGGTAAAATAATGATAACTCAAGCTACAAAATTCAAATAGAGGTGATTCAAACAGGTTTGAAATTCTTTAGAAATTATCTATAATTTTGCAGAAGACATGATTGCCTAAAAAGTTTATTAAGATGATCAAATTGTGCAAATATCAAAAGGAGGACAAATTTACTTTTACTATGACTAGCTTATAGTAAAGAAATCGTAAATAATTCGATATTCAACCAAATGAGGTGAAACAAAATCCAAATTCATCTACAGACAATGCCTTACATGTTTGTTGTTTTGAGCAAAGTCAAATTCGGAGATTAAAGTTGCGTAACATAGCATTGAAAGAAGGGCCATGGAATTGAAGTTTGAGGAGACAAAAACTACTATTACAACTACATGGCATTAATTAAATTTTTGACCCTTTCACTCATTTGGCCTATAAATAGAGGCCTTGTGTTAGCTTGAGGATCATTCTATTCCATCGTAAAATATAGTGTGTGTGTATAAAAGTTCTAAGTTCTAATATATTTTTCATTTTCCCAACTATGAGTGATGATTTTAGTGTTGATCAAAAGTAAGCTCATGGCAAACTAAATTTATTATGTCAAGGTGAAGAGGATGAATTTTTGGCGAAGTAAGATTGTTTATAATTTGTGTATTCTTTCTTTATTTCTTTTTCATTTAGCTAACTTCTTTTTATTGTAGGTATAAAAATGAATTATTTGTTGTTATCAATTTACATCAAATGCTTGACACCATTGAAGTACTTATCTTGAACATATTCAAGGCGAATCTCCATCTTCATGACATATTCTCTACGAAATAATGTCTAATGTTGGTAAACTTAAAATTCATAATTTATTATATGTTAAAACATATATTTTAAAATTTAAGTTTCATTAAAATTATATAATTATGTTATTTTAGTATTGTTTGTTTATATTTAAATGTCTTACTAAATATGTTTTATTTTCAAGTTTTCTACGTGTTCGTAAAATAATGATAACTCAAGCTAGAAAATTCAAATGGACGTGATTCAAACATGTTTGGATTTTTGAAAAATTATCTACAACCTTGTAGAAGACATGATTGCCTAAAAAGTTCATTAGGATGATCAAATTGTGAAAATATCAAAAAGAGGACAAATTTACTTTCACAATTACTAGCCTATAGTAAAAAATTCATAACGATTTCAATATTTAACCAAATGACGTAACCAAGTGGCCAAATTCATCTACAGACAATTCTCCACATGTTTGCTGTTTTGAACAAAGTCAAATTTGGTGATTAAAGTCGTGGAAGAAAGCATTGAAAGAAGGGACATGGAATTGAAGTTGGAGGAGACAAAGACTATTATTATAACTACATGGCATTAATAAAATTTTTGCCCATTTCTCTCATTTGGCCTATAAATAGAGGCCTTGTGCTAGCTTGAGAATCATTCTATCTCATTGTAAAATATATTGTGAGTGTGTATAAAAGTTCTAAGTTCCAATATATTTTTCATTTTCCCAATTATGAATGATGTTTTTATTGTTGATCAAAAGTAAGCTCATAGAAAGCTAAATCTATTATGTCAAGGTGAAGAGGATGAATTCTTGTGAAGTAAGATTGTTTATATTATGTAAATTCTTTCTTTATTTCTTTCATTTTGTNGTTCTAAATGAAATATTATGATTTAATATTAATATCTAACAATCTAACATTTACTTTATCGCAAGTAACTTTTACTTTCCGCATCTAACATTTATTTTATCGCAATTAACTTTACTTTCTACAACTAATTTTTACTTTCCCGCAACTAAGTTATTAAATCATATATTTCATTTAAGCAATAGTGTGGCTCTGTCGGTTGTTCTAAATGAAATATAATGATTTAATTTAACATTTACTTTATGCAATTATATATTTATATAGTTATATATATAATCATAGGTACCATATATAAAATATCGGTAAATTCGGTATTTTCTATAGTGGGAACTATATTATATTAGGTGTGTGTTTAAATATTTAATTTTCTTGGAACCATTATTTATGGTGGTTTCCTTTATTTTATTTTTAGTTAAACAATATTACATAAACACAGAATAAATCCTCGAGCTTTGACAAAATTTATAATTTGTAAACTTCATTCTTGTATTTGGTAATCTATAAATTAATAAATTTAAACTTCAAATAACCTCTCTGTGGATCGATCTCGTACTTATGAAATATATTACTTGTAGACAACCAACACTTGGGTGAATTATAATTTAAGTAGTAGAAAGTTTTTGGCACGGTTGCCGGGGGAGTTATAAATTAAGTTTATATTTGTTAATTATGTTATATTTATAAATATTGCGTTGTTTTTTGTATGAGTATTTGGAGTCGAAAAAAAGTGGTAGACTTATTCGAAAATAATTTAAACATGGATGATAATTCAAATAATCAAGATAATGATAATAATAATAACAATAATAATAATCAAAAACATGATCAATTAAGAACACTTAGGCACCATATGAACCCTATTAGAACTAGTGCCCCATCTTGTTTAGTTTTTCCTCCTAATGCATCTAATTTCAACTTTGAACCTCAAATTATTTAACTTTTACAAAATTTTCATGGCTTAAATTCTGAAAATCCTTATTTACATCTAAGAGAATTTGAGGAAGTTTATAACACTTATAATTATCAAAATTGTAGCATGGATATAGTTCGATTAAAGCTTTTCCCTTTTTCTTTAAAAGATAAAGCTAAAACATGGCTACAAAATTTGAGATCAAGTTCAATTAGATCATAGGAAGAAATGCCACAAAAATTTCTCAAATAGTTTTTTCCTTCCCATAGATTAAACTCTTTTAAAAGACAAATTGCTACTTTTTCTCAAAAACAAAGAGAAACATTTTATCAATGTTGGGATAGATATAAATAATTACTTAATACATGCCCACATCATGGTTTTGAAACATGGAGAATAGTTTCTAACTTTTATGAAGGTCTAATACCTAAAGATAGGCCAATGATAGAATTCAAGTGTAATGAAACTTTTGAAGATAAAAACCCAAATGAAGCTATGGAGTATTTGGATTCATTAGCAGAAAATGCTCAAAATTGGGATAATATAGGCACAATAGAACCACCAACAACTAAAATCAATAATTCAACAAATGGGGCTGGTATCTATAATCTTAAAGATGATATAGATATTCAAGCTAAACTTGCATATTTAGCAAGAAAAATTGAGTCATTAGAAATGAAAAAGAGTGTTCAATTAAAAATTATTCAAGAAATTGTTTATCATATATGTGATACACATGATCATGCTACAAAAGATTGTCCAACATTACCTTCATTTAAAGAATGTCTCCATGAACAAGCAAATTATGTTAACAATTATAAAAAACCAATACTAGATCCTTTTCACCATCATATAATCCTGGATGGAAAAATCATCATAATTTTAGTTGGAGGAATGATAATAATGCACAACCCTCACAACAATATTTCAAAATAACCAAAATCATCAAGGTTATACTCCTTATGTTACACCTCCAAGAAAAAACTTTGAAGATGTAATTCATGCATTTATCCAAAAGCAAGAGTTTATCAATATTCAAAACAGTCAATCTATGAGTGATTTAAAAGAAAATTTTGCAAAATTTGCATCTGCACTTAATATTCATGAAAAAACAAAATTTCCATATCAACCTCAACCTAAACCTAAAAATCAAAATCACGAATTAAAAAATGAAAAAATTGATCAAATAAAATCTGTTATTACTCTTAGAAGTGGTAAAATAGTTAATGATCCATATAGTAATGAAAACAAGGATCATTTAAAATCAAAGAGTAAGGATGATAATCCTGATACTTTTGAGAATGATGATACCTTAAATTCTAAAAATAATATATTGAATGATAAATCATCTGTGATAGTAAATGACTCAAATAAACCTCCACCATTTCCTCATGCATTAACAAATCATAAAAAACAAAAAAATGATTCTGATAACTATGAAGTTTTTAAACAAGTAAAGATAAATATTCCATTATTAGATGCTATTAAACAAGTACCTTCATATGCAAAATTTTTAAAAGGCTTATGTACTGCGAAAAGAAAATTGCATGTGAAGAAGAAAGCATTCTTGGCTGAACAAGTAAGTTCTATTTTTCAAAATAATTCTAGTTTAAAATATAAAAATCCTGGTTGTCCAACAATTTAATGTATTATTGGAGAAAATAAAATTAAAAAACCTTTGTTTGATTTCGGAGCAAGTGTGAATTTACTTCCTTATTCAGTTTATGAAAAACTTAATTTAGGATAATTAAAACCCACTTCTGTTACTCTCTTACTGGCGGATAGGTCAATCAAAATTCCTAGAGGTATTGTAGAAGATGTGTTGGTTCAAGTTGATAAATTCATATATCCTGTAGATTTTATTGTTTTGGATACACAACCAATAGAAGTACATAATGAAATTCCAGTAATATTGGGACAACTATTTGTAGCAACTTCAAATGCTTTGATTAATTTTCGAAATGGAATAATGAAATTGTCTTTTGGAAATATGACTCTAGAACTTAATGTGTTCAATTTATGTAAACAACCAAGTATTAATGAAAATGAATATGCTAATGAAATTGAAACAATTGTGGAAGAAAATATACAAGAAGACAACTTAAATAAATAATCTGAAGTTTTTTCAATAGAAAGTTTTGAGTCTGAAAATAATTTTAAAGAAGATGATAATACAAAACTTGAATTAAAAGTTTACCAATCGAATTGAAATATGTATTTCTTGGTGAAAATAAAACATTTCCTGTTGTAATTTCTTCCACTCTTCTACCAAATCAAGAAGAAGATTTAATTAAATTACTTAAAAAAAATAAAAATGAAATTGGATGGACTTTGAAATATATAAAAGGTATAAATCCTTTAATTTGCATATATAAAATTCACTTGGAAGAAAATACTAAAACATATCAACAATCACAAAGAAGGTTAAATCCACGTATGAAGGAAGTTGTTAAGATTGAAGTATTAAAACTATTAGACGCTGAAAGTAGTACCTAAAAAGTCAGGCATCACTGTTATAAAAAATGAAAAGGGAGAGTTATTACAAGCTAGGATTCCATCTAGGTGACATATGTGTATTGATTATAGAAAATTAAATGATGCAACTAGAAAAGATCATTTCCCACTACTATTTTTAGATCAAATTCTAGAAAATGTAGCAGGTAATTCTTATTACTGTTTTCTTGATGATTATTCGGGGTATTATCAAATACCTATATCATTAGAATATCAGGAAAAATCTACTTTCACTTGTCTTTTAGGAACTTTTGCATTTAAAAGAATGTCATTTGGTTTATGTAATGCTCCGACTACTTTTCAAAAATACATGTTAAGTATTTTCAGTGATATGATTGAAGAATTTGTAGAAGTTTTTATGGATGATATAACTGTTTTTGGAAACTCATTTGAAAATTGTCTTAAAAACCTAGAAGAAGTATTAAAAAGATGTGAAGAAAAAATCTTGTTTTAAATTGAGAAAAATGTCATTATATGGTTAAATCTGGGATTGTGTTAGGTCATGTGATATCTGAAAAAGGAATTGAAGTTGATAAAGCCAAAGTTGATGTTATTGCTAATTTAACATCACCAAAAACTATCAAAGAAGTTCGATCATTCTTGGGTCATGCAGGTTTTTATAGAAGATTTATAAAAAAATTCACCATAATATCTAAACCAATTTCGAATCTTTTAACAAAATATATACAATTTGAATGGACTCAGAAATGTGAAAATGCTTTTAAAAAAATAATTAATCTTTTAATTACATCACTTATTTTACAACCTCCAAATTGGTCTTTACCATTTGAATTAATATGTGATGCAAGTGATTATGCTATAAGAGCTGTGTTAGGACAAAGAAAAGAAGGAAAACCATATGCAATTTATTATGCTAGTAGAACCTTAAATAGTGCCCAAATAAATTATTCAACTACTGAAAAAGAATTACTTTCAGTAGTATTTGCATTAGATAAGTTTCGATCTTATTTAATTTGTTCTACTACTATTGTTTACATTGATCATTCTGCCGTAAAATATTTATCAAATAAACAAGATGCTAAGCCAAGATTAATACGGTGGATTTTATTGTTACAAGAATTTGATATTATAATTAAAGATAAAAAAGGAAAAGAAAATGTCGTAGCCGATCATTTATCTAGAATAATGACTGAATAATTTCATAATGAAATACCAATAAATGAAAATTTTCCAGATGATCAGTTGTTTTATGCTACTATTATGCCATGGGTTGCTAACATTGTAAATTTTCTTGTGACAAATAAAATGCTTTCTCATTGGAATTCACAAGATAAGAATAAATTCTTGATAGAAGTTAAAAAATTTTATTGAGATGATCCTTACTTGTTTAAGTATTGTCCTGACCAAATTTTTCGACAATGCATACCCGAAAATGAAGTAAGTAATGTCATTAAATTTTGTCATTTTGAAGCATGTGGAGGTCATTTTTCATCCAATAAAACAACTATAAAAATCTTACAATGTGGATTTTTAGTGGCCGTCTTTATTCAAAGATACGCATTTATTTTGCAAATTTTGTGAAAACTGTCAGAAGATGGGATCAATTTCAAAACGAAACATGATGTCTTTAAATCCAATCATAATTATTGAAATATTCGATAGTTGGGGGATAGATTTGATGGGTCTATTTCCATTATCTTTTGGATATAAGTACATTTTAGTCGCTGTTGATTATGTTTCAAAATGGATTGGAGCAATTTCATGTAGAACTAATGATCATAAAGTTGTTATAAAATTTTTAAAAGAAAATATTTTTAGTCGATTTGGAATACCTAGAGCAAAAATTAGTGATGGGGGAAGTCGTTTTATAAATAAATCATTTTCTTCTTTGTTAAGAAAATATGGCATTATACATAAAGTTTCTACCCCATATCATCCTCAAAATAATGGTCAAGTTGAACTTGCAAATAGAGAAATAAAACAAATTTTAGAAAAAACAGTTAATCCAAATCAAAAATATTGGTCTTTAAGATTAACTGATGCATTATGGGCATATAGAACTGCATTTAAGACATCATTAGGGATGTCATCATATAGGTTAGTTTTTGGTAAGTGATGTGAACTCGCTGAAATGGATGAGCCGGGTAAGGAGCTCCAACGGGTCAAATCAATAATTTATAATGTTTGGGAGTTTGAGTGAAGATAATGGCTTCAATAGCACCTGCAAACAAGGAAATGAACTCGTGAATGGGCGCCGGAGGGGTGTCCGGCGTAGCCACTCCGATGCTAAAGTCAGCAGGTTGAAGATGAACACAAGCAATATTTGGGAGAAAATATGTATAATGCTTGAGAGTTCAAAGATTTTTGAATCATTAAATGAGAAGAATACCTGCTATTTATAGTAGAAAATGGGTAGTTACCTCGATTCCAGCGCCACCTACTAAGTATGGCAAGTCGACTGTCCATACTCTAGCTTCTGATGACTTCTAGGACACTCCAAACCCAAGTTGCTCTGACAGATTAGACTGCATGTATCAATCATACTCGAGTGTGGTTAAATTCTCGAGGTGGCCCGGGTAGTCGGTTACCTGGGTGATTGGATGAGAGCCCGAGCTATGATAACTGCCCGAGAAGAGGAGAAGTGTCCGGGAAGAAGTGAACTGCCCGGGAAGCTGGCTTCTGATCTGGGCATTCCAATTGATATCCCGGGTCAATGATGACCCAGGCCTTTACAGGGGTATTACCACCCATCCCTAAAATAGTCGGGCTAGAGCTTGACTCGTTGTCCCGATCAGTCATATCTGTACTTTTGTTGGAACATAATTCGGAGTGTAAAAGCATCGGGGGCTTCAAATATCCCACAGATGAAATGGGATACCGGGGTCTGATACAACCCTGGTTGAGGATGGGATGCCGGGGCCTCACATCTCCCGGGCTTTAGGTACTGTTTCGTTTAGTATTCTCGGGAATTCCATAGGGTATCATTTATGACACATGCATTTAGCATTAACTTCCTGCCGAAAATTTGTTTAGTATTCCGAGAATCAGATAAGTCTGACACATCGATATGCGTACACGTCCCTTCACATACCCGTTACAATTTCCGAGGCGCATCCTGATTGTCCACGTGTGTTTAAATCAACGGCCGAGATCTATTCCCACCACCTACATATATTAGGCATCTTGTTTTTAAGAAAACACTTGCAAAATTAAAAACTCGGCGAAGCCCTTGCAAATTTTTCTCTCGAAAAAACCAAAAACCCTTCCAACCAAACTCTCCTCTTCAAAACCCTCCTCCTCGAGCGCTTCCCGAGCTCCTGGAAAGGACAAGGGTAAGGGAAAAGCTCGGGCTTCTGAACGCCCTTCTTCTGAGGCCCCGGGAGTTCTTTGGTTCTCCTCAATGAGCAGCACTTTGCGCTCGGGGGCGGACGAGGAGCTTCAAACTCTGGGGTCTATTCCTTCTTCCTATTCCATTTTAATTCCCTGGACTTCAGATAGGGCAAACAGTCCTCCCCCGAGCTATACTACCTTTTTCCCGGACCAACTCAGAAATGGTCTTCGTTTCCCCTCCCTCTTTTTTATATTCAGGTCGCCGAGTTTTTTGTCGTGCCTGTCAATCAATTTCATCCTAATTCATTCCGTATCATGGCTTCGGCCTATGTTTTGTTTAGAATGAATAATCTTCTTATCAAATCCCTCGTTCTTCACTATTATTTCTCTTGCCGGTTCGGGGATAATGAATTTTCCCTGACTGCCCGGAATTATTCCCGATTCCTTGATGATATTCCTTCCTCTCAGAAAGGATGGAAAGGAAGATACTTTTTTATTCAACTTCTCGGTCCTCTCCCTTGTCTGATCGGGTTTCTTTCTTCCCTTCCCACACAACCCTCCCTTCCCCAAGCCTACAAACTTGAGGAGCCTTTCCTCATGAGTCAAACCCTGGTGGAGGGCCAAAAATATTCCTCTTCTGTTCTCATTTTAAATGAGAATCTGGAAGCTTATGGGTTGAGTACCCGGGTTGAGGACCCTTTGGAATGGGTGATTGACGAGGTTGCTGGCTCGGGTGCCCAGCCTGGTATACTTTTTTTCAAATCTGTCTTTCAATTTTACTTTTATACATACTTCGCAATTTGTACTGACGTTTCTTTTCCCTATTTGTGCAGATAACTCAAGAATGCAAGAGGCCTTTGCGAAGAAATGGGCAACTGAGAAGGCGGCCAAAGAGAAAAATTTGGCAGCCCGGAAAGCTGACCTTGAGAAGAAACAGGCCGAGGAAAAAGCAGCCCGGCAAGCTGAGTTGAATCGGGTGGATGCCCAGCAAGAAGAGGTGACTCGGGATTCATCCCAGGAAGACCCTGAAGACCACATTCCCCTCATACAGAGGAAGCGAAAGGCTGTCACAAGCCCGGAGCAAATTTTGAGTCAATCTAACCAAGAAAGGGGCCAGAGCTCGTCCCAAGCAACTCGGTCAACCACCCCTCCCAGGAGACAATCTACAGAGGAGCCTTCCCAAGAGCCTCCTCTAACCGATCAACACACCTGGCCCAACATCTTCCTGGAGGGGACCACTTCAACATGCATTCGGCTCTTGAAACACATGCTCACTCTTGAAGAGGAGGCCTTTCTGAACGGTTTCTCGAGGGATCCAACCGATTCCTATCTGTAAGTCCTTTCTTTATTCTCTTTTCCTTTATTTTTCCTTTCTTTTATTAACTTGCTTTGTACAGGCAGCCCAAATGATGATCTCGGCCTTCGAGGAAGTGGAGGCGGTGGCTACCAAGAAAGGCCAACAAGCCCCGGCTGCCCAAGAAATCCAAGATCAATTGGACGGAGAGCTTGCCCTGGCTAAAAGCCTTCATGAAGAGGAAATCTCCGTCCTAAAAGCTTCCTTAGAGTCGGATCACATGGCACTGGACAAGTCTTGGGAAGACCTCAATGAAGCTGCCATTCGGGAGGAGAATCTGCGAGGTGCCCTGTCTGTCTCGGAGTCGAGAAACCATTCTCTATCCGAGCAGATAGAAGATCAGCAGTCCCGGGCAGAGAAGTTCGAGAGTTGTTTGTCCCTGGCGGAGTACAATAAGAATAAGTGGCAAGCTTCCCTCCTTCAATCTCCTGAGTTCAAGAAGGCCGTGGTAGATAAGGCCTACCCTCTATTCAAGACCGGTTTCGACAAGTGCCGAGAACAATTTGAGGGAGCTGGACTCTTACCCCAGGATAAGGAAAATTTTCTTGATTTTGGCCTGGCTATTGCATCCTTTCCCAAGGGTGGTGAGGAGGAGAAGGAGGAAAACCAAGGAGACCAACCAGGGTCCGATCATATTGATATAGACTAGGGTTGTATTTTCTTTTTTCTTTATTTCTGTAATTCCTGCCCTCGGGCCTTTAATGAACAAATTCTTTCCTTCAATAGTGTCTCAATTAATCTTTCAATACCAGAGTAATACCATTGTTTTTATGTAAACAACAAGAAAATATTTCAAGTGTTGAGAACTAATCGGGACTTCTTAGTAAACAATTGAGTTAATGAAAACACATATTTTCGTAACGAATGAATGTCCCGAGCGTGGATCCTGCCAAGTTAAGAATAATTAAGGTGTTGCTGTGAGACTCGTCCCGGGATTTTTGGCATGGTCGAGGTGTGATTCCATGAGCCAGGTGTAATGCCCTGGGCTTTTTAAGAACCAAGGTGCGGAGCCTAGGGCCGGGGAGCATGTCTCGGGACTTGTGAATGGTTGAGGTGTGATTCTCCGAGCCAGGGTGTAGTGCCCTGGGCTTTTTAAGAACCAAGGTGTGGAACCTTGGGCCAGGGAGCATGTCTCGGGCTTGTGAACGGTCGAGGAGTGATTCCCCGAGCCAGGGTATAGTGCCCTGGGCTTTTTAAGAACCAAGGTGCGGAGCCTTGGGCCGGGGAGCATGTCCCGAGACTTGTGAATGGTCGAGGTGTGATTCCCCGAGCTAGGGTGTAGTGCCTTGGGATTTTTAAGAACCAAGGTGCGGAGCCTTGGGCCGGGGAGCATGTCCCGGGACTTGTGAATGGTCGAGGTGAAAGGGATCAATTTTAGGTGTTCGAAATCGCAACGGAAGCACAAAATTGTTTTCTAAACATGAAAATCGAAATTTTTGAGAAAAAATGAACACCATTGTACTAGTGTGTAACATATACTAAACACCTTTGTCATACATAGGGTGTTAAGAAATTTTACCTATCAACCTCTTGAGGTTGATGATGGCTCCAACTAAAGTGTAAATACTTTAGCTCTTGTATGGTAGACAATCTTCAAGCCTCCTCCTACCTTCAAAATCAAGCCCACCACCAACTAGGTAGATCCTCTCATATTTTGCACTAGAAAAATATGAGGATTTTTCTTTGAGAAGAGATTTGTTTCTCCAACAATTGAAGAACAAAAGGAGAGAAAATTTTTTGAGGGAATGTGTGTGAGAAATTTCGGCCAAGGTAGTGGAATGGGAGAGTGAAGTGTTGTCTTGGTGCTTGAAAAAGTTGAGACTCCTTTTTGCATGCCTTGCAATATTTTAATCAAAAGTATTCCACACCTCTTCATCTCCCAAGCATGCAAAACCTAGTCGGCTTGTAACATTTACAAAGGGCCCATGGACTTTTAATTTAATTGCAATTAGACTTTACTTGATTTTACTCAAGCCCACCAGTTAAATAATTATTTCCAATTGGGCTCTACAAGGCCCAATGTTATTTAATTAATTCAACACTTGAATTAATTTAATTTAGTCCATAATAATGTTTATGAAAATAACAATTTTCAAATACATTATTCACTTGGCCTACTTTTAATTTATGCACACATTCATAAATTAAAAATTACATTTCTCTCACAGAAGTCTTACTTCTATTTTTATTTACGCTTATAAACTCATTTGTAAGCCGTTCAACACATTGAACTATTTTAACTTCTCAACGGGATCTAGAAAGCTAGAACTTGTGTGACCCTCAATGGTTCATTGATACAACTAACCGTGGTTTCACATCTCCATGTGATTCGGACTAAACATGTCCTTATATGAACATACCCCAATTGCTCCATTCTTACTTATCAACTCCTTGATAACAAGAATATCAGAACTCAAGTCTGATAGTACCCAACCAAACATGTTAAACGCCTAGCAGCATCGCTTACATGATTCCCTAGATATCAAATGATAGTGCCTGCAAGAACCATTCAATTATGGTTAGCGTACAGTACGGTCCCTTCAACTCATATATCCCGACCGATTCGACAACCATTGGTTTATCGAGAGTTGTCAATGAATCGATACTATGTGTCATGTCGTAGTTGCATCGATGGTGTATTCTAAAAAACCCCTTTCTTAATTACCNAATGGTGTGCAACCATAAACTAGGACTTTTCCACTCGATAAGTGAGAACCAC
The DNA here is from genome assembly GCF_012295235.1 of Primulina huaijiensis. Taxonomy (NCBI): domain Eukaryota; kingdom Viridiplantae; phylum Streptophyta; class Magnoliopsida; order Lamiales; family Gesneriaceae; genus Primulina; species Primulina huaijiensis. The sequence goes on along the minus strand of NC_133309.1, from coordinate 10,210,703 downwards.
TTGGAAAATCCTTTATGGAGGGTTGTTCAATGCACTCTACAAGGAACACCTATCTGCATGCTCGGACATCACAATGCCCCCTACCAATGAAACATGGTACTCACATCGCAGATACTAGTCTCGAACTCGAGCGGCCTATATCCTTCTTAGTGGCGGCTGAATCGACTAGGAACCTTTTAGAATATACAGTATTACAAATATGAGTTTCATGATGCTCATCATATGAGCATCTCATATTCTTTCTACTATTTGTATATTCAAAGGCTTTATCTATGCAACTAGCATGGGTATACAGATAAAGAAGTGCCAAAATAATAATTTCAAATATTATTAAAATAAAGACTGTTCATACATAGAGTTTAAACATGAACCCTCGGCCAACGCTTGGCTCGACGGGCACCTACTCTAACACGAGGTGTGATTCCCCGAGCCAAGGTGTAGTGCCCTTGGCTTTCTAAGAACCAAGGTGCGGAGCCTTGGGCCGGGGAGCATGTCTCGGGACTTGTGAATGGTCGAGGTGTGATTCCCCGAGCCAGGGTGTAGTGCCCTGGGCTTCCCGAGTTAAGACACAAAAAATAATATAACACTTCTTTCTGAGAAAAACAGGTCTTTCATTATATCTTCAGCCAATAAATTACATCTGTTAAGGCGTAATACTGCTTTAAATTAAATATATTCCAAGGTCTTTTGAGAGAGCGTCATTGTGCATCTTCTAAATACAAGGATCCCGAGCTAACCCTCCGGGTTATTTTATAAGGTCCTTCCCACCGAGCTTCTAGTTTTCCAACATCCCCGGTAGGATTGACTTTCTTCATGACTAGATCCCCTACTTGGAAGTCTCGGGCTCGGACCTTCTTGTTGTATTATTTCACGATCCGGCCCCGGTATGCTTCCATTCGAATCATTGCTCGATCTCTCTTCTCTTCTACCAAATCCAATTCCATAGCCCGGCTCTAATCATTATTATCAGGGTAAGATTCTACCCGAGAAGAAGTTTGTCTGATTTCCACTGGTAAGACTGCTTTGGCACCATATACCAAGTTAAAAGGAGTCTCTTGAGTAGGTGCCCGGGGATTGGTTCTATACGCCCAGAGAACACTGGGTAATTCTTCCACCCAGTCCTTTCCTTTTCCTTGTAACCTGGTTCTTAATGCTTGTACAATAATTCTATTGACAAATTCTGCTTGGTCATTAGCTTGAGGGTAGGCAACGGAAGTAAAAGACTAAGTGATTTTCATTTCCCAGCACCAAGATGTAATCTCCCTTCCCTGGAATTGTCTTCCATTATCTGAAATTATTCTTCTGGGCACTCCGAACCGGCATACTATGTTTGTACTTAAAAATTTTAAAACATATTGTTGAGTGATTTTGGCCAATGTCTCGGCTTCTACCCATTTAGAAAAATAATCTACAGCCACCAGTAAGAATTTCTTCTGAACCCGGGCAATTGGTAAAGGGCCCACGATGTCCATACCCCATTGATCAAAGGGGCAAGATGCCCAAATAGGCTTCATAGGAGTAGCCGGGCTGTGTTGAAAGTTTGAGTGATATTGACAGTTTTCACTAGACCGAACTATTCTAGTAGAATCTTGGCTAAGAATTGGACACCAGAACCCGGCGAGCATCGTCTTCCGGGTCAAAGCTGTTCCTCCGAGATGCTCAGCACAACACCCTTCATGAATCTCCAGGAGGACATAATCCACTTCTCCCTCAGATAAGCATTTTAATAAAGGTTCTGGAATGATCTCTTGTACAAGACTTTGTTTAAGAGAACAAACCTGGGAGCTTGTCTCTTAATTTTTTGAGCCTGGATTTTGTCTTCAAGTAGTTCACTTGCTTCAATGAATCTGATCAGGGATGTCATCCAGGAGTCCTCCGGTGCTGGTAATGCTTCTTCATCTGTGGAGAGAATTAAACGAGAAACATGTAACACTTCCCGGGTGCTGACCTCTGATAAAGAAGCAGCCATTTTTGCCAGAGCATCCGCCTCTCCATTCTCCTCTCGGGGTATTTGTTCAATACCCCAATCCACAAAGATCTTTGCCTGGGTTTTAATGAGCTGTAAGTATTTTAGCATCCTGTCATCCTTGGTTTCATAAACACCCTTTATCTGTTGAGTGATCAGTTGCGAATCAGAATAGAGAATAACCTGAGAAGCTCCGATCTCCTGTGCAGCTCGGATACCTACGAGGACAGCTTCATACTCGGCCTCGTTATTAGTTACCCAGGAATCAATCCTTATTGCTCATTTAATCCTACTCCTGTGGGGGATACTATCACGACCCCTACTCCACACCCCGCAAGGTTAGATGCCCCATCCGCGAACACTCTCCATACTTCTACTTCATCGGGCTGGACCATCTCGGATAAAAAATCTGACAAAGCTTGTACTTTGATGGCCACCCGGGGTTTGTACACAATATCATACTCCCCTAACTCCACCGCCCATTTAATCATCCGCCCGGCTACCTCTGAGTGAGTCATAATTATCCCCAAAGGGCTATTAGTGAGTACTATGATTTGATGAGACAAGAAGTATGGTCGCAGCTTCCTGGCGGTCACAACCAAGGCCAGGGCAATCTTTTCTACTTCGCTGTACCGGAGCTCGGGGCCTCTCAGAGCATGACTGACATAATACACAGGCTTTTGGTCAGAGCCTTCTTCTTTTTTCAATACTGAACTGACAGCATACTCTGTAGCAGAGAGATAAACAAACAATTTTTCCCCTGTCTCAGGCTTTACCAACACAGGGAGCTCAGCAAGATGAATCTTCAAAACCTGGAAGGCTTGTTCACATTTTTCATCCCACCCGAATTGTTGGGCCTTCCTCAGGACCTGAAAGAAATGATAACTCCGGTGTGCTGATCGGGATATAAATCGAGAAAGGGAAGCAATTCTCCCGGTCAGTCTTTGTACTTCTGCTACTACTTAAATTGTAATTCACCCAAGTGTAGGTTGTCTGCAAGTAATATATTTCGTAAATACGAGATCGATCCACAGAGAGGTTATTTTAAGTTTAAATTTATTAATTTATAGATTACCAAATGCAAGAACGAAGTTTACAAATTTTATATATGGTACCTATGATTATATATATAACTATATAAATATATAACTGCATAAAATAAATTTTAAATTAAATCATTATATTTAATGTAGAACAACCGGCAGAACCACGCTATTGTCTAAATGAAATATATGATTTAATAAGTTAGTTGCGGGAAAGTAAAAGTTAGATGCGGAAAGTAAAAGTTAGTTGCGATAAAGTAAATGTTAGATGCGTAAAATAAAAGTTGCTTCCGATAAAGTAAATGCTAGTTTCTTACATATCATTATATTTCATTTAGAACAACCGGCAGAGCCACGCTATTGTCTAAATGAAATATATGATCTAATTATATATATATACATATATAATATAACAATAATAATTGATGAAATATTTATTGTATCAAAATTATATAACAACTCAAGATAACCACTTCAATGGTATCAAGCATTTGATGTAAATTGATAACAACAAATAATTCATTTTTATACCTACAATAAAAAGAAATTAGCAAAATGAAATTAAATAAAGAAAGAATATACAAAATATAACAATCTTACTTCACCAAGAATTCATCCTCTTCACCTTGACATAATAGATTTAGCTTTCCATGAACTTACTTTTGATCAACACTAAAAACATCACTCATAATTTGGAAAATGAAAAATATATTGGAACTTAGAACTTTTATACACACTCACACTATATTTTACAATGAGATAGAATAATTCTAAAGCTAGCACAAGGCCTCTATTTATAGGCCAAATGAGAGAAGGGGTCAAAAATTCTATTAATGCAATGTAGTTGTAATAGTAGTCTTTGTCTCCTCCAACTTCAATTCCATGTCCCTTCTTTCAATGCTTTGTTTCACGACTTTCATCACCGAATTTGACTCTACTCAAAACAGAAAACATGTGGGGAATTGTCTGTAAATGAATTTGGCCACTTGGTTCACCTCAGTTGGATAAATTTTCAAATAGTTATGATTTTTTTATTATATGCTGGTCATGGTGAAAGTAAATTTGTCCTCCTTTTGATATTTTCAGAATTTGATCATCTTAATTAACTTTTTAAGCAATCATGTCTTCTGCAAAGTTGTAGATAATTTCTTAAGGATTCCAAACATGTTTGAATCACCTTCATTTGAGTTTTCTAGCTTAAGTTATCATTATTTTACTAACACGTAGAAAATCTGAAAATAAAACATATTTAGTAAGACATTTAAATATAAACACACAATACTAAAATAACATAATTTTATAATTTTAATGAAACTTAAATTTTAAAATATAGGTTTTAACATATAATAAATTATTAATTTTAAGTTTCATCACACCCCACACTATCTTATTATTAGTCCCTTAGTAATAAAATTTATCGGAAAATCACAACCTAGATTCTTTATTCCTTTTATATATTCAAATATACAAACATGTTCATTTTAAAAACAAACTCATATAACGATATATATTTAATGGATAGCTGATTTACACTCATGTAGTTGGAATGAATATTAACTCTCATTGAAAAAGGCTAATTAGTAAAGCAGACAATTAAATAAACTAATATTGAAAACAAAATAAGAAAATTTACAAAGAATAAAAAAACTAATATTTTTTTCTTATTAACGTGACTGCAAAGTTTTACAATGACATAATTTTTTTTATCCAAACATTCTACCATAAATGTCTACATATATAAACATTTATATAACGTATACATTCGACTACCTTTGAAACTTATCCAACACAAACAAATCTTTTTTTAGAACATATTGATTGATGGATTTTTTTTTAGAACACATTTATAGTACATCAATCAAATCTAGAAAAACAATTACAATGAACAAACAACTTTGCAGTCCGTTATTTATCTTCTATTTTTTATATAATTAAAATTTTTTTATAGGGGAGTTATTTTCTTGTAATTAACCATTTTTTAATAATCAATAAAATTTTATTAATTGTTTTCTCATTTCTCACCACTTTTCTTTTCTTACTCTTGGAAGTTGGCCAATTAAGTTGAGATAAGAATGGATCTGGTTCATGACTAAATCCTTGCAGTAAATCAATAAGTTCACCTTCACTTGTAGCAGAAACTAACATCCTTCGCGAAGCTAATGAAATAAATCTCTGTTCCACAAAATCATCAAGAAACGATAGCAGTTTATCATAATAATTGTTAACATTTAATAAACAAATAGGCTTATTGTGGATATTTAATTGTGCCCAACAAACAGTATGAAATATTTCCTCCAAAGTACCGAAACCTCCTGGCAAAGCAATGAAAGCATCTGAATGTTCAATCATTTGAGTAATTCGTTCATACACGTTGTCCACTTTCATTTATTCTCCTATTGTTGGTCCAGTAAGACTGGCTAAGGTAATCGGAATAAAGCCTAACACTTCACTTCCACCTGCATGCGCAGCTTTTGCAACTTTTCCCATGAGACCAACTTCACCACCACCATATACCAAATGAATCTTTTTTTTAACAAGTGTTATTCCAAGCTTTTCTGCTACCTCTTCATAAATTGAATCTTTTCCTACACTAGATCCACAAAATACACAAATAATTTTTATTTTACTTACCGTGGAAGTCGACATGTTGAGAAATATGTTTTCTGCAATTGTTATATAACAGCATATGAATTTATAAGCGTAACATGCCAAAAGTCAATATTTGAACAGAAAATTATTTTTATTAAAAGAAAATAAAAATGACATAAATTAAAACACATATATACAGCGTAGTTGTGATTGTAGCTCACATCTTCCTCTGATTTTACGTTCAGTACCGGCTTCAACGCCTTCTATGAGTCGTGGATATGCTTCCCATCCAATTTTCTTATAAATTGGCAAACATGGTCTTTTAACGTCAGATTCCCGAGACGAAATTGTATATATATATTTACTTAACTAAACATATATGCGTTACTACAGTATGATCTTTATAAGGCTGATTCCACCGTCCATATTGATATTCCTCATGTTGAAATTGCCATCATAGTTTACGCAGTTCATTTTGCACGTACCCACTAGAATGCGTATCAAGAACCTCTAGAAAATTATCTAAAGGCTCTTTACTCAGACCATTCTTAATGAATAAAATTTTATCTTCTCTATTCATTGATGTCATTCCAACATTTTTGCATTTCCCTTTACAAGTCCACCTCGCACATTTATGACATCCGCCTATACGTTTAGCTCTTCGCTTCTTGGCATATGTGCTTTTACCAAATCCTGGCATATTTCTTATTATTATTTCACTTGCTTCCCCAACCAATTCGACTTTTGCTTCAATTATCAACCGGATATCATTCGGTATGCCATATGACATCATCAACCTTAGTCGCTCACATATAGCTTTATAAATTTTTTTCAACGCATTATCAGGTAAACAAGCAAAATATTTACGAAGATTCACAATACAAGCATCCATATTATTATTATTATTATATATTTCAATTATTTTGGGAAAACTGAAAAAACCGACTTAGATAGTTACGGAGTACCGTTATCCGCCACTTTACCTGGAAATGAACTAGAATCTGCAAAAACAAAATGAAAATATCAAACAACTATCGTGGATCATATAAAGGCATAAAATCATCATTAAGAATTTCATTTTCTATAAAAGGCTTAAGTCTTTGCCCATTAACTTTGAACACGTCATTATTTTTAGGATTTTCAATATCAACAGCACCATGAGAATAAATAAATTTAACTATAAATGGTCCTGACCATCTCGATCTTAGTTTTCCTGGAAGTAATTGCAAACGAGAATTATAAAGTAAAACTTTTTGTCCAATTTCAAATGACTTTCTCATAATATTTTTATCATGAAAGACTTTAGTTTTATCTTTATAAATCTTTGAATTTTCATATGCATCATTTCTTAATTCTTCTACTTCATTTAATTGCAATTTTATTAATTTAGATGCATCATCTAAATTAATATTAAATGCTTTAATTGCCCAATAAGCTTTATGTTCAAGTTCAACCAGTAAATGACTATGCTTACCCAAAACTAACCTATATGGTGACATCCCTAATGATGTCTTAAATGCAGTTCTATATGCCCATAATGCATCAGTTAATCTTAAAGACCAATCTTTTCGATTTGAATTAACTATTTTTTCTAAAATTTGTTTTATTTATCTATTTAAAAGTTCAACTTGACCATTACTTTGAGGATGATATGGGGTAGAAACTTTATGGGTAATGCCATATTTTCTTAACAAAGAAGAAAATGATTTATTTATAAAAGACTTCCCCCATCACTAATTATTGCTCTAGGTATTCCAAATCGATTAAAAATATTTTCTTTTAAAAATTTTATAACAACTTTATGATCATTAGTTCTACATGCAATTGTTTCAATCCATTTTGAAACATAATCAACAGCGACTAAAACGTACGTATATCCAAAAGATAATGGAAATGGACCTATAAAATCTATCCTCCGACTATCGAATATTTCAATAATTATGATTGGATTTAAAGGCATCATGTTTCGTTTTGAAATTGATCCCATCTTCTGACAGTTTTCACAAGATTTGCAAAATAAATGCGTATCTTTGAATAAAGAGGGCCAATAAAATCCACATTGTAAGATTTTTGCAGCTGTTTTATTGGATGAAAAATGACCTCCACATGCTTCAGAATGACAAAATTTAATAACATTACTTACTTCATTGTCGGGTATGCATCGTCGAAAAATTTGGTCAGGACAATACTTAAACAAGTAAGGATCATCCCAATAAAATTTTTTAACTTCTATCAAGAATTTATTCTTATCCTGTGAATTCCAATGAGAAGGCATTTTATTTGTCACAATAAAATTTACAATGTTAGCAAACCAGGGCATAATAGTAGCATAAAACAACTGATCATCTGGAAAATTTTCATTTATTGGTATTTCATTATGAGATGATTCAGTCATTATTCTAGATAAATGATCGGCTACGACATTTTCTTTTCCTTTTTTATCTTTAATTATAATATCAAATTCTTGTAACAATAAAATCCACCGTATTAATCTTGGCTTAGCATCTTGTTTATTTGATAAATATTTTACGGCAGAATGATCAGTGTACACAATAGTAGTAGAACCAATTAAATAAGATCGAAACTTATCTAATGCAAATACTACTGAAAGTAATTCTTTTTCAGTAGTTGAATAATTTATTTGGGCACTATTTAAGGTTCTACTAGCATAATATATTGCATACGGTTTTCTTTCTTTTCTCTGTCCTAACACAGCTCCTATAGCATAATCACTTGCATCACACATTAATTCAAATGGTAAAGACCAATCTGGAGGTTGTAAAATAGGTAATGTAATTAAAAGATTAATTATTTTTTTAAAAGCATTTTCACATTTCTGAGTCCATTCAAATTGAGTATCTTTTGTTAAAATATTCGAAATTGGTTTAGATATTATGCTGAAATTTTTTATAAACCTTCTATAAAAACCTGCATGACCCATGAATGATCGAACTTCTTTGACCGTTTTTGGTGATGTTAAATTAGCAATAACATCAACTTTGGCTTTATCAACATCAATTCCTTTTTCAGATATCACATGACCTAACACAATCCCAGATTTAACCATATAATGACATTTTTCCCAATTTAAAACAAGATTTTTTTCTTCACATCGTTTTAATACTTCTTCTAGATTTTTAAGGCAATTTTCAAATGAGTTTCCAAAAACAGTTATATCATCCATAAAAAACTTCTACAAATTCTTCAATCATATCACTGAAAATACTTAACATGCATCTTTGAAAAGTAGCAGGAGCATTACATAAACCAAATGACATTCTTTCAAATGCATAAGTTCCGAAAAGACAAGTGAAAGTAGTTTTTTCTTGATCTTATAATGATATAGGTATTTGATAATACCCCAAATACCCATCAAGAAAAAACAATAATAAGAATTTCCTGCTACTTTTTCTAGAATTTGATCTAAAAGTGATAGTGGGAAATGATCTTTTCTAGTTGCATCATTTATGGAATGCCCGAATTTTGAAAAAAATAAAATTGTGGCAGTAGTTGTGATGGTTTATGGCTTTAGGTTATGGTATGAAGGGTAATAAATGTTATAGAATGGAATAGATAATGGATGGGTAGAATCAAAGGTTGAATTTGAGCTAAATAGGTAATGAAAGTGCAGAAACGGTATGAAAAATGTGGCAGTAGTTGTGATTTTTAGCATAATGTTTTGTTTATTGATCCAATTGATGTGAAGCCACTTTTATTAGAAAGATAAGACATAAGGCTATAACTTTCTTATTTTGAGTTTTGGTCAAATCATTAGGGAAGACGAGCCAAAAGCGCCCCGAAGTGTGTCGTGCGTATCGTCATTCCTACAATGACACATGTTGGGAGATTGAGCATAACTTTTTACTCAGATCTCCAAATGACATGAGGCTAATTTGAGATGCAAGCCAAGACATAGGACTACAACTTTGTAGTTTACCACTTTCGCAAATTCTGAAGTTAAAAATGCGTTCTTGGCAGAATACCGCGCGCCCCTGCGCCAGATCCCGCGCGATGGCGCGCCCGGTGCTGAAATTTTTGTTGTTGGGCAGTATGGTGCGCGCCCCTGTGCCAAATCACGCGCCATGGCGCCCAGCACTTATACAAAAAACGTGTTTTGAGGTTTGGATGGTATATAATAGATTGGGGAATGATTTTTGTATCATTTTCCTTCTCCATCTCTTCTCTCCATCGGTTTAGAGCTAGGGTTCTTCATTTTTCCTTTCATCTTCTAATTTCTTCTTCAATCTATGGGAGATTTGTTCAAGGAATTTATGAAATGAAGTTAGATTTGTGATCCTCTCTCCAAGATCTTAAAGATGGTGTAAGTATGTTATATTTTTATTCAAGTTTGGAAATGAGATGAAGTTTAGAATTGATATTTGTGTAGATATTTGAGATGTTGGAGATGTTGAAATTGTGTTGGTTTTTATTTAAAATGGAATTGAAGCCAATGGCAAAGTATATGAGCTAATTTCTTTAGCACGCATGCTATGTGTTTGATGAAATTATTCAATGAATGTTTTTATGGCATATTAAGGTTAAGAAATTTACGGATCTTGATTCAAAGCAGTATTTAACTAATTATGAATTTTGAACAGAAATTACTCTGTTTTGATAGATAATCAAAGTCCTTAAGTTATAGTATAATTCAAAGGTTCAAGACTTCTCACCTACACATTTCGATCTTCTTTTGGTAATATTTGAAAGGTATGTTACAGTCGATAACATACGAGGTAAAAGTATCATTTTTATTTTACATTGAAAACTCTATGGCTTGATGAACTATTGGTGATTTGATGATGATTATTGTATTGAGATGAGTTGATTATGATATCGAGATGATGATATTGATTTGCATCATGACATTGCATATTGAGCCACTTGTTGATTCAGATTTGATATGGCGGAGGTCGCCTTGATATATTGATTTGTTGGACGTATGTTACGGTCGATAACATAGCATAGTGTATGCGGAGGTCGCTGCTATGGCCTGAACACTCTCTATAGGCGCACCATAGTCCTGGGATTGTAGAACACAGCACCCCACCCCGAGCGGATGAGTCGGTGGATGTTGCTGGGTGATTCTATTCCCTTGGGTACCCTATGACCAGATGATTCACTTGATCTTGAGATTTATTGATAGCCCACAGCTTCTGATCATGCATTGCATTATATTGCATCTTTATGAATTTATATGAAATATTTGAAAATTTAACTCTCATTTGTGATTGATTGTATCATACTGGGTTTATACTCACCGGCATGTCCGGTACCTCTTGTTTTCATGTGCTTGACGGTAGGTGAGGCGAGGCTTGGGATGCCAGAGTCCAGCTCAAGGCGAGGAGATACGAGTTAGAGTGGGATTCTCGGGTCTTAGGAGCTATGTGATGATGTTTGGATTTCTTTGGTTCACTACTTCATGTTGGCATGTTGAAAATTTATATTTCAAACATTTGAGACAATTAAATTATTTTGACGATGTTTATGTAAGTTTGTGAACAACAAATTATGTATTTTACTCAATCATTTGGTGTGTGACAATTATAATTATTAGTATTAGATATCGGACCCGGGGCCCCACATTAGGTGGTATCAGAGCGTAAGATATTTGGGAACAGGGTAGATCGAGTCAGTTAGAATTGATTGATCATGTTATATATTTGTTAGCATTTTCATTGTGCCATAATGTGAAATACATGATTTAAATTGAGAAATTATATTGTTGAGCTTTATTCGAGATTTTTGAGATTGTTGAGTCTCGAGAGCCAGAGATGATTGATACAAGATTGAGATGATTGTGATTTTGTGATTTTATCTGTGGTTGATCTATTGTATATCAGACATGGCTACTCGAGGTAGAGTCGTGGTTGACATAGACAGAACGTACCAGTGGCACAAGATCAGGGCAGTGCTACTCATACTCAGATGGTATAACTCCGACTCCGATGGAGATACTGTTAGCCAGATTTCAGTCTTTGCACCCACCGATGTTGAAGGGTACCGAGAATGCATTAGAGTGTGAGAACTGGTTGGATAATATGGATCAATTATTTGAATCTCTCGAGTATCCAGATGATCGTAGAATTAAATTAGTTGTTCATCAGTTATTGGATGTTGCTAAGAGTTGGTGGATCATGACTAAGAAATCTTTAGAGGGTCGAGATACGATTGTTACCTAAGATATTTTTAAATCTGAATTTTATCAGCGTTTCTTTTCTACCTCTTACAGGAAAGATAGGGGAGCCGAGTTTACAAATTTAAAGCAGGGAAATCTGAATATTGAGGACTATGTTGCTAAGTTCTCGAATTTACTGAGATTTGCTCCTCATGTAGCATCCGATGAAGAAGCTAAGGCCGATTACTTCATAAATGGTCTTAACCCTGATATCTTTACCTTGGTTAATACCGGAAGGCCTAACACTTTTGCTGCGGCTCTTGATCGACCCAATGGAGCTGAAACCGGAATCATTAGACAGAGAGGTTCTCAGATGCAAAGACCCCAACAGCCACAGTATAGACAGCAGTTCAGACAGGGTAATAATGGCGGTAACAGTGGCAACATAAGAGAGCAGTTTCGGGCTAGAGGCAAGCAATTTAAGAGGCATTGTAGTAGTTTTTCGAGTTTTAGTAGATCGATACAGTCTGGTTCAGTTCAGAGCACTGGTTATTCAAGTCCGACTTGTGGTCAGTGTGGTGGTAGACATTATACCGATCAGTGTAGAGGAATCTCGAGAGCTTGCCACTTGTGTAACCAGGTGGGACAATATGCTCGAGTGTGTCTTAACTGTGGCAGTGATATGTCTCATAGTGGGGGATCATCGAGACAGACACCTCACAAGAATCATCAGAACCCTACAGTTCATTCCTATCAGCAGTCAAACCGATCAGATCAGAACAAACAGAGTGGTAGCCACAGGGTAGGACAGCCACCTAGACAACAGGGTCGAGTTTTTGCACTCACGGAGGATGAGGCACATAATGCTCCAGATAATGTCATTGCAGGTAATTGTTTTCTCTGAGGTTATCCTGCTTATGTTTTGATGGATACTGGTGCATCACATACTTTCATAGCTGAGCACTTTGTCTCATTGCATTTCACTGCATTCTATGTCATTATCATCTACATTATCTATTTCTACTCCACTGGGCAAAGTGATGAGGTCAGCAGAAATGATAAGTGGCTGTGAATTTTGTTATGAGGATAATGTCATTGAGCTTGATTGTATTGTGTTCGAGATGTCTGATTTTGACTGCATACTTGGTATTGACATGTTGTCAAGATACAGGGATACTGTAGATTGTTTTCAGAAGATTGTTAAGTTTAGACCTGATATGACAGATCACTGGACATTCTATGGTAAGGGTTCTCGAGCTAAGATTCCTTTGATATCTGTTATGTCCATGACTCGTTTGTTGCAGAAAGGAGCAGAATGTTTCTTGGTTTATGCAATTGATATTTCAAGGTCAGTACCTAAATTGGCAGATATTTCAATTGTTAGTGAATTTTCAGATGTATTTCCAGATGAAATTTCAGGATTTCCTCCAGTCCGAGAGATTGAGTTCAACATTGAGTTGATGCCAGGTACACAGCCTATTTCTAGAGCTCCTTATAGGATAGCGCCAATTGAACTGAAGGAACTAAAGGAACAGTTTGAGGATTTATTGGCTAAAGGATATATAAGACCAAGTGTTTCACCTTGGGGTGCTCCGGTTTTATTCGTGAAGAAGAAAGATGGGTCTATGAGGCTTTGTGTTGATTATAGACAGTTGAATAAAGCCACAGTGAAGAATAATTATCCTTTGCCAAGGATTGATGATCTCTTTGACCAGTTGCAGGGTTTTTCGGTATATTCTAAGATTGATTTAAGATCCGGATATCATCAGTTAAGAGTTAGAGAGGCAGATGTGCTTAAGACTGATTTTCGTACCAGGTGTGGGCATTTTGAATTTTTGGTTATGCCTTTTGGGTTGACTAATGCACCTGCGGTATTTATGGATTTGATGAACCGTGTGTTTCAAAGGTATATAGATAAATTTGTTGTGATATTCATTGATGATATTCTAATTTATTCAAAATCTGAATTTGAGCATGCCGAGCACTTGAGAGCTGTTTTGCAGATTTTGAGAACTGAAAAGTTGTATGCTAAATTATCCAAATGTGAGTTTTGGTTGGATAGAGTGGTTTTCCTTGGACATGTGATTTCAAGGGCTGGTATATCAGTTGATCCGAGTAAAGTTGAGGCGGTCATCAATTGGTCTAGACCGACATCAGTTCCTGAGGTACGTAGTTTTATGGGTTTGGCAGGCTATTATCGCAGATTTATTAAAGGATTCTCACAGATTGCGAGGTCAATTACCCAGCTGACACAAAAGAATGCACTATTTATTTGGTCACAGACATGTGAGGCTAGTTTTGTTGAACTTAAGCAGAGATTGACTAGTGCTCCAGTTCTGACTATTCCATCAGGTGTAGGAGGATTTACAGTGCACACTGATGCTTCACATCAAGGACTGAGTTGTGTATTAATGCAGCATGGCCGTGTTGTTGCCTATGCTTCACGACAGTTGAAGCCACATGAGTCTAGATACCCAGTGCATGACTTGGAACTAGCAGTAGTGGTTTTTGCCTTAAAGATTTGGCGTCACTACTTGAATGGTGAGAAATTTTAGATATTCACTGATCATAAGAGTTTGAAATACCTCTTTTCACAAGAGGAGTTGAACATGAGACAGAGACGTTGGTAAGACTTGTTGAAAGACTATGATTGCGAAATAAAATATTATCCAGGAAAGTCTAATGCAGCAGCCGATGCTTTGAGCAGAAAAGTATGTAATATGTCTTTGATCACTAGCAGTGTATCTGATTTAGTAGAAGAATGTTGTTTCTCTGGTTTGGATTTTGTGATAGATACGCAACATGTAAGAGTATTTATGATTCAGGCAGAGCCCGAGTTGTTTGTAAAAATTAAATAGGCCCAAAGGTTGGATCAAAGCATTCAGAAATCAGTTGAACTCGTTAAATCAGGACATCAATCAGAATTTCAGGTCAATAATGAGGGTATTTTGTTTGTGAATGATCGTATTGTAGTTCCTACTATTTCAGAGTTGAGGATGCAGATTTTGCGTGATGCTCATTGCAGTAAATTCAGTGTACACCTTGGAAGTAAAAAGATGTACAATGACTTGAAGAAACAATTTTGGTGGAAAGTAATGAAATCTGACATAGCAGAATTTGTATCTCGTTGTTTGAATTGTCAACAAGTGAAAGCAGAAAGAAAGCGATCAGGAGGTCTTTTGCATAGCCTTAAGGTTCCAGAATGGAAGTGGGACCATATCACCATGAACTTTATCAAGAAATTGCCGAGGTCGTCGAGGGGTTGCGATGCAATTTGGGTTATCGTTGACAGATTAACTAAGTTTTCGTGTTTCATTCCTTATCAGATGACATATAGGCATGATCAGATGGCCAGATTGTACATCAGAGAAGTTTTGAGATTGCATGGTGTGCCTAAGTCAATTGTATCAGATCGTGATCCCAGTTTTTCTTCTCATTTTTGGCAGAGTTTACAAGAGGCCCTTGGAACTCGTTTGCATTTGAGTACAGCATATCATCCTGAGACAGACGGACAGTCAGAACGTACTATTCAGACATTAGAGGCTATGCTGAGAGCTGTAGTTATGGATTTTGGCATTGGTTGGCAGGATTCGTTACCACTTGTCGAGTTTTCTTATAACAACAGTTATCAAGTGAGCATCGGAATGTAGCCATTTGAAGCATTATATGGCAGGAAGTGTCGATCTCCTTTGTATTGGGACGATTTATCTGAAGCACCAATTGTAGGACCTAATATGATAAGAGATATGACAGAGAAGGTGAAATTGATTAAGAGTCGTATGAGAGCTGCTCAGGATAGGCAGGCTAAGTATGTGAACATCAGGAGACGGCCGTTGATTTTTGAGAAAGGTGACAGATTTTTTCTGAAAATATCTCCTTTCCGTGGTACAGTTAGATTTGGAAAGAAGGGTAAATTATCTCCGAGATTCATAGGTTCGTATGAGATTTTGGAACGTGTTGGTGATTTGGCTTATAGATTAGCTCTTCCTCCTGCGTTATCAGGTGTTCATGATGTTTTTCATGTGTCCATGTTGAGGAAATATCATCCAAATCCTTCTCATGTACTTACACCCGATGAAGTTGAGTTAGATCAGAATTTGAGCTACATTGAGAGACCGATTAAAATTCTAGATAGAAAAGATAAGCAACTCAGAAATAAATTGATACCGTTGATTAAAGTACAGTGGAACAGATATGGTGTCGAAGAGGCAACTTGGGAATTAGAAGATAAATGAGACATAAATATCTAGAGTTATTCAAATGAAGTACGCTTCTATTCTCCGTTTTATTTTTAGTATTGATCATTACATCTTAGACTTGAAAGAGATGATTGATTTCGAGGACGAAATCTATTTTTAGAGGAGAGGAATTGTAATGCCCGAATTTTGAAAAAAATAAAATTGTGGCAGTAGTTGTGATGGTTTATGGCTTTAGGTTATGGTATGAATGGTAATGAATGTTATAGAATGGAATAGATAATGGATGGGTAGAATCAAATGTTGAATTTGAGCTAAATAGGTAATGGAAGTGCAGAAACGGTATGAAAAATGTGGCAGTAGTTGTGGTTTTTAGCATAATGTTTTGTATATTGATCCAATTGATGTGAGGCCACTTTTATTAGAAAGATAAGACATAAGGCTATAACTTTCTTATTTTGAGTTTTGGTCAAATCATTAGGGAAGACGAGCCAAAAGCGCCCCGAAGTGTGTCGTGCGTATCGTCGTTCCTACAATGACACATGTTGGGAGATTGAGTATAACTTTTTACTCAGATCTCCAAATGACATGAGGTTAATTGGAGATGCAAGCCAAGACATAGGGCTACAACTTTGTAGTTTACCACTTTCGCAAATTCTGAAGTTAAAAATGTGTTCTTGGCAGAATACCGCGCCAGATCCCACGCGATGGCGCGCCCGGTGCTGAAATTTTTGTTCTTGGGAAGTATGGTGAACGCCCCTGCGCCAAATCACGCGCCATGGCGCCCAGAACTTGTACAAAAAACGTGTTTTGAGGTTTGGATGGTATATAATAGATTGGGGAATGATTTTTGTATCATTTTCCTTCTCCTTCTCTTCTCTCCATCGGTTTAGAGCTAGGGTTCTTCATTTTTCCTTTCATCTACTAATTTCTTCTTCAATCTATGGGAGATTTGTTCAAGGAAATTATGAAATGAAGTTAGATTTGTGATCCTCTCTCCAAGATCTTCAAGATGGTGTAAGTATGTTATATTTTTTATTCAAGTTTGGAAATGGGATGAAGTTTAGAATTGATATTTGTGTTGATATTTGAGATGTTGGAGATGTTGAAATTGTGTTGATTTTTATTTAAAATGGAATTGAAGCCAATGGCAAAGTATAGGAGCTAATTTCTTTAGCACGCATGCTATGTGTTTGATGAAATGATTCAATGAATGTTTTTATGGCATATTAAGGTTAAGAAATTTACGGATCTTGATTCAAAAGCAGTATTTAACTAATTATGAATTTTGAACAGAAATTACTCTATTTTGATAGATGATCAAAGTCCTTGAGTTATAGTAGAATTCAAAGGTTCAAGACTTCTCACCTACACATTTCGATCTTCTTTTGGTAATATTTGAAAGGTATGTTACGGTCGATAACATACGAGGTAAAAGTATCATTTTATTTTAAATCGAAAACTCTATGGCTTGATGAACTATTGGTGATTTGATGATGATTGTTGTATTGAGATGAGTTGATTATGATATCGAGATGATGATATTGATTTGCATCATGACATTGCATATTGAGCCACTTGTTGATTCAGATTTGATATGGCGGAGGTCGCCTTGATATATTGATTTGTTGGACGTATGGGGCTATAGTTGAGTTGGTATAGTGTATGCGGAGGTCGCTGCTATGGCCTGAACACTCTCTATAGGCGCACCATAGTCCTGGGATTCTAGATCACAGCACCCCACCCCGAGCGGATGAGTCGGTGGATGTTGCTGGGTGATTCTATTCCCTTGGGTACCCTATGACCAGATGATTCACTTGACGTTGAGATTTATTGATAGCCCACAGCTTCTGATCATGCATTGCATTATATTGCATCTTTATGAATTTATATGAAATAATTTGAAAATTTAACTCTCATTTGTGATTGATTGTATCATACTGGGTTTATACTCACCGGCATGTCCGGTACCTCTTGTTTTCATGTGCTTCACGGTAGGTGAGGCGAGTCTTGGGATGCCAAAGTCCAGCTCAAGGCGAGGAGATACGAGTTAGAGTGGGATTCTCGGGTCTTAGGAGCTATTTTATGATGTTGGGATTTCTTTATTTTGGCATGTTGAAAATTATATTTCAAACATTTGAGACAATTAAATTATTTTGACGATATTTATGTGGATTTGTGAACCACAAATTATGTATTTTACTCGATCATTTGATTTGTTACAATTATAATTATTAGTATTAGATATCGGACCCGGGGCCCCACAATTTAATTTTCTATAATCAATACACATATGCCAACTAGATGAAATCCTAGTTTGTAATAACTCTCCCTTTTCATTTTTTATAACATTGATGCCTGACTTTTTAGGTACTACTTGTGTTGGACTTACCCATTTACTATCTGAGATTGGATAGATAATTCCAGCGTCTAATAGTTTTAATACTTCATTCTTAACAACTTCTTTCATATGTGGATTTAACCTTCTTTGTGTTTGACATGTTTTAACATTTTCTTCCAAATGAATTATATGTGTGCAAATTAAAGGATTTATACCTTTTATATCTTTCGAAGTCCATCCAATTGCATTTTTATATTTTTTGAGTAATTTAATTAAATCTTCTTCTTGATTTGGTAGAAGAGTTGAAGAAATTACAACAGGAAATGTTTTATTTTGACCAAGAAATACATATTTCAATTTGAAAGGTAAAACTTTTAATTCAAGTTTTGTATTATCATGTTCTTTAAAATTATTTTAAGACTCAAAATTTTATATTGAAAAAACTTCAGATTGTTGATTTAAGTTTTCTTCTTGTATATTTTCTTCCACAATTGGTTCAATTTCATTATCATATTCATTTTCATTATTACTTGATTTTTTACATAAATTGAACACATTAAGTTCTAGAGTAATATTTCCAAAAGATAATTTCATTATTCCATTTCGACAATTAATTAAAGCATTTGAAGTTGCTAGAAATGGTCGTCCCAATATTACTGGAATTTCATTATGTACTTCTATTGGTTGCGTATCCAAAACAATAAAATCTACAAGATATATGAATTTATCAACTTGAACCAACACATCTTCTACAATACCTCTAGGTATTTTGATTGACCTATCCGCCAGTAAGAGAGTAACAGAAGTGGGTTTTAATTATCCTAAATTAAGTTTTTCATAAACTGAATAAGGAAGTAAATTGACACTTGCTCCCAAATCTAACAAAGCTTTTTTAATTTTATTTTCTCCAATAATACATGAAATTGTTGGACAACTAGGATCTTTATATTTTAAACTAGAATTATTTTGAAGAATAGAACTTACTTGTTCAGCCAAGAATGCTTTCTTATTCACATGCAATTTTCTCTTCACAATACATAAGTCTTTTAAAAATTTTGCATATGAAGGTACTTGTTTAATAGTATCTAATAATGGAATATTTATCTTTACTTGTTTAAAAACTTCATAGATATCAGAATCATTTTTTTGTTTTTTATGATTTGTTAATGCATGAGAAAATGGTGGAGGTTTATTTGATTCATTTACTATTTCAGATGATTTATCATTCAACATATTATTTTTAGAATTTAAGGTATCATCATTCTCAAAAGTATCAGGATTATCATCCTTACTCTTTGATTTTAAATGATCCTTGTTTTCATTACTATATGGATCATTAACTATTTTACCACTTCTAAGGGTAATAACAGATTTTATTTGATCAATTTTTTCATTTTTTAATTCTTGATTTTGATTTTTAGGATTAGGTTGAGGTTGAGATGGAAATTTTCCTTTTTCATGAATATTAAGTGCAGATGCAAATTTTGCAAGAGTTTCTTTCAAATCAGTCATAGATTGACTGTTTTGAATATTGATAGATTCTTGCTTTTGGATAAATGCATGAATTACATCTTCAAAGTTTTTTCTTGGAGGTGTAACATAAGGAATATAACCTTGATGATTTTGGTTATTTTGAAAATATTGTTGTGAGGGTTGTGCATTATTATCATTCCTCCAACTAAAATTAGGATGATTTTTCCATCCAGGATTATATGATGTTGAAAAAGGATCTAGTATTGGTTTTTTATAATTGTTAACATAATTTGCTTGTTCATGGAGACATTCTTTAAATGAAGGTAATGTTGGACAATCTTTTGTAGCATGATCATGTGTATCACATATATGACAAACAATTTCTTGAATACTTTTTAATTGACCACTCTTTTTCATTTCTAATGACTCAATTTTTCTTGCTAAAGATGCAAGTTTAGCTTGAATATCTATATCATCTTTAAGATTATAGATACCACCCCCATTTGTTGAATTATTGATTTTAGTTGTTGGTGGTTCTATTGTGCCTATATTATCCCAATTTTGAGCATTTTCTGCTAATGAATCCAAATACTCCATAGCTTCATTTGGGTTTTTATCTTCAAAAGTTCCATTACACATGAATTCTATCATTTGCCTATCTTTAGGTATTAGACCTTCATAAAAGTGAGAAACTATTTTCCATATTTCAAAACCATGATGTGGGCATGTATTAAGTAATTCTTTATATGTATCCCAACATTGATAAAATGTTTCTCCTTGTTTTTGAGAAAAAGTAGTAATTTGTCTTTTAAAAGAGTTTGTTCTATGGGAAGGAAAATTTTTTTTGAGAAATTGTTGTTGCATTTCTTCTCATGATCTTATTGAACTTGATCTCAAATTTTGTAGCCATGTTTTTGCTTTATCTTTTAAAGAAAAAGGGAAAAGCTTTAATCGAACTATATCCATGCTACAATTTTGATCATTATAAGTGTTACAAACTTGCTCAAATTCTCTTAAATGTAAATATGGATTTTCAGAATCTAAGCCATGAAAATTTGGTAAAAGTTGAATAATTTGAGGTTTAAAGTTTAAATTAGATGTCTCGGAAGGAAAAACTAAACAAGATGGGGCACTAGTTCTAATAGGGTTAATATGGTGCCTAAGTGTTCTTAATTGATCATGTTCTTGATTATTATTGTTATTATTGTTATCATTATCTTGATTATTTGAATTATCATCCATGTTTAAATTATTTTCAGATACTCGAATAAGTATACCACTTTTTTTCGACTCCAAATACTCATACAAAAAAAAACACAATACTTATAAATAAAACATAATTAACAAATATAAACTTAATTTATACCTCCCCGGAAACGGCGCCAAAAACTTGTTACTACTTAAATTGTAATTCACCCAAGTGTAGGTTGTCTGCAAGTAATATATTTCGTAAGTACGAGACCGTATTCACCGATATTANCAAATCAAGATAACCACTTCAATGGTATCAAGAATTTGATGTAAATTGATAACAACAAATAATTCATTTTTATACCTACAATAAAAAGAAATTAGCAAAATGAAAAGAAATAAAGATAGAATATACAAAATATAAACAATCTTACTTCACCAAAAATTCATCTTCTTCACCTTGACATAATAGATTTAGCTTTCCATGAACGTACTTTTGATCAACACTAAAAACATCACTCATAATTTGGAAAATGAAAAATATATTGGAACTTAGAACTTTTATGCACACTCACACTATATTTTACAATGTGATAGAATGATTCTCAAGCTAGCACAAGGCCTCTATTTATAGGCCAAATGAGATAAAGGGTCAAAAATTCTATTAATGCAATGTAGTTGTAATAATAGTCTTTGTCTCCTCCAACTTCAATTCTATGTACCTTCTTTCAATGCTTTGTTTCACTACTTTAATCACCGAATTTTACTCTGCTCAAAACAGCAAACATGTGGGGAATTGTCTGTAGATGAATTTGGCCACTTGGTTCACCTCATTTGGTTAAATATTCAAATAGTTATTATTTTTTTGCTATATGCTAGTCATGGTGAAAGTAAATTTTTCCTCTTTTTGATATTTTCACAATTTGATCATCTTAATCAACTTTTTAAGCAATTATGTCTTCTGCAAAGTTGTAGATAATTTTTCAAGGATTCCAAACATGTTTGAATCATCTCCATTTGAGTTTTCTAGCTTGAGTTATCATTATTTTACTAACACGTAGAAAACCTGAAAATAAAACATATTTAGTAAGACATTTAAATATAAACACACATTACTAAAATAACATAATTTAATAATTTTAATAAAACTTAAATTTAAAATATAGGTTTTAACATATAATAAATTATTAATTTTAAGTTTCATCAACTTCTTTGACAGATCGGGGAGACGATATGCACAAAACAGATTTGACTTTTTCCTGATTTACCTCAATCCCCCGGTCTGTCACTATGAACCCCAAGAATTTGTCACTCTTTACGCCAAAGATACATTTGACCGGATTAAGCTTTATCCCATAATGGTTTAGAGTGGCAAACGTTTCTTCCAAATCATCAATGAATCCGGCAACCTCTCTGGACTTGCTCAGGATATCATCCACATACACCTCCACATTCCGGCCTAGTTGCTTCTCAAATACTTTGTTCATGAGACGCTGGTAAGTAGCCCCTGCATTCTTCAACCTGAAAGGCATTACAATATAACAAAATGTACCTCCCGAGGTGATGAAGCTAGCTTTATTTTGATCATTCTTGGCCAGGGGGATTTTATAATATCCCTGGTCAGCGTCCATGAAACTCAGCAATTCAAAACCCGAAGTGGAGGCCACCAACTGATCAATCCTGGGCAGGGGATAATGATCTTTAGGACAAGCTTTGTTGAGATCACGGAAATCCACGCACATCCTCCATTTTCCTGTGGACTTAGGCACAAAGACCACATTCGAGAGCCATGTAGGTAATTGGACTTCCCGAATGTGTCCGGCCTTCAACAGCTCTTTTACCTGTTCGTCAATAACTTTGTCTTTTTCCGGACCAAATTGTCTCTTCTTTTGCTTCACCAGGTGAGATCCCGGGAGAATATTCAGTTGGTGTTCAGATACCAGGGGAGAAATCCCTGTCAACTCCTGTTTGGACCAGGCAAACACATGAATATTAGATTTCAAATAGTTAATAAAACTAACCAGGGTGGATACACTGAGGTCCGGAGCCACCCGGATTTGCTGGCCTGGTCCGACTTCTACCATCTCCCACTCCTCTTCCCCTACAAAATGCACTTCCCCTTTCTCCACCATTCTTCCTCCTACTACATCCACCATGGCTTTCTTCCCTTCTCTCTTGGATTTGCTCTGATCAGCCCGGACTGCCTCCACATAGCATTTCCGAGAAGATGGCTGATCTCCCCTGACCTCTCCTACTTGGGCTCCCACAGGAAACTTTATCTTTTGGTGGTAGGTAGACGCCACAGCCTTCAGTTCATTCAAAGCCAGTCTCCCCAGAATGATATTATACGATGATCGGGAGTCTACCACCGTGAAAGAAGTCATCACCGTCTTCTTGCGATCCTGGGAGCCCAGGGTAAGTGGTAAGATAATCTCTCCTCCCGGGTAGACCACATGGCCAGCAAAGCCAAAGAGGGCAGTTTCCACATCTTCCAAGTGATAGCCCTGCAAATCCATCTGCACAAAGGCATATTTAAAAATTACATTTACAGAGCTGCCCGAGTCAACAAAGACTCTAAGAATGTCATAATTTGTCACCCGGGCTTGGATAACCAGGGCATCATTGTGGGGTAGATTCACCCCTTTAGATCCTCCGGGCCAAAACTGATGACTTCTTCGCTCCTCCTCCTCCCTTCTACCTCCATACATTCCCTCCTACTTCTCGATTTCCGAGCCCTATTGGAGTCTTCATCAGTAGAGCCTCTTGCTATCACTGTAATCAACCCAGCAGCAGGGGATGAATCTTTTTTTCTCTCAGGCTCGGGCTCTCTTCTTCTCCCGGTCTCTCTCCTCGGAGTACTCCTCATACCTCCTCCCCCAACCTCAACCCCTGCTCTTGCTCCTGCTCACGCTCTTGTCTATATTTGGGTGTTGTAATATGCTGGGAAACTTCTTTCCGGGTCATAGCTTGCTTTACAGCATCAGATACAATCTTTTTCAACTCTTCCGGAGTCATGGTAATGAGATTTGGCCCGGTGTTATTAACACCAACTTGTCTGGAAGTCTGTCCTCCATCTTCCTGGGCCCGAGAATTATCTTGGTTGGTTCTTCTCGTACGAGCCATATCAACATCTTGAACTCAAGTTTCCCACAGACGGCGCCAATGATGTGAAATCGCTGAAATGGATGAGTCGGGTAAGGAGCTCCAACGGGTCAAATCAATAATTGATAATGTTTGGGAGTTTGAGTGAAGATAATGGCTTCAATAGCACCTGCAAACAAGGAAATGAACTCATGAAGTGCCTGGGAAGCTGGCTTCTGATCTGGGCTTTCCAATTGATATCCCCGGTCAATGATGACGCAGGCCTTTACAGGGGTATCACCAGTAAGCATTGTCATTTACCGGTAGAACTTTAACATAAAGTTTATTGGGAAATTAAAACATTTAATATTAATTTAGATGATGCATCTAAATTAAGAAAATTACAATTTAATGAACTTGAAGAATTAAGAAATGATGCATATGATAATTCAAATATTTATAAAGATAACACTAAAGCCTTTCATGATAAAAAATATTATGAGAAAGTCATTTGAAATTGGACAAAAAGTTTTACTTTATAATTCTCGTTTGCATTTATTTCCAGAAAAACTAAGATCGAGATGGTCAGGACCATTTATAGTTAAATTTGTTTATCTTCATGGTGCTGTTGATATTGAAAATCCTAAAAATAATTACGTGTTTAAAGTAAATGGGCAAAGACTTAAGTCATTTATGCAAAATGAAATTCTTAATGATGAATTTATGCCTTTATATGATCCACAATATTTGTTTGATATTTTCATTTTGTTTTTACAGATTCTAGTTCATTTCCTGGTTAAGTGGCGGATAACGGTACTCCGTGACTGTTTAAGTCCGTTTCTTAATTTCACCCAAAATAATTTAAATATAAATAATAATAATAATATGGATGCTTATATTGTGAATCTTCGTAAATTTTTTGCTTGTTTACCTGATAATGCGTTGAAAAAAATTTATAAAGCTAGATGTGAGCAACTAAGGTTGTTGATGTTATATGGCATACCGAATGATGTCCGTTTGATAATTGAAGCAAAAGTCCATTTGGTTGGGGAAGCAAGTGAAATAATAATAAGACATATGCCAGGATTTGGTAAAAGCACATATGCCAAAAAGCAAAGAGCTAAACGTAAAGGTGAATGTCATAAATGTGCAAGGTGGACTTGTAAGGGGAAATGCAAAAATGTTGGATTTATATCAATGAATAAAGAAGATAAAATTTTATTCATTAAGAATGGTCTGAGTAAAGAGCCTTTGGATAATTTTCTACAGGTTCTTGATACGCATTCTAGTGGGTACGTGCAAAATGAACTTCTTAAACTATGGTGGAAATTTCAGCATGAGGAACATCAATATGGACGGTGGAATCAGCCTTACAAAAATCATATTGTAGTAACGCATATCTGTTTAGATAATTAAATATATATATATATACAATTTCGCCTTGGAAATCTTACGTTAAAAGACCATGTTTGTCAATTTATAATAAAATTTGATGGGAATCATATCCTCGACTCATAGAAGGCGTTGAAGCCGTTACTGAACGTAAAATCAGAGGAAGATGTGAGCCACAATCACAACTACGGTGTATATATGTGTTTTAATTTTGTCACTTTTTTTTCTTTTAATAATAATAATTTCACGTTCAAATATTGACTTTTGGCAAGTTACGCTTATAAATTCATATGCTGTGATCTAACAATTACAGAAAACATATTTCTCAACATGTCAACGTCCACGGTAAGTAAAATAAAAAATATTTGTGTGTTTTGTGGATCTAGTGCAGGAAAAGTGTAACGTACCGTACTTTTTACAACTTAAAATTTGCGGAAGAATTTAATGAACTTTCAAATTTTGGTAAAATAAACTGTACGTCTCAACACAATGTCTGCCAAAATTTTTTGCTTGAACCTCAAAATCGTAATATAAAAAAACCAGAGTATTTTCAACATTTCAAATATCATTAAAACTTCAAAACATGGAGGTCCTCGGGTTTTGCCTCCCGCCCAGTCCAAGCCTGCTCCATGATCACCACCCCTAGTCTCCTCGAAATCATCCTCACCTGCATCGATGAAGTCTAGTGAGTCTAAAGGCTCAACACGTATAAACTGGAAGTAACGATTAATACATAATAAAATCACATGCAACACTAAAAATAGGGCGTACATACTGAAACTGAACATATATCAAAACTTGAAGGTACATACATACATAGACGTGCCATCAACGTAGAATACTCCTGATCAGACTAAACCACAGTACTGGGCTGATAGGGACGAATCCACTGCCACATACATGAGATCCCCGTTCATGCTTTAACGGGTGGATTGGTCTCCGTTCATGCTTTAACGCTTTCCAATCCTGATCTAAACCCGTTCATGCTTTAACGATGAGGAGAGGTCCTCGGCCACGTTCACCGACTTCCATACCCATTCATAGTTGGAGAGGTCCCCGGACACGTTCTCTGACTTCCAAACCCATTCATAGTTTGGTCACAAGACATTTAGCATACCTCCAAAAACTTAAAAGTAATTTCTTTTGCACGTCGAACATACTTATTTGGCGTTGAGGGATTCGTTGGATCTCGCTTGGGGCCGCTGCTGCAACATACTAACACGAGTTTACATACTTAACTTACATAATTTAGACGTAGGTATACGTGCTCACCACCCAATTCAATAAATAACTTAAGACCTTCTAAAACACTCGGGACTTGACCTCATTTAAATCATCGTACTAAACTATGACGTGAAACTCCAAAGAACACAATACATTTTTCCCAAAACAGGTGGTACACGGACCCCGTGCCAGGTCCAGCTACGGGTCCATGTAGGTTCGCTACAAGACCTACCGAAAAGAAAGAAGGACACGGACCCCGTGCTAGGTTCCGTCTAGAGGTCCGTGTAGGCACTGGAGAATGGTACTTCGAAGAAAACAAAGGCACGGATTTACGGACCATTCTAGACTCGATTTACGGACCATGAACCGACACCCTGAGACCCATCCTAGCATACCCTAACATTGAACCAATCTCGTACAAACACCCCAGAGCAACAACGTCCACCCTACGACACATACAATTCAAAAAAAACACGGCAATTGGCACCAAATCGCTTCCTATGACTTCTCATGAATTCAAGCGCCTATCGACACTAACCGGTAATCAAAATACCAACCCAACATCATACTAAGCATACCTATATATAGCAACAATCACCCGTTGATCTCCAACGAAGCCTGCGACAATAAAACTTCAAGAACGCATTAATACATAATTTTTCTAAAAAACGCAGTTTGAGCAGTCCCACAAAAAACATCATAACTCACTCAATTTTTATCCAAATAATTCAAATTTACTGTCAAATCGAAGATATTAAAAATTTCTATGTTTTATATGTTGAAAGTTTTTACAGAATTAGGACCAAAAAATCACAATTTTCAAAAGAATAGTAAATTTTGAAAATTTAGATCTAAAAACGTTTCAAAATCGATCCAACATGTTTCTGCCCAAACATTGCACATCATACATGGATTTTTACTCATAAAATAACTCAACACGTACTATGAAATGATCGACGCAGAAAGAAATAGAATATACATGCCTTTTGATATTTGAAAATACCATAACGATGATACCGAAGCAGAGATGGCGCGAGGATTGATCCGGGACGAACGTGGCGCTAAAATCTTTGAAGAAAACACACGAAAATTTGCTGGAAGGTGGAGAGGGAAGGGGGCGGCTGCTTTAGACTCCAATAACCCTAGTTTTCTCTGTTTAAAAAATATGAAATAAGATGTGTAGGGTGTATTGTGTGTTTTGGTGTGTGTAAAAATGTGTAAGTGTGTGTAACGTGTGTGTGAGTTTTTAATTAGGAGAAATCTTGCAAAATTAACTAATTAAAATGATAATAAAAGGTTAACCCACACTAATTTTATAAAATTCTCCTTTTTAACAAAATAAATGCACAAGGTCAACTTTAAAAGTTTTAAAATTCTAAAATTCATCTAATAATTAAATTAGGCTTTAAAATGCTGAAACTTGATAAATTAGTTAAAATTCCCCAACCTCAACTTAAAATAAAATACCACATTTTAAATTGCCAAAATCGTCACCGGTCTTTTCCCTCGATCTCGCATCGAATAATCGCCTGGACATGAAACTTGAAAATTATTTTAACGTGCATCACATAAACATGAATAATTTAAAATAATGCATTTAAATAAATCATGCATGGCTAAAAATTCATTTCAAACTTAAATATATAATTTAACAATTAAATAAATGCATGGGTTATACGTGTACTGAATTTGGGCTCTACAGTTCCTCCCCCACTTTTATAAATTTTGTCCTCGAAATTGAATCTTACCGAACAACTCCGGGTAGCGAATTCTCATATCTGCCTCGGACTCCCAAGTGGCCTCCTCCACTGATTGGTTCAGCCACTGGACTTTGACAATTTTGGTCACCTTGTTCCGAAGACTACACTCATGTTTGTCTAGGATTTGGACATGTCTCTCCTCATAAGACAGGTCTGGAGCCAACTGTAACGGTTCATAGCTCAATACGTGCGAAGGATTAGCTAGGTACTTACTCAGCATTGAGACGCGGAATACATTGTGTACCCCGGCTAGATTCGGCGGAAGGGTAACACGATAGGCTAGAGTCCCAACTCTGTCCAGAATTTCGAAAGGTCTAATGAATCTCGGACTCAGCTTGCCTCTTTTCTCAAATCTCATAACACCCTTCATAGGTGCTATTTTTACAAAAACGTGATCACCTATGGCAAACTCGAGATCTCTCTTTCTCTTGTCAGCATAGCTCTTTTGGCGACTCTGGGCGGTCTTCATCCTGTACTCTTGAATCTTTACCACCACATCTGCAGTCTGCTGAACTATCTTCAGGCCAAGTTCTGCTCTTTCATCGACTTCATCCCAATGAATCGGTGATCTGCACTTCCTTCAATACAATGCCTCATAGGGAGCCATACCTATATATGCTTGAAAACTGTTGTTGTATGTAAACTCCACTAAAGGTAGATTAGATTCCCAACTCCTCTGAAAATTGATCATACATGCTCTCAACAAATCCTCTAATATCTGGATCACACGCTCAGACTGGCCATCTATCTGCGGGTGAAAAGTTGTACTGAATTGCAGCTTCGTCCCCATGGCTGCATGTAGGCTCTTCCAGAAGTACGATGTAAACCTCGGGTCCCTGTCGGACACAATAGAAACTGGGATTCCGTGCAATCGAACTATCTCCTTGACATAAAGTTCCGCATACTGCGTCATGGAGAAAGTCGTCTTTACTGGCAAGAAGTGTGCCGACTTAGTGAGTCGATCCACTATAACCCAAATGGCATTAAAACCTCTGACTGATCTTGGCAACCCAACGACGAAGTCCATGGTAATATTCTCCCATTTCCACTCTGAGATCGGGAGCGTTTTAAGCATTCCTGCTAGTCTCTAGTGTTCTGCCTTCACCTGTTGACATATAAGGAATTCAGACACAAACCGACGGATGTCTCTCTTCATATCTGGCCACCAATACAAGATCTGCAGGTCTTTGTACATCTTGGTACCTCCTTGGTGGATTGTATACGGAGATGCATGTGCCCCTGATAAGATATCTTCTCTGATTGAATCAACCTTAGGCACCTACATTATCCCTCTGTATCTAACAATACCATCTGACACTGTGTAGAGCAAACTGCCCTTGGATTCATCCTTCAGTCTCCATTTCTGCAACTGCTCATCTGAAGTCTGTCCCTACGGATTCGGTCTAGCAAATCGGATTTTACTGTCAGATTAGATAGTCTGGGAGCTATGCCCTTACGATAAATCTCTAGACCAAAATTCTGAATCTCAGACTGAAGAGGCCTCTGCACTGAAAACTGTGCTACAACTGCCACTTTTCTGCTCAAGGCGTTTGCGACAACATTAGCCTTTCCTGGATGGTAGCTAACTTCCCAGTCGTAGTCTTTTACCAATTCCAACCACTGCCTTTGTCTCATATTCAACTCTTTCTGCGTGAAAAAATACTTGAGACTCTTGTGAACAGTGAATATTTGGCATATATCGCCATACAAGTAATGTCTCCAAATCTTCAACACAAAAACGACGACAGC
Source organism: Primulina huaijiensis (assembly GCF_012295235.1). NCBI lineage: Eukaryota > Viridiplantae > Streptophyta > Magnoliopsida > Lamiales > Gesneriaceae > Primulina > Primulina huaijiensis. Next base: position 10,180,583 of record NC_133309.1, on the reverse strand, counting down.
TAACTCAAGATCATGAGTCGGGTAGTTCTTCTCATGCACCTTCAACTGCCTGGAAGCATATGCTATAACCCGACCATGCTGCATCAACAATGCGCCTAACCCGAGCTTAAATTCATCAGTGTATAACACAAAATCTCCTTGTCTTGATGGCATGGCTAATACCGGCGCTGAAATAAGAGCTCGCTTCAAAGTATCAAAGCTCTTCTGACATTCATCACTCCACACGAATTTTGCATTCTTCTTTGTCAGTGAAGTGAGTGGCACTGCTATCGAAGAAAACCCTTGAATAAATATCCTGTAGTAGCCTGCCAGGAATAGGGAACTGCGAATCTCAGATGCATTCTTCGGCTCAACCCATTCTTTGACTGCTGCTACCTTGGCTGGATCCACCTCAATATCACTGCTAGATATTATGTGGCCCAAAAACGCTACCTTCTCCAACCAAAACTCACACTTGCTGAACTTCGCAAACAGCTTGCGACTCTGCAAGATCTGCAAAACTGTCCTCAAATGCTGACTGTGCTCCTCGTGGCTCTTCGAGTACATAAGAATGAAGTCAATGAACACTATGACGAACTGATCAAGGTAAGGCTGAAATACTCGGTTCATGAGGGCCATAAAAATAGCTTGAGAATTCGTCAGTCCAAATGGCATTACTAAGAATTCGTTATGCCCATACCTGGTCCTAAAAATAGCTGGAGTATTCGTCAGTCCAAATGGCATTACTAAGAATTCAGAATGCCCGTACCTGGTCCTGAAAGCTGTCTTGTGCACATCCGCATCTTTCACCTTCAGCTGGTGATACCTCGATCAAAGAACTATCTTAGAGAACACTGTAGCTCCCTGCAACTGATCGAACAAGTCCTCGATCCTTGGTAAAGGGTATTTATTCTTGGTCGTTACCTTGTTCAAATCTCGGTAATCGATGCACAGTCTCATGCTCTCATCCTTCTTCTTTACAAAAGGCACTGGCGTGCCCCATGGCGAGAAACTAGAACGAATAAATTCCTTGTCAAGAAGCTTTTGAATCTGCTGTTTGAGTTCTAGCATCTCAGCTGGAGATAATCGGTGCGGTGCCTTTGAGATTGGCACTATGCCTGGCATAAGATCAATGGAAAACTCCACCTCTCTATCTGGTGGAAGGCCTGTGACGTCGTCAGGAAAGACGTCTGTGAAGTCTCTGACTATTGGCACATCTGATATATGGAGCGGGTACGTCAGGTGTAGAAATAACGCTGGCCAAGAAGGCCTGACACCCCTTAGAAATAAGTCTCCGCGCCTGCACGCAAGAGATCATGCGAGGAAACTCCTCCATCTAGCTGGCTCAAAGAGAAACTGCTCCATACCCATAGGTCTTACTAGCATTGACCTTTTCTGGAAATCGATCAAAACTCTATTCTTCATCAGCCAGTCCATTCCCAAAATAATGTCGAACTCTTGCATCGGCAATACTATCAGGTCAGCGTACACTAGGTGGCCCTGTGGTTCTAGATCAATATCTCTGACCACACTAGTAGCTAACAGTTCTTCCCCTGATGGGACTGTCACCGAGTAGTTAACGTCAAGGTCGATGGACTTGATGTCCAAATGACTAGCAAACGACTCTGAGATGAATGAATGAGTGGCCCCAGAATCTATCAAGGCCTTAGTAGCTAATCTCTTAATGAAAATATTTCCTGAGAGACGTTAGCACTATCCCCAAAGTTCTATTATTAGCTTTATGCAACAAAAGACACCAAAATGCCAACTAGCACTCTAGAAATTCCAAATAAAAAACAATCATGCAAGGCAACAATTTAATACTGTACTGAATAAAATAATTTACCATTCAACAGCTTCGTGTCTGGGTTCGCCTCCTGTGCATGCATGGCGAACACCCTGCCCTGGGTCGGCTGCACCCCCTGTGGGCAGTCCTTAAGCATGTGGTCACTGGCTCCATATTTAAAGCATTTCCCTGATCCCCATAGACATTGTCCCGGGTGTTGGCGATTGCATTTCTGACACACTGGGAAATTACCGGGCCTCTGCGGAGCCTTCTGCTGTGGGATAGGACCCTTGCCTTTCGGTGGTCCCTGATAGGGCTTCATCCCTGGTTGCCCTTGGAACGGCCTCTTAAACTGAGGTCTCTGCTGTGGAGCTTGATAGGGCCTCTTGCCCTGCCTGTCATTCTCAATGTCTTTCTGATCCTGCTCTGCCGCCAAAGCCCTTGACACGGCAACCTCATAAGTAGTAGGACCAGCAACTCGGACGTCACGGCGTAAGATCGGCCGCAATCCATCCATGAAATGCCTCAACTTTTCTCGGGCATCAATAGCTATTAGGGGCACAAAGTAACACCCCTTTTCAAACTTTCGCAAAAACTCGGCTACGCTGCTATCTCCCTGTCGCAACGCCATGAACTCCCTAGTCAACCTAGATCGTACTTCCTCAGTGAAGTACTTGGAGTAGAACACCTCTTTAAAACCATCCCAAGTCAGTGTTCGCAAATTCACTGACACTGACGCACCCTCCCACCATAGCCTGGCGTCCCCAGTCAGAAGGAACGTGGCACACCTGATTCTATCTGCATCTGTCAGCTCCATAGAATCAAATATTACCTCGATGGACTTAATCCACCCCTCCGCTAACATCGGGTCAGTGGTCCCTGAAAAATCCTTTGGGTTCATCCTTCTGAACCTCTCATAGACTGTTTCTGGTCTTGACCTCTCCCCTGTACCTCCTGCTGCAGCCTGGTTCTCCGCGAACTGCAAGAAGATTTGCGTCATGCCTGCAAGCATCTGCACCTGCATATTCGGAGGTGGAGGTGGAGCATTGGCCCCCTCCTCATCTCGGGTCTCTCTGTCATCTTCTCTTACTTCCCGGTTAATCACGCGTCTAGGAGGCATACTGTTCCAATAATTTACCCAACACGTAAACCCACATTCATGAACATAATGATAATAGCAATAGATGCACGAAATTTGAACTTTTAAAATATGCACATGCTGAAATCATGATTCAATACTTACTACATAACATAATTAAAACTTTAAAACTTACAGACTTGAGGTGTGACTTCGTGAGCTTCTTGCAACTGGCAGTAGGCATAACTCTTAACAAGAACACAGCTCTGATACCAGCCGTAACGTACCGTACTTTTTACGACTTAAAATTTGCGGAAGAATTAAAAATTTCTTGATTAATTAATAAACTTTCAAAGTTTGGTAAAATATACTTTACGTCTCAACACAATGTTTGCCAAAAGTATTTGCTTAAACCTCAAAATCGTAACATAAAAATAAACAGAGTATTTTCAACATTTCAAATATCAGTATAACTTCAAAACATGGCGGTCCTCGGGTTTTGCCTCCCGCTCAGTCCAATCCTGCTCCATGATCACCACCCCTAGTCTCCTCGAAATCATCCTCACCTGCATCGATCAAGTCTAGTGAGTCTAAAGACTCAACACGTATAAACTGGAAGTAACGAGTAATACATAATAAAACCACATGCAACTCTAAAATAGGGCGTACATACTCAAATTGAACATACATCAAAACTTGAACGTACATACATACATAGACGTGCCATAAACGTAGAACCTTTCATAAACATGATTGCTTCGTACATACATGAGCATACATAACATAATTTTGCGTAGAGGCATGTTTCAAAGCAAGTGATCGATACATAAATACGCCTGATCAGACTAAACCACAGTACTGGGCTGACAGGGACGAATCCATTGCCACATACATCAGATCCCCGTTCATGCTTTAACGAGTGGATTGGTCCCCGTTCATGCCTTAATGCTTTCCAATCCTGATCTAAACCGTTCATGCTTTAACGAGGTGGAGAGGTCCTCGGCCACGTTCACCGACTTCCAAACCCATTCATAGTTGGAGAGGTCCCCGGACACGTTCGCCGGCTTCCAAACCCATTCATAGTTCGGTCACAAGACATTTAGCATACCTCCAAAAACTTAAAAGTAATTTCTTTTGCACGTCGAACATACTTACTTGGCGTTGAAAGATTCGTTGGATCTCGCTTGGGGCAGCTGTTGCAACATAATAACATGAGTTTACATACTTAACTTGCATAACTTAGACGTAGGTATACGTGCTCACCACCCAATTCAATAAATAACTTAAGACCTTCTAAAACACTCGGGACTTGACCTCATTTAAATCATCATACTAAACCATGACGTGAAACTCCCAAGAACACAATAAATTTTTCCCAAAACAGGTGGTACACGGACCCCGTGCCCAGGTCCGGCTACGGGTCCGTGTAGGTTCGCTACAAGACCTACCGAAAAGAAGAAAGGACACGGACCCTGTGCTAGGGTCCGTCTAGAGGTCCGTGTAGGCGCTGGAGAATGGTACTTCGAAGAAAACAAAGGCACAGACCCCGTGCCCTGGTCCGTTTTGGCTCGCAAAAATGACACCAAGAAGAACACAAAGGCACGGACCTCGTGGCAGGGTCCGTGTACCTGCGTGACTTGTAACCCACGAAAATTCAATACTTGCGATGCTTATCATTCTAGACTCGATTTACGGACCATGAACCGACACCCCGAGACCCATACTAGCATACCTTAACATTGAACCAATCTCGTACAAACACCCAGAGCAACAACGTCCACCCTACGACACATACAATTCAAAAAAACAAGGCAATTGGCACCAAATCGCTTCCTATGACTTCTCATGAATTCATGCACCTATCGACACTAACCCGTAATCCAAATACCAACCCAACATCATACTAAGCATACCTATACGCAGAAATGATCACCCGTCGATCCCTAACGAACCCTGCAACAATAAAAATTCAAGAACGCATCAATACATAATTTTTCTAAAAAACGCAGTTTGAGCATTCCCACAAAAACACCATAACTCACTCAATTTTTATCCAAATAATTTGAATTTACTGTCAAATCGAAGGTATCAAAAATTTCTACATTTTATATGTTGAAATTTTTCACAGAAGCAAGACCGAAAAATCGCAGTTTTCAAAAGAACAATAAATTTTGAAAATTTAGATCTAAAAACGTTTCAAAATCGATTCAACATGTTTCGGCCCAAACCTTGCACATCATACATGGATTTTAACGCATAAAACAATGCAACACGTACTATGACATGATCGACTCAGAAAGAAATAGAATATACATGCCTTTTGATATTTGAAAATACCGTAACGACGATACCGAAGCGGAGATGGTGCGAGGATTGATCCGGGACGAACGTGGCGCTAAAATCTTTGAAGAAAACACACGAAAATTTGCTGGAAGGTGGAGAGGGAAGGGGGCGGATGCTTTAGACGCCAAGAACCCTAGTTTTCTCTCTTTAAAAAATCTGAAATAAGATGTGTAGGGTGTATTTTGTGTTTTGGTGTGTGTAAAAATGTGTAAGTGTGTGTGTGAGTGTGTGTAACGTGTGTGTGGGTTTTTAATTAGGAGAAATCTTGCTAAATTAACTGATTGAAATGATAATAAAAAGTTAACACACACTAATTTTATAAAATTCTCATTTTTAACAAAATAAATGCACAAGGTCAACTTTAAAAGTTTTAAAATTCTAAATTTCACCTAATAATTAAATTAGGCTTTAAAATACTGAAACTTAATAAATTAGTTAAAATGCCCCAACCTCAACTTAAAATAAAATACCACATTTTAAATTGCCAAAATCGTCAGCGGTTTTTTCCCTCGATCTCGCATCGAAAAATCGCCTGGATATGAAACTTGAAAAACATTTTAACGTGCATCATTTAAACATTAATAATTTAAAATAAAGCATTTAAATAAATCATGCATGTCTAAAAACTCATTTTAAACTTAAATAAATAATTTAACAATTAAATAAATGCATGGGTTATACGTGTACTGAATTTAGGCTCTACAAAAAGATTCAATTTATGAAGAAATAGCAGAAAAGCTTGGAATAACACTTGCTAAAAAAAGATTCATTTGGTAAATGGTGGTGGTGAAGTTGGCCTCATGGGAAAAATTGCAAAATCTGCGCATACAGTTGGAAGTGAAGTCTTAGCCATTATTCTGATTACTTTAGCCAATCTTACAGGACCAACAATAGGAGAATAAATGAAAGTGGACAACATGTATGAAAGAATTACTCAAATGATTGAACATTCAGATGCTTTCATTGCTTTGCCAGGAGGTTTCGGTACTTTGGAAGAAATATTTCATACCGTTTGTTGGGCACAATTAAATATACACAATAAGCCAATTGGTTTGTTAAATGTTAACAACTATTATGATAAACTCTTATCGTTTCTTGTTGATGTTGTGGAACAGAGATTTATTTCATTAACTTCACGAAGGAAGTTAGTTTCTGTTACAAGTGAAGGTTAACTTATTAATTTAGTGTAAGGATTTAGTCATAAATCAGATCCATTCTTATCTCAACTTAATTGACCAACATCTAAGAGTAAGAAAAAAAAATTCATGTGATGCTAATCTTGTGATTCAACAGTATGTTAATTTTTATTTTTAGGTATGTATAATCTTCTCTTCTTCTTCTCTTAGTTTTTTTAATTATATGATAAAAAATATATAAATATGTACATATAAATANTGAGAATATAGTTAAAAGATGTGGTTTGTATGATTGTTAATATGTATAATTGAAAGAATTATTTTTCTAAAAGTATAATATATACTCACACATCTTTTGTGAGTAAATTATGAGAGATGAGAAAACAATTAATAAACTTTTATTGATTATTATTGAAAAATGGTTAATTACAAGAATATAACTCTCCTAAAAAAATTATTTATTAAAAAAAAAGTAATTAAATAACGGGCTGCAAAGTACTTTGTTCATTGTAATTTTTTTATCTAGATTTGATTGATGTACTATAAATGTACTCAAAAAAAAAAAAATATATAAATAAAAAATTAAAAGATTTTTTTTTTTGGATAAGTTTCAAAGGTAGTTGGATGTATCCGCTATATAAATGTTTATATATATATATATATATATAGACATTTATGGTATAATGTTTGGCAAAAAAAATTTTATGTTATTGTAAAATTTTGCAGTCACGTTATTTAAAAAAAGAGAAAAAAGAAAAAAAAGAAAATAAAAAAGAAGAAAAGGAGGGATTTTATTCTTTGTAAATTTTCCTATTTTGTTTTAAATATTAGTTTATTTAATTATCTGCTTTAATATTTAGCCTTCTTTCAATGAAAGTTAATATTCATTCCAACTCCATGAGTGAAAATCAGCTATTCATTAAATATTTTGACCTGAAAGAATATGGAGTCGAGGCTTTTACGATAATATTCTTGATATTATACATGTTATGGTGGGTGGTGAGAATTATTTTTATATATTATGTGAAAATAAAAATAATATTAAAATCACATCTAATTATAATATATAAAAGGAATAAAGAATATAGGTTGTAATTTTCAGATAAATTTTATTATTAAGAGACTAGTAATAAGATAGTGTGGGGGTGTGATGAAACTTAAAATTTATAATTTATTATATGTTAAAACATGTATTTTAAAATTTTAAGTTTCATTAAAATTATAAAATTATGTTATTTTATTATTGTTTGTTTATATTTAAATGTCTTACTAAATATGTTTTATTTTCAGGTTTTCTACGTGTTTGTAAAATAATGATAACTCAAGCTACAAAATTCAAATGGAGGTGATTCAAACATGTTTGGAATCTTTGAGAAATTATTTACAACTTTGCAGCACAGATGATTTCCTAAAAAGTTCATTAAGATGATCAAATTGTGCAAATATCAAAAAGAGGACATATTTACTTTTACTATGACCAGTTTATAGTAAAAAAATCATAAATAATTCAATATTTAACCAAATAAGGTGAACCAACACTTGTAGAATTTCCTTGATTTACTTCGCGAATTCAATGAACTAATAGGTAGATAACTGACGAAGTAGACGCACATGAAGTAATAGAGTACCATTTTACTCCGCATTATCACCGATGTCGTATATAAGAAATTAGCGAAGTCGTTGACAGGTTCAATGAGGAAAATCGGTCCGAAATTAGACCGATGCCGAAGTAAAACAACGTCTTAGACGTCATCGATTTCGTAAAGTGCAGAAGTAATAGCTTATATATAACTACATAGTTTACATTGAATAACGAAGTAAATGTGTTGTTATAACTTCGGAAGTTAGTGAAGTAATTGATTTGGCGACGGACTGAAAACCCGTCGCTGATTAGCGACGGCTTTTATAAATAAACTGTCGCTAATTAGCGACTGTTTAGATAGCCGTCGCTAAGTAATTAACGACGACTTTGATAAAAACTGTCGCTATTTAGCGACAGTTAAACTAAAATCGTCGCTAATGTTATTATTTTTCAAATAATTAATTTTATAATTCAATAAAAAATATTTAGTTTTGTAATTATTCATAATTATTTTTAAATAATTTTCTCAACTCATCTAAATATCACATTTTTGAATTTATAAATAATTTATAAAAATATTTTAACTTTATGATAAAATAAAGGGAAAAAAAATAAAATTCATGATCTAAACTAAAATAAAAGCTAAAATATTTACAATAAAGCGAAACAATAATCGGGCAGAAGAGAACAATAGACTGAAGATGTGAAGTGGTGTGTGGAGGAAAATAGGTAGAAGGGTGGCATTTTATAGGTACTTTGCGACCGTTTGTGATAAACTCGTCGCTATTAGCGACAGTGTAAAATAAACTGTCGCTAATTAGGGACGGTATATCTAAACCCGTCGCTAATTAGCGACGGTTATATAAACTGTCGTCGATTTTATTTAGCGACAGATATAAAGTCTGTCGCTAATTAGCGACGGCTATTTGTAATCGTTGCTAGTAGCAACAGTTTTTTACAACCCGTCGCCGATTTAGTTTAGCGACGGATATTATAAACCATCGCTAATAGCGACAGTTACAAAAATATTGTCGCTAATTAGCGACGAGTTTAACAAAACCGTCGCTAATTAGCGACAGTTTTAATAAACTGTAGCCAATTTTTTTAAATTTCTCACAAAGACTGTTACTTCACAATTTACCTTTAATGACGCAGTAGTATATTTAAAAAAATTTCATTTGTTTGTATATAGTGAAGTAATTAATAGAGAACGACTTCACAATTATTGAGTTGTGGTGAAGTAAATTCTCTTTCTTTAACTTCGACACAATTTTAATATGAAGAGTTATTTTGTATTTTATTACTTCATTATTTAATTTAGTGTTAAGGTAAATAATAATATTTTATTGCAATACAATTCTAATTTAACGAAGTAACTTGATCACTATCACATTAATTTAATAAAATAGTGAAGTGAAAATACACTTTTTATTTTATAAAAATAATTTAATTAATATACAATAATACACTATGTACACACATGCACACATATATAACTTTTATATATTAATTTGATTCATAAATTATCCATCTAAAAATAATGAAAATCCACGAATCCACAAGTATATATCTACAAATCGAAAGTATATACACGAATCTACAAGTATGTATCCGCAAATCTCGATTTTTTTTCAATAAGGATCTCGATGGATTAAGCGATAATTTAATGGAGATTAATTAAAATTATGGTTCATTTTTTTACTTCACTAAATATAAATTTTAAAATTTTTTTAAGTTTTTACTTCATCAAAACTAATCTATCGAAGTAAAATGTTACAAAAAATTAGAAGTGAAGCCCGTGTTTTTTAAATTGTGAAGTAAAAAATAATTTTTTACTTCGTCGATGTTATTACCGAAGTTGATTGGTATATATTACTTCATTATTAACAATCGCCGAAGTAACTAGTGATGAAGTACAAACCCAAAATTCTACTAGTGCAAATGGCCAAATTCATTTACAGACAATACCCTACTTGTTTGTTGTTTTTAGCAAAGTCAAATTAAGATATTAATGTCATGAAACATAGCATTGAAAGAAGGGCCATGGAATTGAAGTTTGAGGAGACAAAAACTACTACTCTTTCTCTCATTTGGCCTATAAATAAACGCCTTGTGCTAGCTTGAGGATCATTCTATCCCATTGTAAAATATAGTATGTGTGTGTATAAAAGTTCTAAGTTCCAATATATTTTTCATTTTCCTAACTATGATTGATGATTTTAGTGTTGATTAAAAGTAAGCTCATGGCAAGCTAAATTTATTATGTCAAGGTGAATATGATGAATTTNTGCAATATTATGATTTAATACTAACATCTAACAATCTAACATTTACTTTATCGCAACTAACTTTTATTTTTCGCATCTATCTTTTACTTTACTGCAACTAAATTTTACTTTCCCGCAACTAACTTTTATTTTTCGCATCTAACTTTTAATTACCGCAACTAACTTATTAAATCATATATTTCATTTAGGCAATAGCGTGGTTCTGCCAGTTGTTCTAATGAAATATAATGATTTAATTTGACATTTACTTTATGCAATTATATATTTATATAGTTATATATATAATCATAGGTACCATATGTAAAATATCAGTTAATTCGGTATTTTCTATAGTGAGAACTATATTATATTATGTGTGTATTTAAATATTTAATTTTCTTGGAACCGTTATTTATGGTGGTTTCTTTTGTTTTACTTTTAGTTAAACAATATTACATAAACTAATAATAAATCCTTGAGCCTTGAAAAAGTTTATAATTTGTAAACTTCATTATCGCATTTGGTAATTTATAAATTAATAAATTTAAATTTAAAATAACCTCTCTATGGATCGATCTTGTACTTACGAAATATATTACTTGCAGACAACCTACACTTGGGTGAATTATAATTTAAGTAGTAGCAACAGTCGTAGTCTTTCACCAACTCTAGCCATCTTCGTTGCCTCATGTTCACCTCTTTTGGGGTGAAGAAGTACTTCAAGCTTTTATGATCAGTCAAAATCTTCCATGCTTGCCCATATAAGTAATGTTTCCAAATCTTGAGAGCAAATACTATTGTTGCAAGCTCTAAGTAATGATTCGAGTAATTCTTCTCATGCACCTTCAACTGTCTAGACGCAAAAGCTACCACTCGGTCATTTTGCATCAGTACTGCGCCTAAACCAAGCTTCGAAGCGTCTGTATAGAGAATCGACTCTCCTTACCCTGATGGCATTGATAGAACTGGAGCTGAAGTCAGCTGAAGTCAATTCGTGCTTCAGTTTCTCGAAACTTCGTTGGCATTCCGATTCCCGATTAAACTTTGCAATCTTCTTTGTCAAGGCGGTCAAGCGTCGTAATAGAAGAGAATCGTTAAATGAACTTCCGATGTGGGGCCCCGGGTCCGATATCTAATACTAAGAATTACAATTGTCACACACAAAATGATTGAGTAAAATACATAATTTGTTGTTCACAAACTTACATAAACATCGTCAAAATAATTTAATTGTCTCAAATGTTTGAAATATAAATTTTCAACATGCCAACATGAAGTAGTGAACCAAAGAAATCCAAACATCATCACATAGCTCCTAAGACCCGAGAATCCCACTCTAACTCGTATCTCCTCGCCTTGAGCTGGACTCTGGCATCCCAAGCCTCGCCTCACCTACCGTCAAGCACATGAAAACAAGAGGTACCGGACATGCCGGTGAGTATAAACCCAGTATGATACAATCAATCACAAATGAGAGTTAAATTTTCAAATATTTCATATAAATTCATAAAGATGCAATATAATGCAATGCATGATCAGAAGCTGTGGGCTATCAATAAATCTCAAGATCAAGTGAATCATCTGGTCATAGGGTACCCAAGGGAATAGAATCACCCAGCAACATCCACCGACTCATCCGCTCGGGGTGGGGTGCTGTGTTCTACAATCCCAGGACTATGGTGCGCCTATAGAGAGTGTTCAGGCCATAGCAGCGACCTCCGCATACACTATGCCAACTCAACTATAGCCCCATACGTCCAACAAATCAATATATCAAGGCGACCTCCGCCATATCAAATCTGAATCAACAAGTGGCTCAATATGCAATGTCATGATGCAAATCAATATCATCATCTCGATATCATAATCAACTCATCTCAATACAACAATCATCATCAAATCACCAATAGTTCATCAAGCCATAGAGTTTTCAATTTAAAATAAAAATGATACTTTTACCTCGTATGTTATCGACCGTAACATACCTTTCAAATATTACCAAAAGAAGATCGAAATGTGTAGATGAGAAGTCTTGAACCTTTGAATTCTACTATAACTCAAGGACTTTGATCATCTATCAAAACAGAGTAATTTCTGTTCAAAATTCATAATTAGTTCAATACTGCTTTGAATCAAGATCCGTAAATTTCTTAACCTTAATATGCCATAAAAACATTCATTGAATCATTTCATCAAACACATAGCATGCGTGCTAAAGAAATTAGCTCCTATACTTTGCCATTGGCTTCAATTCCATTTTAAATTCAAACCAACACAATTTCAACATCTCCAACATCTCAAATATCAACACAAATATCAATTCTAAACTTCATCCCATTTCCAAACTTGAATAAAAATATAACATACTTACACCATCTTGAAGATCTTGGAGAGAGGATCACAAATCTAACTTCATTTCATAATTTCCTTGAACAAATCTCCCATAGATTGAAGAAGAAATTAGAAGATGAAAGGAAAAATGAAGAACCCTAGCTCTAAACCGATGGAGTAGGAAAAAGAGAAGAGAAAATGATACAAAAATCATTCCCCAATCAAATATATACCATCCAAACCTCAAAACACGTTTTTTGTACAAGTGCTGGGCGCCATGGCGCGTGATTTTGGCGCAGCCGCGCGCCCCTTGCTGCCCAAACACCAAAATTTCAGCACTGCGCGCGCTAGGGCGCCGGATCCTGCGCAGGGGCGCGCAGTATTCTGCCAAGAACGCATTTTTAACTTCAGAATTTGCGAAAGTGGTAAACTACAAAGTTGTAGCCCTATGTCTTGGCTTGCATCTCCAATTGGCCTCATGTCATTTGGAGATCTGAGTAAAAAGTTATGCTAAATCTCCCAACATGTGTCATTGTAGGAACGACGATACGCACGACACACTTCGGGGCGCTTTTGGCTCGTCTTCCCTAATGATTTGAACAAAACTCAAAACATGAAAGTTATAGCCTTATGTCATATCTTTTTAATGGAAGTAGCCTCACATCAATTGGATCAATATACAAAACATTATGCTAAAAACCACAACTACTGCCACATTTTTCATACCGTTTCTGCACTTCCATGACCTATTTAGCTCAAACTCAACCTTTGATTCTACCCATCAATTTTCTATTCCATTCTATAACATTCATTACCATTTATACCACAACGTAAAGTCATAAACCATCACAACTAATGCCACAATATTTCAAAATTCGGGCATTACAATTCCTCCCCTCTAAAAATAGATTTCGTCCTCGAAATCAATCATCGCTTTCAAGTCTAACATGTAATAATCAATACTGAAAATAAAAACCGAGAGTAGAAGCGTACTTCATTGGAATAACTCTGGATATTTTTGTCTCTATTTATCTTCTAATTCCCAAGTTGCCTCTTCGACACCATGTCTGTTCCACTGTATTTTAATCAACGGTATCAACTTATTTCTGAGTTGCTTATCTTTTTTGTCTAGAATTTGAATCGGTCTCTCAATATAGCTCAAAGTCTTGTCTAACTCAACCTCATCAGGTGGAAGCACATGAGATGGATCTGGATGATATTTCCTCAACATGGACACATGAAAAACATCATGAACACCTGATAACGCAGGAGGAAGAGCTAATCTATAAGCCAAATCACCCACACGTTCCAAAATCTCATACGGACCTACAAATATCGGTGATAATTTTCCTTTCTTTCCAAATCTAACTGTACCACGGAAAGGAGATATTTTCTGAAAAACTCTGTCACCTTTCTCAAAAATCAACGGCCGTCTCCTGATGTTCGCATACTTAGCCTGCCTATCCTGAGCAGCTCTCATACGACTCTGAATCAATTTCACCTTCTCTATCATATCTCTTATCGTATCAGGTCCTACAATTGGTGCTTCAGATAAATCGTCTCAATACAAAGGAGATCTACATTTCCTGCCATATAGTGCTTCAAATGGTGACATTCAAATGCTCACTTGATAACTGTTGTTATAAGAAAACTCGACAAGTGGTAACGAATCCTGCCAACCAATACCAAAATCCATCACTACAGCTCTCAACATATCCTCTAATGTCTGAATAGTACGTTCTGACTGTCCATCTGTCTGAGGATGATATGCTGTACTCAAATGCAAACGAGTACCAAGAGCCTCTTGTAAACTCTGCCAAAAATGAGAAGAAAATCTGGGATCACGATCTGATACAATTGACTTAGGCACACCATGCAATCTCAAAACTTCTCTGATATACAATCTGGCCATCTGATCATGCCTATATGTCATCTGATACGGAATGAAACATGAAGACTTGGTTAATCTGTCAACGATAACCCAAATTGCATCGCAACCCCTTGACGACCTCGGCAATTTCGTGACAAAGTCCATGGTGATATGGTCCCACTTCCATTCTGGAACCTTAAGGCTATGCAAAAGACCTCCTGGTCGCTTTCTTTCTGCTTTCACTTGTTGACAATTCAAACAACGAGATACAAATTCTACTATGTCAGATTTCATTCTTTTCCACCAAAATTGTTTCTTCAAATCATTGTACATCTTTTTACTTCCAGGGTGTACACTGAATTTACTGCAATGAGCATCATGCAAAATCTGCATCCTCAACTCTGAAATATTAGGAACTACAATACGATCATTCACAAACAAAATACCCTCATTATTGACTGAAATTCGGATCGATGTCCTGATCTGACGAGTTCAACTGATTTCTGAATGCTTTGATCTAACCTTTAGGCCTCTTTAATTTTAACAAACAACTCGGGTTCTGCCTGAATCATAAATACTCTTACAGGTTGAGTATCTACCACAAAATCCAAACCAGAAAGACAACATTCTTCTACTAGATCAGATACACTGCTAGTGATCAAAGACATATTACATACTTTTCTGCTCAAAGCATCGGCTGCTGCATTAGACTTGCCTGGATAATATTTTATTTCGCAATCATAGTCTTTCAACAAATCTAGCCAACGTCTCTGTCTCATGTTCAGCTCAGCTTGTGAAAAGAGGTATTTCAAACTCTTATGATCAGTAAATATTTCAAATGTCTCCCCATACAAGTAGTGACGCCAAATCTTTAAGGCAAAA
Organism: Primulina huaijiensis; assembly: GCF_012295235.1. Lineage (NCBI taxonomy): Eukaryota > Viridiplantae > Streptophyta > Magnoliopsida > Lamiales > Gesneriaceae > Primulina > Primulina huaijiensis. The sequence goes on along the minus strand of NC_133309.1, from coordinate 10,165,329 downwards.
CCCACTGCTGCTAGTTCCAAGTCATGCACTGGGTATCTAGACTCATGTGGCTTCAACTGTCGTGAAGCATAGGCAACAACACGTCCATGCTGCATTAATACACAACCCAGTCCTTGATGTGAAGCATCAGTGTGCACTGTAAATCCTCCTACACCTGATGGAATAGTCAGAACTGGAGCACTAGTCAATCTCTTCTTAAGTTCAATAAAACTATCCTCACATGCTTGTGACCAAATAAATGGTGCATTCTTTTGTGTCAGCTGGGTAATTGGCCTCGCAATCTGTGAGAATCCTTTAATAAATCTGCGATAATAGCCTGCGAAACCCATAAAACTACGTACCTCAAGAACTGATGTCGGTCTAGACCAATTGATGACTGCCTCAACTTTACTCGGATCAACTGATATACCTGCACTTGAAATCACATGTACAAGGAAAACCACTCTATCCAACCAAAACTCGCATTTGGATAATTTAGCATACAACTTTTCAGTTCTCAAAAGCTGCAAAACAGCCCTCAAGTGCTTGACATGCTCAATTTCCGATTTTGAATAAATAAGAATATCATCAATGAAGATCACAACAAATTGATCTATATACCGTTGAAAAACACGGTTCATCAAATCCATAAATACCGCAGGTGCATTGGTCAACCCAAAAGGCATAACCAAAAATTCAAAATGCCCATACCTGGTACGAAAAGCAGTCTTAGGCACATCTATCTCTTTGACTCTTAACTGATGATATCCAGATCTTAAATCAATCTTAGAATATAATGAAGAACCCTGCAACTGGTCAAAGAGATCATCAATCCTTGGCAAAGGATACTTATTCTTTAATGTGGCTTTATTCAACTGTCTATAATCAACACAAAGCCTCATAGACCCATCTTTCTTCTTTACGAATAAAACCGGAGCACCCCAAGGTGAAACACTTGGTCTTATATATCCTTTAGCCAATAGATCCTCAAGTTGTTCCTTTAGTTCCTTCAGTTCAATTGGCGCCATCCTATAAGGAGCTCTAGAAGTAGGCTGTGTACCTGGCATCAACTCAATGTTGAACTCAACCTCTCGAACTGGAGGAAATCCTGGAATTTCATCTGGAAATACATCTGAAAATTCACTAACAATTGGAATATCTGCCAATTTAGGTACTGACCTTGAAATATCAATTGCATAAACCAAGAAACATTCTGCTCCTTTCTGCAACAAACGAGTCATGGACAAAACAGATATCAAAGGAATCTTAGCTCGAGAACCCTTACCATAGAATGTCCAGTGATCTGTCATACCAGGCCTAAACTTAACAATCTTCTGAAAACAGTCTACAGTAGCCCTGTATCTTTTCAACATGTCAATACCAAGTATGCAGTCAAAATCAGACATCTCCAACACAATACAATCAAGCACAATGACATTATCCTCATAACGAAATTCACAACCACTTATAATTTCTGCTGACCTCATCACTTTGTCCAGTGGAGTAGAAATAGATAATGTAGATGATAATGACATAGAATGCAGTGAATGCAATGAGACAAAGTGCTCGGCTATAAAAGTATGTGATGCACCAGTATCCATCAAAACATAAGCAGGATAACCTGAGAGAAAACAATTACCTGCAATGACATTATCTGGAGCATTATGTGCCTCATCCTCCGTGAGTGCAAAAACTCGACCCTGTTGTCTAGGTGGCTGTCCTACCCTGTGGCTACCACTCTGTTTGTTCTGATCTGATCGGTTTGACTGCTGATAGGAATGAACTGTAGGGTTCTGACGATTCTGGTGAGGTGTCTGTCTCGATGATCCCCCACTCTGAGACATATCACTGTCACAGTTAGGACACACTCGAGCATAGTGTCCCACCTGGTTACACAAGTGGCAAGCTCCCGATATTCCTCTACACTGATCGGTATAATGTCTACTACCACACTGACCACAAGTCGGTCCTGAATAACCAGTGCTCTGAACTGAACCAGACTGTCTCGATCCACTAAAACTCGATAAATTACTGCCATGCCTCTTAAATTTCTTGCCTCTAGCCCGAAACTGCTCTCTTATGTGCCACTGTTACCGCCATTATTACCCTGTCTGAAATGCTGTCTATAATGTGGTTGTTGGGGTCGTTGCATATACTAAGAACCTCTCTGCCTAATAATTCCGGTTTCAGCTCCCTTGGCTCGATCAAGAGCCTCAGCAAAAGTTTTAGGCCTTCCAGTATTAACCAGGGTAAAGATATCAGAATTAAGACCATTTATGAAGTGATCGGCCTTAGCTTCTTCATCAGATGCTACATGAGGAGCAAATCTCAGTAAATTCGAGAACTTAGCAACATAGTCCTCAATATTCAAATTTCCCTGCTTTAAATTTGCAAACTCGGCTCCCCTATCCTTCTTGTAAGAGGTAGGAAAGAAACGATGATAAAATTCAGATTTAAAGATATTCCAGGTAACAATCGTACCTCGACTCTCTAAAGCTTTCTTGGTCATGATCCACCAACTTTTAGCAACATCCAATAACTGATGAACAACTAACTTGATTCTACGATCATCTGAATACTCAAGAGATTCAAATAATTGGTCCATATTCTCCAACCAGTTCTCACACTCTAATGCATTCTCCGTACCCTTCAACATCGGTGGGTGCAAAGACTGAAATCTGGCTAACATTATCTCCATCGAAGTCGGAGTTATATCCATCTGAGTATGAGTAGCACTGCCCTGATCTTGTGCCACTGGTACGTTCTGTCTATGTCTACCACGACCTCTACCTCGATTAGCCATGTCTGATATACAATAGATCAACCACAGATAAAATCACAAAATCACAATCATCTCAATCTTGTATCAATCATCTCTGGCTCTCGAGACTCAACAATCTCAAAAATCTAGAATAAAGCTCAACAATATAATTTCTCAATTTAAATCATGTATTTCACATTATGGCACAATGAAAATGCTAACAAATATATAACATGATCAATCAATTCTAACTGACTCGATCTACCCTGTTCCCAAATATCTTACGCTCTGATACCACCTAATGTGGGGCCCCGGGTCCGATATCTAATACTAATAATTATAATTGTCACACACCAAATGATTGAGTAAAATACATAATTTGTTGTTCACAAACTTACATAAACATCGTCAAAATAATTTAATTGTCTCAAATGTTTGAAATATAAATTTTCAACATGCCAACATGAAGTAGTGAACCAAAGAAATCCAAACATCATCACATAGCTCCTAAGACCCGAGAATCCCACTCTAACTTGTATCTCCTCGCCTTGAGCTGGACTCTGGCATCCCAAGCCTTGCCTCACCTACCGTCAAGCACATGAAAACAAGAGGTACCGGACATGCCGGTGAGTATAAACCCAGTATGATACAATCAATCACAAATGAGAGTTAAATTTTCAAATAATTCATATAAATTCATAAAGATGCAATATAATGCAACGCATGATCAGAAGCTGTGGGCTATAAATAAATCTCAAGATAAAGTGAATCATCTGGTCATAGGGTACCCAAGGGAATAGAATCACCCAGCAACATCCACCGACTCATCCGCTCGGGGTGGGGTGCTGTGGTCTACTGTCGCAGGACTATGGTGCTCCTGTAGAGAGTGTTCAGGCGATAGCAGCGACCTCCGCATACACTATGCCAACTAACTATAGCCCCATACGTCAAACAAATCAATATATCAAGGCGACCTCCGCCATATCAAATCTGAATCAACAAGTGGCTCAATATGCAATGTCATGATGCAAATCAAAATCATCATCTCGATATCATAATCAACTCATCTCAATACAACAATCATCATAAAATCACCAATAGTTCATCAAGCCATAGAGTTTTCAATTTAAAATAAAAATGATACTTTTACCTCGTATGTGATCGACCGTAACATACCTTTCAAATATTACCAAAAGAAGATCGAAATGTGTAGATGAGAAGTCTTGAACCTTTGAATTCTACTATAACTCAAGGACTTTGATCATCTATCAAAACAGAGTAATTTCTGCTCAAAATTCATAATTAGTTCAATACTGCTTTGAATCAAGATCCGTAAATTTCTTAAACTTAATATGCCATAAAAACATTCATTGAATCATTTCATCAAACACATAGCATGCGTGCTAAAGAAATTAGCTCCTATACTTTGCCATTGGCTTCAATTCCATTTTAAATTCAAACCAACACAATTTCAACATCTCCAACATCTCAAATATCAACACAAATATCAATTCTAAACTTCATCCCATTTCCAAACTTGAATAAAAATATAACATACTTACACCATCTTGAAGATCTTGGAGAGAGGATCACAAATCTAACTTCATTTCATAATTTCCTTGAACAAATCTCCCATAGATTGAAGAAGAAATTAGAAGATGAAAGGAAAAATGAAGAACCCTAGCTCTAAACCGATGGAGTAGGAAAAAGAGAAGAGAAAATGATACAAAAATCATTCCCCAATCAAATATATACCATCCAAACCTCAAAACACGTTTTTGTACAAGTGCTGGGCGCCATGGCACGTGATTTTGGCGCAGCCGTGCGCCCCTTGCTGCCCAAACACCAAAATTTCAGCACTGCGCGCGCTAGGGCGCCGGATCCTGCGCAGGGGCGCGCAGTATTCTGCCAAGAACGCATTTTTAACTTCAGAATTTGCGAAAGTGGTAAACTACAAAGTTGTAGCCCTATGTCTTGGATTGCATCTCCAATTGGCTTCATGTCAGTTGGAGATATGAGTAAAAGGTTATGCTAAATCTCACAACATGTGTCATTGTAGGAACGACGATACGCACGACACACTTCGGGGCGCTTTTGGCTCGTCTTCCCTAATGATTTGAACAAAACTCAAAACATGAAAGTTATAGCCTTATGTCATATCTTTTTAATGGAAGTAGCCTCACATCAATTGGATCAATATACAAAACAGTATGCTAAAAACCACAACTACTGCCACATTTTTCATACCGTTTCTGCACTTCCATCACCTATTTAGCTCAAATTCAACCTTTGATTCTACCCATCAATTTTATATTCCATTCTATAACATTCATTACCATTTATACCACAACTTAAAGTCATAAACCATCACAACTAATGCCACAATATTTCAAAATTCGGGCATTACATCCAATAGTAGCCAGCTAGACCCAAGAAGCTATGGATCTCGGTTACGCTCTTTCGTACTTGCCACCCTCTAGCTGCCTTGATTTTGCTTGGGTCGAACTCCACCCCATCTCTAGAAATAATGTGGCCTAATAACGCCACTCTCTCGAGCAAAAAATCGCACTTGCTGAACTTAGCGAATAACTTTCAATCTTGCAACAATTGTAGTGTCGTTCTCAAGTGATGACTGTGCTCTTCTTTGCTCCTCGAGTAGATCAGAATATCATCTATGAAGACTATGATAAATTGATCCAACTACGGTTGAAATATGTGATTCATAAGATCCATGAAGATCACTGGCGCATTGGTCAACCAGAATGGCATCACCAAAAACTCGGAGTGCCCATATCGAGTCCTAAAAAACGTCTTATGAACATCGAACTCTATCACTTTTAGCTGATGGTATCTCTAACAAAAATCTATCTTTGAGAAAATAGATGCTCCTTGCAATTGATCAAAAAAATCCTCGATTCTAAGCAAGAGATACTTGTTCTTGATGATGACTCTGTTCATCTCTCGATAAAAAATGCAGAGTCGCATACTATCATCTTTTTGCTTCACGAATAATACCGGTGTGCCCCATGGAGAACAACTCGGGCGAATGAAACCCTTGTCCAGCAGGTCTTGAATTTGATCTTGTAGCTCTTTCATTTCGGCGGGTTCTAGATGATAGGGTGCCTTAGAGATTGGTACAGTGCCCGACATCACCTCAATAGAAATTTCCACCTCTCGGTTCGGTGGAATGCAAGAAACGTCCTCAGGAAGGACACTAGGAAATTCTCTGACAACCTCAACATCCTCAGGTGCTGAGGTAACACTTGGCAGAAACGTCTCATAAGCTTCCTCGCACAGATGCAGGAGATAATGTGCAGCATTTGCTTGTACCTTGCTGCCTCGAACACATAAGATTTGTCGCTGGGGGATCGAATAAATACTGATCTTTGCAAAAAATCTATCGAAACTCCATTCGAAGATAGCCAATCCATGCCCAAAATAATGTCGAATTCAGGCATTGAGATTACAATGAGATATGCCCGAACCACATATTTTTGCAAACGAAGCTCCAGATTCTTCACAATGCTTGAAGTGACCATTTGATCATCAGAAAGAATAGAAACTTTGAAGCCCATTCCATATCCTCGGGTATAATCTTTAGTCGCTTGAGGAATGTCTCAGATATAAATAAGTGTGTAGCTCCCGAATCAAGCAATGAGTAGGTAGTTACACCTAAATGAATATCCTTCCTACGAAAAATATACCATCTGTTAAACATAAAAATTATACATTAAATAAATGTTTTATAATATAAATTTATAGTTTTTGTTTTATTAAATGTTTAAATATTATAATTTTTATAATAAATTGTATAAAAAATAAGTTGTTGTGTAATTATAAGTTTTTACTATTTTTATAGGTTCGATAAAACAAGAATAATTTGGCGTTGCAAATGGGATTAAGATGATTCTTGGACCTGTAGAAAGTTGATGATAATATCTACAATATTGCTGACGAGCATGAGATAAAAATCTTCTCACAATTGGGATCAAATTAAGCAACAAATAAAGTTATCTAAGGAGTGGCAGTTTTATCATGCTCTAGTATTTTGACCATATCTCTCAAACTACATGGTCAAATGGTTAAAATAAAATACCACAATTCAAACAACTCAATTATCCACATATTTTATTTTATGTGGAGAAGAAAATTCGGATGAGAAGTCTTTCAAAAGTGATTTGTAATATTNATGATAATAAGGTTATTAAAAGGTAATAATCTATGTTTTATATTATTTAATCATTATTTATTGTTTATGTTATATTTATTTCTTTAAACATTTTTATACCCTACTTATAAATGGGAGTATTGATTTATTGTTGCTATATGTTACACTAAATTCTTGGTACCATTTATATGNTTTATTTCATCATTTAAAAATAATTAGCATGTTAATTTCATATTCAAAGTTTTATACTTTGAATAATGAGTAGCTAACTTCCCAAGGTTGAGATGAAAAAAGTGAAGCTCTTGGTATGATAATATGGTTATTAAAATGTAATAATCTATGTTTTATATTATTTAATCATTATTTATTGTTTATGTTATATTTATTTCTTTAAACATTTTTATACCCTACTTATAAATGGGAGTATTGATTTATTGTTGCTATATGTTACACTAAATTCTTGGTACCATTTATATGTTTGTTTGGTTTTACCAACCATTTAAAGTGAATGCCTTGATTTATTATATATCAATATATCATATTATTAATTTCTTGGTACCATTTAAATGTTAGTTTTGTTTTACCAACCATTTAAAGTGGGAACCTTGATTTAGTGTTTACAAATATATATAGCACAATAAATACTTGACAACATTTATAAGTTTTGATAAGTATTTTATACTTATAAGAAAATAGTATATAACATAATATAAATATGATTATTTAATATATTGGAACTATTTTATTAAGTGGATTTCAATAATGTTCATTAATGTTAACTTTATTAAAATATCAAGAGTGGATCCTCTAATCTCAACTACTGAAATTAAAATTTAAACATTTAAAAATTACCAATTAAAGATTCAAAAAATTAAAACAAAAACAAAAACAAAAACAAAAATAAAAATAAAAACAAAAACAAAAAGACATTGTAGTGGACTTGTAATTACCATAGCTTCCCCGTGGATACGATATCGGACTCACCGAATTATACTACTTGCGAACAACCTGCTATTGGGAGTGCAACAATCAAAGTCACAACAAGTTTTGGCGCCGTTGCCGGGGAAGTATAATTTAATTTCAAGTCTATTTAATTTTCCTTCTTTGAATTTTTTATTATTTTTGTGTGTTTTTCTTCTTTTTCTTTTGCATTTGCATGAGCATTATTTGTTCACGTACGCTTAGTGGTCGACTCATTCGAAATAACCCTTTATTTTTACAAAACATGGCGGAAGAACCCATTCAGGAAAATGAAAATGAAATTCAATCTCAACATGATCATCATAGGCGAAGAACACTTAGAGATCACATGAATCCTACACGTACTAGTGCTCCTTCATGTCTAGTTTTTCCCCCTGATGCATCTCAATTCAATTTTAAGCATGGTATTATCCAACTTTTACCCAACTTTCATGGCTTAGATTCTGAAAATCCATACATGCATTTACGAGAATTTGAAGAAGTGTGCAACACATATAATGATCTAAATTGTAACATGAACACCATTCGACTTAAGTTTTTTCCTTTTTCTTTAAAAGATAAAGCTAAAACTTGGCTACAAAATCTTAGATCGGGATCCATTCGAACTTGGGATGAATTGCAACAACAATTTTTGAAAAAGTTTTTTCCATCTCATAGAACAAATTCTTTCAAAAGGCAAATCATCACTTTCACTCAAAAACAAGGAGAAACTTTTTATCAGTGTTGGGATAGATATAAAGAATTGCTTAATCTTTGTCCACATCATGGTTTTGAAATTTGGAGAGTTGTTTCTCAATTTTATGAAGGCTTAACACCTAAAGATAGGCAAATGGTTGAATTTATGTGTAATGGAACATTTGAAGATAAAGATCCAAACGAGGCAATTGAGTATCTCGATTCATTAGCTGAAAATGCTCAAAATTGGGACA
>NC_133309.1:10117685-10156336 GCF_012295235.1 Primulina huaijiensis | reverse complement strand
GAAGATATATTGAATTCTTTCATTGCAAAGCAAGAGTCTATCAATACTCAAACTGCTCAAACCATGACAGATTTGAAAGATACTCTTGCTAAATTTGCATCTGCACTTAATGTTCATGAAAAAGTAAATTTCCTTCACAACCACAGCCTAATCCCAAGGATCATCATTCACAAACAGGAACTTCTGGAACTCAACCGATGGATCAGGTAAAATCTGTTATTACCCTTCGCAGTGGTAAGGTAGTGGAAAAATCCATTCTTGAACCTTGTGAAAATGATGATAAATCAACTCCAAAGGTTAAGGAAGTGAAACCCATAACTTGCAAAGAAGAGGATCAACAGATAGTGCCTCCACCATTCCCTCATGCATTGAAAAATACAAAAAAATCAAATTTGAATTCTGATATATATGATATTTTTAAACAAGTAAAAGTTAATATTCCTTTATTAGATGCAATAAAGCAGGTACCATCATATGCCAAATTTTTGAAAGACTTGTGCACCGTGAAAAGAAAATTGAATGTGAAAAAGAAAGCATTTTTGGCCGAACAAGTAAGTGCAATTATTCAAAATAATAACAATTTGAAATACAAAGACCCTGGTTGTCCTACTATTTCATGTATTATTGGAGAATGAAAGATTAAAAAAGCCTTGCTTGATCTTGGAGCTTGTGTGAATTTACTTCCATATTCAGTTTATCAAGAACTCAATCTAGGTGAGTTAAAACCTACTTCGGTAACACTTTTACTTGCCGATAGATCTGTTAAAGTGCCAAGAGGTATGGTAGAAGACGTGTTGGTCCAAGTTGATAACTTTGTATATCCTGTCGATTTCATAGTTTTAGATACACAACCTATCGAAGCTTGTAATGCAATTCCTGTAATTTTGGGTCGTCCATTTTTAGCAACTTCTAATGCTCTTATAAATTGCAGGAATGGAATAATGAAGTTGTCATTTGGTAACATGACCTTGGAGCTTAATGTTTTTAATCTTTGTAAGCAACCACATGACAAAGGAGATGAAAGTGAAGATGAAAATCTTATTGAAACTCTTGTGGAAGAAAACATTCAAGAAGGGAGTACTCGTGATCAATTAGATATTTGTTCAATTGAAACTGTTAAAGAAAATATTGAAATTGATCTTGATGATTTTATCAGGTATCACTCGTTACCAGGATCAGAGAAAGAATTTGATGCAAAATATGAGAACAAAGACGAACCACCCATATTGGAGTTAAAACCCTTGCCAGAAGAATTGAAGTATGCATTTCTTGGAGAAGATGAAACATATCCGGTGGTAATTTCTTCCAAACTAGCAAGTGATGAAGAAGGTAAATTAGTTGATATGCTTAAAAGACATAAAAATGCAATTGGTTGGACACTAAAAGATCTCAAGGGCATTAATCCACTAATTTGCACTCACAAAATTCACTTAGAAGAAAATGCAAAAACATCTCAACAACCACAAAGGAGATTAAATCCACACATGAAAGATGTTGTGAAAACTGAAGTTCTCAAACTACTTGATGTTGGGATTATCTACCCTATTTCTGATAGTAAGTGGGTAAGCCCAACACAAGTAGTTCCGAAAAAATCTGGCATCACAGTGATAAAAAATGAAAAAGGTGAATTGTTAACAAGTCGAGTCCCATCTAGTTGGCGGATGTGTATTGATTATAGAAAATTAAATGACGCCACTAGAAAAGATCATTTTCCATTACCATTTTTGGATCAAATTTTAGAAAGAGTAGCAGGTCATCCATACTACTGTTTTCTTGATGGATATTCAGGTTATTATCAAATTCCCATTGCACTCGAAGATCAAGATAAAACTACATTCACATGTCCTTTTGGAACATTTGCATTTAGAAGGATGCCATTTGGATTATGCAATGCCCCAGCAACATTTCAAAGATGTATGCTAAGCATTTTTTGCGACATGGTTGAAAATTGTTTGGAAATTTTCATGGATGATTTAACTGTCTTTGGGAATACATTTGATAATTGTCTTGAAAATTTGGAAAAAGTTTTAAAAAGATGCGAGGAAAAAGGTCTTATTTTAAATTGGGAAAAATGTCATTACATGATTACTTCTGGAATTGTTTTGGGACATGTCGTGTCATCTCATGGAATTGAAGTTGATAAAGCAAAAGTTGATGTCATTGCCAATTTACCCCCTCCAAAAACCATTAAAGAAATTCGCTCATTTTTGGGACATGCTGGATTTTATAGGAGGTTTATAAAGGACTTTAGTTTAATCTCTAAACCCATTTGTAACCTCTTAACAAAAGACAGTGCATTTGAGTGGACTCAAGAATGTCAAAATGCTTTTGATAAAATCATTCGACATTTAACATCAGCTCCTATCATGCAACCTCCTGATTGGTCTTTACCATTTGAAATCATGTGCGATGCGAGTGATTATGCAGTCGGTGCAGTATTGGGTCAAAGAAGAAACGGTAAGCCTTATGTGATATATTATGCAAGTAGAACTTTAAACAATGCTCAAATGAATTACTCCACAACTGAAAAAGAACTACTTGCTGTAATATTTGCATTAGATAAATTTCGTTCTTATTTGATTGGATCAACAACTATCGTGTTTACTGATCATTCTGCTATTAGATATTTGTTGACCAAACAGGATGCAAAGCCACGACTGATACGATGGATTTTGTTGCTCCAAGAATTTGACATTGTGATCAAAGATAAAAAAGGAACCGAGAATGTCGTAGCCGATCATTTATCGAGACTAGTAACAGGATCATCTTGTGAAATGACACCAATTAACGATAATTTTCCTGATGAACATCTATTTTCAGTTACTACTACACCTTGGTTTGCTAACATAGTAAATTTTCTTGTGACAGGAAAAATGCCACCGCAATGGAGTTCTCAAGATAAAAGAAAATTTTTGAATGAGGTAAAAAACTTTTATTGGGATGATCCGTATCTGTTCAAGTATTGTCCGGATCAAATTTTTCGGCGTTGCATACCCGACAATGAGGTAAGTAGTGTCATTAAATTTTGTCATTCAGAAGCATGCGGAGGACATTTTTCTTCAAAGAAAACTGCTGCAAAAATCTTGCAGTGTGGATTTTATTGGCCCACTTTGTTTAAAGATACCCACGAAATCTGCAAGATCTGTGAAAATTGTCAAAAATTGGGTGCGATTTCAAAAAGAAACATGATGCCTTTGAATCCTATCATTGAAATTGAAATCTTTGACTGTTGGGGAATTGATTTATGGGACCTTTTCCACTTTCGTTTGGATACTTATATATTTTAGTTGCAGTTGATTATGTTTCCAAATGGATAGAGGCAATTCCATGTCGAACAAATGATCATAAAATCGTCATCAAATTTTTAAAAGAAAATATTTTTAAGAGATTTGGAATTCCTCGAGCCATGATAAGTGATGGGGGAACTCACTTTGTTAATAAACCATTTGCTTCGTTGATGAAAAAATATGGTATTACTCACAAAGTAACTACTCCTTATCATCATCAAACAAATGGACAAGTTGAATTAGCTAATAGGGAGATAAAGCAAATTTTGGAAAAAAATGTTAACCCAAATAGAAAAGATTGGTCTCTGCGACTTAATGATGCACTTTGGGCATATCGAACAGCTTTTAAAACATCATTGAATATGTCTCCCTATAGGTTAGTTTACGGAAAATATTGTCATTTGCCAGTAGAATTGGAACATAAAGCTTATTGGGCGATCAAAACTTTTAATTCAAGCATGGATGATGCCAACAAATTGCGCAAATTGCAACTTAATAAACTTGATGAACTCAGAAATGACGCGTATGAGAATTCAAGGATTTATAAAGCAAAAATAGAATCATTTCATGATAAAACAATTCTTAGAAAATCTTATGAGATTGTTAAAAAAGTTTTGCTTTATAATTCGCGACTTCACATATTCCCAGGAAAATTACGATCAAAATGGACAGGTCCATATGTTGTAAAACATGTGTATCCTTATGGAGCTGTGGACATTGAAAATCCTAAAAATGGTGATGTTTTTAAAGTAAATGGACAAAGGCTTAAACCATTTTTAGAAAATGAAATCTTTAAAGAAGAGTTTATTTCCCTTTTTGATCCTTGGTTTTTTGTATTGCAATTAATTTTGTTTGTTTTTATTTCAGGTTTCCTTAATATTTTTATTTTCCTGGTAAAATGGTGGATAACGGTACTCCGTGGCTCTCATAGTCGGTTTAATCAGTTTCCCACAACTGCTGATACAAAAAAATTATAATAAAAAATAAAAAAAATCATTTATTTTCTTTTCAAAATGGATGAAATTCTCTCAAAAATTTGTAAATATTTTCCGTCTGTTTCTGAAAATGTTCTAAGAAAAATTTATGCAGGTAGGTGTGAAAGATTGAGAATGTTAATGCGAAAAGGAATTCCAGAAGATATTCGTCTTGTAATAGAAGCTAAGGTCCGATTAGGAGGAGAAGTTCAACAGTCATTACTCATTTGTTATATGCCTGGATTAGGAAAAAGTACTTATGCAAAAAAACGAAGGGCCAAATGTTTAGGGGTTGTCATAAATGTGCATGATGGACTTGTGACAAACGATGCAGATCTTTGGGATATGTTTCCAATAACAGAGAAGATACAATTGGTTTCATTAAGAATGGGCTGAGTAAGGAGTCTTTAGATAACATCTTATTGACTCTTGAGACGCATTCTAGTGGACACGTGCATATTGAACTTCCTCGTTTATGGAAACAATTCAAAGACGAGCGTCATTTTAATAGTCTTGAAAATCCAACTAAAAAAGACCCTGTTTGTCAATTTATAAGAAAATTGGATGGGAAGCATATCCTCGACTCATAGAAGGCGTTGAAGCCGTTTCTGGACGTAAAATCGGAGGAAAATTGTGAGCCACAATTACACTAGTGTTTATATGCATGTGTGTTATTATTGTTTTTACTGTTTATTCTGTTTACAACTGTGACCCATAGTTTTGTCATGATAACATATAACCCCTGTAAAATCTCTCATCTTTCTCTCTATTTTCGCAGACTAAAAAGAAAGTAAAAACATGGCTGGATCCTCTGCACAAACATTGAAAAATATTTGTATATTTTGTGGGTCGAGTTTTGGAAAAAATGAAGTGTTTGTAGAAGCAGCAAATAATCTTGGAAAGATATTGGCTGGGAGAAAAATTCACTTGGTATATGGGGGAGGTAATATTGGGTTAATGGGATCTGTTTCAACATCTGCACATCTTGGAGGTAGTCAGGTTTTGGGTATTATTCCTATAGCTTTAGCTGAAGGAAATATTACATGTGTTACGATTGGGGAGGAATTAAAAGTTTTTCAATGTATGAAAGAATCACCAAAATGATTGAAAATTCTGATGCTTTTATCGCATTACCAGGTGGTTTTGGTACATTAGAAGAAATTTTTCACACTGTTTCTTGGGCACAACTTAATATCCATAATAAACCTGTGGGCTTGTTGAATATCAATAATTATTATGACAGTTTGTTGACATTTCTTGATAAAGCTGTGGAACAGAATTTCATTTCAGAAAATTCACGAAGGATGCTCATCTCTGCTTCGACTGCCGACCAATTAATTGATGATTTGGAAGCTTTTGTTCATAAACCTGATCCGATGATAGCAAAGATCAATTGGTCGCAATCAAGCAGTAAGAAAAGAAAGTTGGATCATTGATTCAAAAGTCGTGGATTGGTTTGCGTTTGTTTCAGTTTGTTATCTTCAATAAAATTCAAGGTGATATCTCTTTCATTATGTACTCTTTATTAATAGTTATTTTGACATTAGGGACAATGTCATATTCTGTTTGGGGGGAGAACAAATTTATAAAAAAAATATATATTTAAAAAAAAATATATTATTTTAAAATAAAACCATGTTTATTGTTTGTATCTTAGTATTTTTTGTAAAAATATCATACATTATATGTTTGAAAGGTTTAAATTAGAACATGTACTAATCTATCTAAGGATGTTTTAATTTTTATTTAAAAAAAAAATCAATTTTTATATTCTGATCATTATAAAAATATGATTTATGAAATCTTTTTGAGTGATTAACCATTGTGATAAGATCAATTATTAAAGTATATGGACCAAGATATATCTTATAAGAGTGCCTAAAATTTTAAACTCACACATATTTTGTGAGTGAGTGGAGAGGATTGAGAAAACAACTTTCGAGCCTTTATTGATCATAAGAGAGGCTATCTATTGTTTAGATCTTGAGTTTTTATTTTGAAAAAAAAAATTGATATTTCCTGAAAGAAAAAAAAAGAGAAATGTTGACGATATTTGTTATTTCAAAGTTATATGCTACGACCCATTTATCTCTCTTAAAAAAAAGAGAAAGAAAGAAAGAAGGAAAAAAAATAGAAAGAGAGAAATATATTGTAAAAATTAAATAAATATGTGGTCAATGAGCATAAACTTTATCTGATTCTATGATGTTACTAAATAAAAGAAAAAATCTCAAAAGAAGACCAGGAAAAAAAAATATAAACTAAGAATAACTAGATTTTGAATCAATGTATTTCCTATCTTTTGATTAATCTGGCTCGTTTGTCTGTCTGCATTCTGTAAACCATTTTCTTGAGTATTTATCTGTATTCCAACTCCATGAGAGAAATTGTTCCCCTGAATTGAAACATTTATTAACCTGTGAGGATATGAAGTTGATACTCTTATTAGGAATTTCTGAAGGCCATGTACATTTAATTACCTGAAAATAAGCTTTGAATTGATCAGCTCAGATTATTTCATAAATTATAATTATAATGATCTTGATATAACTTTGACAGTTTTCAAATTTAATTTAAACACTTGGATAGTTTCGATTACATTTCTATTTAAATTAATCAATATGTTTTGTATTGCTATTAACGCTTAAATTGATAGGGACTAGCAATAAGCTGATTGGAGAGTGTGATAAACATAAAAATTATACATTAAATAAATGTTTTATAATATAAATTTATAGTTTTTGTTTTATTAAATGTTTAAATATTATATGTTTTATAATAAATTGTATAAAAAATAAGTTGTTGTGTAATTATAAGTTTTTACTATTTTTACCNTGCTATTAACGCTTAAATTGATAGGGACTAGCAATAAGCTGGTTGGAGAGTGTGATAAACATAAAAATTATACATTAAATAAATGTTTTATAATATAAATTTATAGTTTTTGTTTTATTAAATGTTTAAATATTATATGTTTTATAATAAATTGTATAAAAAATAAGTTGTTGTGTAATTATAAGTTTTTACTATTTTTACAGGTTCGATAAAACAAGAATAAACTTGGCGTTGCAAATGGGATTAAGATGATTCTTGGACCTGTAGAAAGTTGATGATAATATCTACAATATTGGTGACGAGCATGAGATAAAAATCTTCTCACAATTGGGATCAAATTAAGCAACAAATAAAGTTATCTAAGGAGTGGCAGTTTTACCATGCTCTAGTATTTTGACCATATCTCTCAAACTACTTGGTCAAATGGTTAAAATAAAATACCACAATTCAAACAACTCAATTATCCACATGTTTTATTTTATGTGAAGAAGAAAATTCGGATGAGAAGGTTTTCAAAAGTGATGTGTAATATGATATAATTTCTTGGAACACTAATGAAGACTTTTGTGTAAAAAAATAATATTTTATTTGTGGTTGTCTCCCCAAATTTGGCTATAAATAGGGGTGCATTGTAATGAATTGAGATATCCCTCATTCTATGAACAAATCTTTGAGTTCATAATATTTCTCTATTTATTTTCCCTTTATTTCATCATTTAAAAATAATTAGCATGTTAATTTCATATTCAAAGTTTTATACTTTGAATAATGAGTAGCTAACTTCCCAAGGTTGAGATGAAAAGGTGAAGCTCTTGGTATGATAATAAGGTTATTAAAAGGTAATAATCTATGTTTTATATTATTTAATCATTATTTATTGTTTATGTTATATTTATTTCTTTAAGCATTTTTATACCCTATTTATAAGTGGGAGTTTTGATTTATTGTTGCTATATGTTACACTAAATTCCTGGTACCATTTATATGTTTGTTTGGTTTTAACAACCATTTAAAGTGGATGCTTTTATTTATCATATATCAATATATCATATTATTAATTTCTTGGTACCATTTAAATGTTTGTTTGGTTTTACCAACCATTTAAAGTGAGAACCTTGATTTAGTGTTAACAAATATATATAGCACAATAAATATTTGACAACATTTATAAGTTTTGGTATATATTTTATATTTATAAGAAAATAGTATATAACATAATATAAATATGATTATTTAATATATTGGAACCATTTTATTAAGTGGATTTCAATAATTTTCATTAATGTTAACTTTATTAAAATATCAAGAGTGGATCCTCTAATCTCAACTACTTAAATTAAAATTTGAACAATTAAAAATTACCAATTAAAGATTCAAACAATTAAAAGAAAAACAAAAACAAAAACAAAAAGACATTGTAGTGGACTTGTAATTACCGTAGCTTCCCTGTGGATACGATATCGGACTCACCGAATTATACTACTTTCGGACAACCTGCTATTGGGAGTGTAACAATCAAAGTCACAACACCATCACAGTTGAAATTTAAAGAATTGCTACCATTAATTACCCAAAAGTTCTCGAAAATTACACAATTTTACCCAAATATTTTTCGAAATTTGTACTTTAAACCCTTAAATTTTGAATTTTCTTCTTTCTTGGTCATAAAATTTTCGAAGCTTGCATCTTAGCCCTATTAAATTCTAAATTCCATCCATTCCAGCCCTAAACTCTCGAGAATTATTTTTTTGATGCCTAAATTCCTGAAATTACGAAATAGCCCCTATTTATTTAGAATTTGCAGAACAGTCCCTGAACTTTCGAAACTCCAAATTTCACCTTATAATTTTCGGTTATTTCAAATTCAGGCCTTGGACTCTTAAAAATTTTTGGATTTGACCTTGAAGTCTCAGTCCTTTGCAATTTTGGCCCTGAATTTTTCTACTTTGCACTTTAGCCCCTATCCTTTTTTATATTTGAAACTTGGTCCCTGTAATTTTCAAAAAGATACCATACATGCCCCAAAAATTTTCGATTTTTCCCTTTCCAAACCTTACAATTCTTATTTCGGTTCAATTAATTTCTTTACGTTATTTAGGCATTATATTTTATGCTCACTTTCTATAATTTCAATGTCATCTCTATAAATCCAACTAAGGTAGAGCATGCAACCTATTTTCCTCTAATTGTTTCATTATCCTAATCATTCCACTAACCAATTTAACATTTCATGCAATGATAGCAATATAAATGTTGGAACTTTTCAAGTTCGCAATCTTGATTTTGATGTTAACAAAACTTGTTATTGTGTTTCTAACATATTTACTCAAGTGTGAATTTGTTAACACAAGAAGCAAGCTGAAACTGAATTCTGCACAAACCGAATTTCTGGCGAGCTTCTGTGTTTTGATTATATCTCCCAGCTGGATGATCCAAATGACAATCCGCTAACTACATTGATCAGAAAAGTCAATTTGGAACAAGTCTTATTTCACGTTAGTTGGGCAAAATCGGATGTTATCATGGTCTAACTGATCGCTGAATTACCGAACTGATCACAAGAAAACAGCAATCAGTTGGATTTGAGCAGTTGCGGTATTTTGGTCATATCTCTCAGCTCGGTTATTGAAATGAAGCAATTCAATATGCGTTAGAAAGATAAGATAATGATCTACAAATCATCTTCAGAAGTCAAACTCTCAATCCAATCTTAAGTTACTGATAAATAACAATAAAGCTACTGGTTCTGCACAAACTGAAATCAGTTAGGCTGATTTCAGCACACCAACTGAAACTGAACCAGACCAACTGAACCGAACCAGCTGCTGACCAACTGAACCAGTCCAGCTGAAGACCAATTGAACTAAACCAGTTGAACTGAACCGAACCAGCAGCTGACCAACTAAACTGAACCGAACCAGCTGCTGACCA
Organism: Primulina huaijiensis; assembly: GCF_012295235.1. Classification (NCBI taxonomy): domain Eukaryota; kingdom Viridiplantae; phylum Streptophyta; class Magnoliopsida; order Lamiales; family Gesneriaceae; genus Primulina; species Primulina huaijiensis. Next base: position 10,146,309 of record NC_133309.1, on the reverse strand, counting down.
GTTGAACTGAACGACCAGTTGAGTTGATCAGAGTTGACCCGTTGACCAGTCGGGAAAATGCCTTGCAAGACGAATTTGACCGTTGCAATTTCAGAAACAGCACAGAAACTTTCCAAACGGTCATATTCTTGTGTCTAACATATATATCATTGTTGGGGCTTATAAATACAACATATTGAAGATCAAACAAGAGCTTTCAAGAGGATTCAAAGCATGGGCAGTTAGCATGAAAAAATCAGCTAGTTGAGAGCACAAGCCCTTGTGTGAGGATACTTGAGATGTACACTGTAAATGATAAATTCCTCACACACAATCACTCACATATATATACAAGAGAGTTGAACTTCAAAGATGAGTTGAGTGAGTCTTGCACAAAGACAATAAACTTGTGTATGCAGTCTTTGCATATGAGACATTAAACAATATGCTGATTGTGTGGTGCTGCCTACAATCTTGAGTGCTAGGAGTTCAGTTTAGGCAGTGAGTAAGTCCTAGCTGAATGGGTTTGTACAAATAGTTGTATAAATCAAAGTCTTCTAGTGAATCCTTCCCAAGGGGAAGAAGGGGTGACGTAGGAGCATTTATAGTCTCCGAACATCCATAAACAAATTTGTGTCTATTTGTTTATTGCATTTAATTATCATTTTCATAGTTTTAAAGATGCATTGTTGAAGCATTTTTTGTGTTCTTCAAATACCAAAATATTGCATACCAAGTGTTTGATAAAATGCTTCAACTAAAATATTTTTACTCATTCAACTTGCATATATTTTAAATGATTTACAAAATGTTTGATCGGTTTCTACGAAGGATTATTTTGAGTGTCTTCCGCTTGGTTTGAACACCAAACTCGATTTAATTCATCGATGTTCAATATTTCAAGAACCGAGCTATTGTAGCTCAACGATTGCCCCCATAATCGATCCTAACAATAAAAATGTTAAACAACTAGGTTATCAGTGATCAAAGTCATGTCTGGCTCTTTCTCGGCTTCTTCGACATGCATCACATAAGCTCTGCAAACGGTTGGTCCCTTCTTCTTTTGGAAATCAGCAGCTTTATGTTATTCTTTTTTAGAACATTTCATGTTCGCAATTTTGATTATTATGTTAACAAAACTTGTTATTTTGTTTCTAATGAATTTACATAACTACACAGAAACTAGAACTGATCAAGATTCAAACTGATCAGTTATCAAGTCAAAACTGAAGCTATCGAGATGCAAACTGAAAGCGCCAACTGATTGCCCAAACTAAATAAGTTACAACTGATGTATCAAAGACCAGTTCAACTGATTGTCCAGCTTACAGACTGTGGGGACCCGGAGGCTAATCATGTTCATAATCATCATTGAGACTAATTAATCAATTAGTAAACAGGGTCTAAATTTTTTTTTTAAAGTGCGGAACATAAGGGAATTCATCTAATATACATATCAGTATAATAGTACAAGTCTTGTACAACAAACATCAAACTCAAACTAAGGTGTAACAACTACATGTCAAGTGTTCCAAACCCTATTTACATCAAAGTCCGAAGTCTCCACTCTAATCACGATCTCTCTCATCTTCTTCCTGACCCCGATCATGTCCCACCTGTTGACATGCACACATACAAACACGACAACAGCCGGATAATTCCGGTGAGAAATACATCCCAGTATAAATCAACAAAACATGCAATCATATAATCGATATAAAAGCATGAAACAAATATCAATCACATGTATTAAATCTGAAAACATAAATCGATATAAAACTTTAAATAACTCGTGACTCTACAGCTCAGACTAGACTCATTCTTAGTCTAGGGATCCCGATTTCCAGACGTTGGCATATATATCGAATCTCAGTAATAGAAGTAAATCCACTCCTAATCAAAGATCGATATAAACCAAACATCTAGTGTCTTGATCTATCCGTCAAAGACTTTGGCACCTCCGCCAATAACTCCTCTGTGACAATGTGCAATGGGCCAGTGACTACTCTATCACAGTCTGGCACCTCTGTCACAAGACCAATCGTCTAATCACGCTTTCTATAAATCAATAGAACAAGCATATCAATTCAAATCAATGCATATAATAACAATAAGTATGTGGTTTAGGGAAACTCAAGTTATATCTAACTCGAGTCATTCTCCCGGGTTCGACATTGACTTATACCTTTCTTTCGTAGTCTCGGTCTGAAGCAATATAAGTGCTGAACTCAAGACTGTCTCTGTAAATCTGAAATGACATATCGAGAATAGCAATATCAACATTCCATTCACAATTCAATACCGAATCTGATCAATATGAATTTAATTCAAATCAACGGCATAACGGCACAATCCCGATATCCCCGTCAATACAATAACAACATATATCAATTACAAACCATAACCCATATCCATTACAATCTGTAATCAATCCATAATCCAAATCTGTTCAATTTCAATCGATAAAATTAGAAAATCATAACAATTCTAAAATCAACTTGTTCTTCGATCTGACTTCGATTCTACGATGTCTAGTATCTCCAGAACACGTAATATCAATCAACTACTGATTCCTTCAACATAAAAATTTCAAACCATGATAGAAATGAAGAAAACTTACATCCTTGTGTGGCTCGTGACGAGAGGATCTCAGAACTGTGCTCGGATCTAAATTCTGATAATTAGATCTGGTATAGTCAAATTCTAGGCTATGAAAGAGTTTTGAGGAAATCTTGCTGGAGCTCTCGGTTTTCTTTCTATCAAAATTGAAGGGAAATGCAAGGTGTATATTGCCCATTGTATGGTGAAGACAAGTGTCCTCAAATCCCATAATTGCACTTTAAACCTTGAAGTCTTCACTATTTGCAATTTGGTCCTCACAACTCTTTTTAATTCCATTTCAATCCTAATTAATTACAAAAACCGTGAAATCTAATTCATCATGCCAAAGTTCATAAATCAAATAATCTCGGATTAAAATGATAAAATCTCGGGCCTTACACAGACAGTTCAGCAGAATTCCTTCAGAAGCCCGTCCAGCTGATGAAGAGCTCAACTGATGAAGAGTTCAGCTGACCAGTTCAACTGAAGCAGTAAAATCAGTACAGCTGACGAGCCAACTGATTTCACCTAACCAGCTCAAGATCAGTTCAACTAAACAGTTCAGAACGTCAGTTAGGAATCAATCAGTTTTCAGAACACGACAAGCTTATTCAATGGAATCTAGCTATGCACAAAGGTACAAAAGCAATTGTCTAGTCAAAGGACAATAATGTACATTCCATTAGAGTTTAAAGACAAAACGTTCCAGAGTCAATAAAAGACAAAACACAATTCAAGGAACAAATTCAAAATGCAACGGATACAATAATTGAGTCTCACCGTACGATCAATCTTCCCACCTATAAACTGAAGATGAAGATCAGTGAGAAGCAAGCGGGAAAACAAGAGAGAAAAGAAAGGGCACGCATATTGTATATCAGCTTACAAGGAAGCAATCAGCCCAGTCGAGGGAATACACCAAAGTTATAGCGGCTTAGTCTAGAATATTATTTCCCTCAGCGTGCGAGAACATATTCCCGTTGCATTCATTGTTCAGTTCTCACACACGCAGACATTATGACTGACATATATCAGAGAGTAGAGCTTAAAAGATCAGTTGAGTGAGTCTTGCACAAAGATAATAAACTTGTGTATGTACTCTTTGACACATAAACGTTAAACAAGTGTTGGCTGGAAGGTTTCACCTTCAGTGTAGACTATGAGTTCAGTTAGACAGTAGGATAAGTCCTAAGTTGAGTGGGTTTGTACAAGATATTGTATAAAACAAAGTCTTCTAATGGATCCTACCTGAGGTGGTAGAAGGGGTGACGTAGGAGAAGTTGAAGTCTCCGAACATCCATAAACATATCTTGTGTACTTAAATTTTTAACATTTGTTTTCAAACTGATTTGATCAGTTCGAGCAGTTATCAATTAAGTTCTCACCATAACTGAACCGATAAATGTGAGAACTGATTCTCCTTATTTCAGTTAATCAGTTTACACAAGTTAAATTGTTTTCAAATTAGTCAGCTTTCTTAACGAAGAATTACTTCGAATATTTTTCGCTTGGTTTAACATCAAACTCGATTTAATTCATCATTGTTTACATTCTTAGAACACGAGCTATTGAAGCTCATGAATAATATTGTGTACTAAGAACCTTAGCATGTGTTCACACGATCCATCAATTGGTTCTTCCTTGCATATAAAGCACTTGTATGTTCCCCACATGCACTTGCCAAAGTGTACGCGATTGCATTCCTTGCAGAGTGGCCTCTCTTCACGTTTTGTTGCTCAAAGCTGTGGTGGCTTCGGTTGCCTTGGCTTCTTCTACTGTCTTTGGGGCTTTTGCTGCCATTGAGCTTTAGGAGGCCCCATAAACTGTCTCTTATTCGGATAAGAATTCTGCTGGTGCTGCTGCCTCTTGCGCTGCATCTCAAAGTCAATATCTTTCAGGGCTTGCTCAGCTTGGAATGCACAAGCAGTGGCAGCTGCATAATCTGCCGGTCGCATCAACATCACATCATAGCGTATAGTAGGTCGAAGACAATCCATGAAGTAACTAAGTTTTTCAGCACCGTCCCTAGCAATAAGGGGCACAAAGTGGCAACCCATATCAAATCTCATAACGAACTCAGCCACAATCGTGTCTTCTTGACGGAGATTCATAAACTCCCTCTTCAAGCGTCCACAGACATCAGCAATAAAATACTTGTCGTAGAAAATGTTCTTGAATTGCACCCTAGTGAGGATGGTTAGAATAACTCGATGTTCAGCTCCTTCCCACCAAAGAGATGCATCATCTCGAAGCATGTGAGTAGCAAATCTAACTTGGTCAGCGTCTCCCATATTCAGATAACGGAAATGCACTTCCAGAGATCGAATCCAACCTTCAGCAGAAAAAGGGTCGGTGGTGCCAGAAATTCCTTCGGACTTAGCCTTCGGAACTGATCATACATATCATGTTGTGGCCTGGGAACCTGCTGAGCCTGCTGCTCAACGAAACGTGCCATACCCTCTAGAACACGAGTAATAGCATCCCCATTAGGAGGTGGGGGTGCAGTTCCTTGATGATCCTCATTAGTCTCAGCTTGCCTATCGGTACTAAGTGCGCGTCTATGAGGCATTATATCTTAACATGTTTCAAATTCCAAACGTAAACAACATGCATTTAAATCTAAGATTCTAATCATGCAGCATAAATAATCCCTTTTTGAGAAACTTTAAGCATAAATATCATTTAACTTCAAAAAGCATTTAAATATGTAACTTAAGCATATATACCAAGTAAACATGTAGGTACTATCATACATATATAAAATTTTGCCATTTAAAATAAACTCACCAAATAATTATTTGAAAATCCCAAATTCGTAATTCAAAACATAAAATCGCAAACGTCAACCAAACCTAAAAATAGAACTTTTCGAAATAACGTATAAGCTTCTTAAATCCTCTTAAAATCACTCAAAAGCATCAAAAGTCATAAAATCTTTAAAGTAATCTTAAATCATAAACATAATACGGAAAACTAGCAATGGTCCTCGGGTTATGTGCATCATCAATCCAGTTATTTCAACCATCAAGTCCTCCATCATCAACAACATCATACTCACCTACATCGATCACACCTAGTCATTCTATTGACTCAGCAAACCTTAACCATGATAACAAGTAATACATATATATTCACAAGCAACATTGAGAGATACTTTTTATAAAATAGCTTTTCATGAACATGCATATCTTTAAACCTTTTTCCTTTCATCATAAACATTTCCTTTCATCATATACGAATATGTTTTCCCTTTTATTGAATTCAGATCGTTAATTATGACATTCGTATCAGTTGTAATTCGATGGATCCATTTACATATAACTATGGTGCCAGGCGGCTGAGACATCAGCGACACTCTCTGTCACACCCCGAGCCCGATCCCGCGCCTGTGTGACTGCACAATGGGCCCCTATAGCAACTACTTCGTATTCATCCTCCTTTTTACGAAAATGATTAACCCAAGTTTCTATAGAAGTCCATTGTAAGCCCATTATAAACTCATTTTAAATCTTTAATTTTTAAGATGTGGGACAGGGTATCACAATCACCCCTCCTTCAGAACGCGACGTCCTCGTCGCAGCTTGACCCCTCGATCCACTAGCGCCGAGAATCTAGCGGTGGCTCTTACAAGTTCAAGAGTTGGCTCCCGTCATGTAGCACTTTGCCCCGTATGTTAAAGAGGTGGCTCCCATGCACGTAGCACTTTGCCCCGCATAGCACTTATTTCCCGGTGTTCCATGCCAGTGACCGGCTCTGATACCATTCTCTCACACCCCGAGCCCAGGCTCGTGCCTATGTGACTGCACAATGAGCCCCTATAGCAATTACTTCGTATTCGTCTTCGTTATTATGAAAATGATTAACCCAAGTTGCTATAGAAGTCCATTGTAACACCATTATAAACTCATTTTAAATATTTAAGTTTTAAGATGTGGGACAGGTATCACACTCTCACTCGTCAACTGAGCCTTGGTCATACATGTCATCATAATCATCATATCTTCGTATTAGTCACAATCAAATCACCTCCTTCATCCTTTCATCATTTATAAAAATTAATGCACATATATCATTTTTCTTTTTAAACCAAACATGCAACACGTCTTTTAGCGTTATTAATATTCACCATAAAATTCCATAAACATTTAAAATAAATATTTTATCATTCATTACAGCATTAAGGTCAATAACATTTTTCAGGGGTAAAATAACCGTTTTGCCCTTGAAACCCTAACTTTCTCAATTTTTACTTGGACCTTAACACGACGACCCAAATCCATCTAAACTTAACATAATACCTTAAAATACATCCATAAATATTTCTTAGACATTAACCTTTGCTCCTCGACTAATTTTTCAATTCGTTTTAAATCTTAAACGTATGTCCCGATTTTAACCCGAATCAACTCGAAACTTAACCAAAATTTACCAAACTTGAACCATAGCTTAATAACACCTGAACATACCCTATACAACCCAAATCAAACCCTTTAGAACCATTGAACAAGCCTAGAACTTTTCTGGAAATTATGCACCTATTATTTCGAAACCCTAGCCTGATCTCACCTTTGACTCCTTCTTTCCTAGCCCTTCGCCGACTCAACCAGCCCCTATGCCAGCTTCCTAGGACTACGACCAAGCAACCTAGACCTACTTAGACCAGCCCTAGTGAGCAATGCATGTTCTCCCTAGAAACTCGAGGTCACGGCTAGGTTGTGTCCTAGCTGTGCGCCTGCAGCTCCTAGCCCCTCCAACCTTGCGTGGACACCATGACTCGATGCTACGACCCTCATGAGACCTGTACTTCACCTGGAAAGTACCCCGCTTGGCCCTTTTCTTCATTTCCAACAAAAACGCAATCCCTAGCCTTAAGAACCCAATTTTCGTTCAGCCTCTATTCCCTCACGTCCACCCCTTCTGCAGCCTTATATAGTTTCCTAAACCCTCGGAAATTCATCTCTTCAAATATCCCTACCTTTGTAGCCCCTTTGTGCATCAATACCATGAGTTTAAAAATATGAAAACTCTATTTTTTTTTTTCATGTTTTGCCATAAAAACAAAAATATAAGAAGTTTAACATGTTTTTCATTAAAATATGTATCAAAACATATAATATGGTATGAACGATGAGTGAAAGAATATTCACTAGTAGAATTTCCTTGATTTACTTTGCATATTAAATGAAGTAAAAGGTAGATAATTTCTGAAGTAGACGCACGTAAAGTAATAGGGTACCATTTTACTTCGCATTATCACCGAAGTCGTATCCAAGAAATTAGCGAAGTCTTTGGCTGGAATTAGACCAATGACGAAGTAAAACAACGCCTTCTACATCATCGATTTCGTAAAGTGCAGAAGTAATAGCTTATATATAACTGCATAGTTTATATAGAATGACGAAGTAAATGTGTTGTATTACTTCAACGGTTTTGTATTTTTGTGAAGTAATTGATGCGAATGACTTCGGTGTTATGTAACTAAATTAGCGATGGTTTCCAATTAGCGACGGTTTAGGAAAGATAGATCGTCGCTAATTAGCAACGGTTTGTGACGTTGCCGTCGCCAATTAGCGACGGGTTTATAAATACCTGTCGCTAATTAGCGTCGGTTAATTGAAACATCGTCGTTAAATAGCGATGGTATCGTCAAAAACTGTCGCTAGTTAGCGACGACAATCCATACAAACGTCGCTAGTTAGCGACGGTAATTCATAAAACCGTCGCTAATTATATTATTTTTTAAAAAAAATAAAATTTATTTTATTTTAAATTTGTAAATAATTTATAAAACAAAGCTAACAACAAAATTAAATTCATGATCATAAATTAAAAATTAAAGCTAAAAAATATAATCTAAATCGAAATTAAAATCGTTCGAGAGTAAAAATGGAAGTAGATATGAATCTTCACACCGTGGAGGGATATATTTATAGGACATTTGCGACGGAAATGTATAATTTGTCGCTATTAGCGACAGATTATTAAATATGTCGCTAATTAGCGACGGGTTTTACAACTGTCGCCGGTTTATTTAGCGACAGACTATTAAAACCGTCGCTATTGGCGACGGTTAGAACTAAACCGTTGCTAATTAGCGACGGGTTTTTAAACCGTCGTCGATTTATTTAGCGACAGACTTTTAAAACTGTCGCTAATAGCGACGATTAAAACAAAACCGTTGCTAGTTAGCGACAGTTTTGATTTATTTAGCGACGGATATTTGAAATTATCGCTAATAGCGACGGTTAAAACTAAACCGTCGCAAAGTAGCGACGGTTTACTTTTTTGTTTGTTTGTAAGTTTTGTTACTTCACAATTTACATTTAATAACGAAGTAGTAAGTTTAAAATACTTCATTTTTTTGTGTTGTAGTGAAGTATTTAATAGAGAACGACTTCACTATTATTGAGTTGTGGTGAAGTAAATTCTTTCTTTAACTTCGATACAATTTTAATATGACGAGTTAATTTGTATTTTATTATTTCATCATTTAAGGAAAATTAATTAAAATTATGGTTCATTTTTTACTTCACTAAATATAAATTTAAATTTTCTTTAACTTTTCACTTCATCAAAACTACTGTGTCGAAGTAAAAGATTATAAAAAATTAGAAGTGAAGCCAGTGTTTTTTAAATTGTGGAGTAAAAAATAATGTTTTTTTTGCTGGTGTTATTACCGAAGTTGATTGATATATACTACTTCATAATTCATAATCGTCGAAGTAACGAGTGGCGAAGTAAAAGCCAAAAATTCTACTAGTGATTAACGCGTGCCTTTGTGTATTTTACGCACGAAAAACGATTTGCGATGCGAAGAACGTTGGCGGAGGGGGACGAGATGTAAGGTCCAAATTTAAGACGACGTGCTCCAACGGCATGCGAATCTAGGAAATTATGAAAAATAAGTAATTAATTCATTTTAGTTGCTAATTAATTATATGACACAATTGTTTATATTCTATTTGAGATTTTATTGTCGTCATGCATTAAATTGGTATTTTTAGGAATATTCAAGTGACGATCGAGGAACGTGGACCGAGGGCTAAAATGTTAAAGGATTTTTATTAAATAATTATTTTTAATTATTTAAATTGTGGCCGATGCTTTTAAGTAATTTTTGAAAATATAGGGTTTTGAAGTGATTTTATACGCCGGGACGTAAATTTTATCGGTATTGGTTTTTCAACTAAAAATCGAGCTTTGTAGCAACCCGGCTAATAAATTCACATTTTTAATTAAAGAAAACTTTGTTATTATTTTATTTAAAATCCTAAATAGACTAATGGGCCTAATTTAATGGCTTATTAGGCCTAAAGTCTAGATTAAGGAGTAATTAGTATTTAAAGTAAAGAAATTGCAAAACCCTACACAATTCTAGACTCAAGTTTCGGTCACCCTTTTTTCCTCCAACCAAAACTCTCTCCCACTAACTCCCACGGCAGCTTTATTATTTTCTGAAAACCTCACGGCACACTTGCACACAAATTTCAGAAGTAATTTTCGGAGTATCAAGGCAAGTTCAAGCCGTCGTCGCGTCCCGTTCTTCGTCGTCAAAGGATATTCGAGCGTAATCTACGCAAAGGCACGCCTTAATCTCCTTTTCTCATCCGTTACATCATATTAATGTTTTAATTATTACATGCATGAAGGATATGAAAGATTTATTTCAGAATTTTCGCAACACTGCATGGGTGCATGAGGAAAGTTGATATTTGATTCAAATAAACTGTTATTTGCATGCTAAGGGACTGCCATGATGCCATACTATGTTTAAGTAAAGCTTTCAAGTAAAACAAAGCCACACACACACAACCAAGGTAGATAGAAACCATCGGGAACCAGGAAAATCTATAAGTTGCTGTCATGTGATCTATGGGCGGCGGGTTTGATACCCCACGGCTGGGCGTGAGTTGGCTTCGGTCTGGAGGCTAGCCAGGGTCGTGGTGGGGTCTAGGGGAGAGTCCTAGCCATGCTAGGACTCGAGCTGAGAGGCGGCAAGGAGTCCTTTGCATGAGGGACTCCTACCCGAGAGTGTTCTAGCCATGCGCAGGTGGCGCTGGTTTGCTGGGATAAGAGGCTCGGTCCAGTGGGCTGGGCTGGGGCATGGCATGACCGTAGGTCCCTAGGAGAGTGCACCACAGGATGGTTCAAGGGCTGGGTGGGTGGCTAGGTCCTAAGCTCAAGATTTAAGAGTCCTAGTGTGATACAATGTCTCGGCCAGCACAAGTTCTGAATATTGGGCTTCGATTTCTTGTCCAGGGGCATGGTCCGTGAGTTCTTAGTGTCCAGTAGGCTACTTTAACATGTTGGGCACCTTTTGGCTCGTTTTGGTTCGGGGGTAACTCGATAAAATTAAGAGAGGGCTCGGGGTCGAAGTTTAGGTGTCAAAGTGAGTTTTAAAATAAAGAAAATTTGGAAAACGGCTCACGGGGGTCGAGTCATGATCCATAAGGGCTAAAATAATATAAAAAGACTAAATTTAGAATTTAGGAATTTTATATTAAAGTTTGGTATTTTTCGTGATTAAAACACCGTTAAAATAATTAAGAAAAGATAATTGAAAAAGTCTAAGTTTTAAGCCAAATAAAATTACGAAAAAAGTTCACATAAGCTTAAATAATTATTTGGGACATGTTAGAGTCATGAAATCAAGAAAAAAGTTGAAAACTTAAAAAGTCGAGTCCAGGGGTAAAACGGTCTTTTTGCATCGGGAAATTAGTAAAGGTCATGGCAGTGCCCTAAATGCTATTTTTATGATATTATGATTATTTTTAATTGATTATGAAATGTTCATGATTACAGGGTGATTTTTAAATGTCTATTTGATTTTCATGGTTTAAGGAAGACATCTAAAATAAATGTTGCATGCTTGGTTTCAAAATGGAAAATGTAAATATTGTTCAGGATTTTTCTAAAGTGATGTGAATGAAAAAAAAATGTTGAAGGATGTGAAGTGATTGTGACTAATTCGTTAATGTTGGCGACGTCGCGAGGGTTATGGTCCCAGTGGGAGCCCGACGATCGTGTTTCCATCATTGCGAATATGTGGTAACGGTTTTGTGGTAACGGAAGTATGGGAATATCGTGAGGGGAAAAGGCCCCAGAGGGAGCCCATTTATGGGAAAAGGCCCAGAGGGAGCCCCGACGATCGTATTTCTATTCGAATCATGATAGGCCCCAGTTGACCGGTGAGAGTGTTGCTGGTGTCCCCCGCCGCCCAGTACTGTGGTTATATGTAGATGGATCCATCGACCTTCACGATCATGATCAGGAAAGTCACAATTATCGATCTGAATTCAACAAAGGAAAAGGAAAAGGAAAAGGAAAAATGTTTATGATCATGTTAAAAAGGTTTTTGTCATGATAAGGAAAAAGATCATGGTTATTTTTGCATATCGTGAAATGTATTTTTACTTACAAGTATTTTCACTGTTGCATGTGGTTTTATACTTATTATTTGTTATCAAGATTATGGTGTGTTGAGTCTTTAGACTCACTAAGTGTGATGGGTGCTGGTGAGTTTGAGGGAGGTCTTGACGGATGATCTGACTGGACTGAAGGCGCACACAACCCGAGGACCAGCGCTTCTTTTATTCCGCACTATGACTTTTGACTCATGATTTATGGTTAAGGATTTTTAAGACAATTTATTTATGTTTGAGAGGTTTAGTATGTGCTTTACTTTTCAAAGTAGTGTTGTTAGGTTTGGTAAAACAAAATGACTATTTCATTGATTTCTAAAACTACTAGTTGGTTGATGTTTCATTTTAAAGCGTAAAATATTTTATAAAAGAATATTTTCATGGGATGGACGGAAAAAAAAAATTTCTAGCACTTTTAAAGCAATAAAAAGGGCATGACATTTCAGTTGGTATCAGAGCAAAAGTCCTGTAAAGGGTTGTGCCACCATCAGCGCCGGAAAGATCAGTCGTCGAGCCTCAAGTTGTAAGTTTTACATGCTTTATGTGATTTAATATGTTAATACCTGCATGACGATATGAATATTATGTTTACGTTACATGTTTATTAGCTTCTTGATTATTTATATTTGCATGCTTAAATTTTTAAATAGGATAGGCTATGTCATATGATTAGAAAACTTAGATTTAAATGCATGTTGGTTACGTTAAGAATTTGGAAAACGTTCAGATAAAATGCCCCCTAGACGTGCCCCCGTTAATGGAAACCAAGCAGAGAACAGCGTGAATCAACAAGGAAACGTACCACCACCACCACCACCAGGGGATCCTGCTACTCGTGCATTAGAGGGGATGGCTCGTCTCTTCGAGCAACAGTTACAACAGCAGCAATTACAGTAGCAACAGTTACAGCAGCAGCTGGTGCGAGTTGGAATCATTTAAATGTTTCTATTGCAAGGAGACTGGTCACAAAGCTATAGATTGCCCAAAGAGGAAAGCGGCTACCACGGCACGAGCTTATGTTATGAATGCCGAGGAAGCTGAGGAAGAGGCAGACACTACACTCATCACGGGTAACCTAGTCCTTTAACATTTTTATATTGCTTACTATTGCATGAAATGTTAAATTGGTTATTAAATTTATTTGGGAACAAGATTGAACCTAGAAAAAAATTAGGTTGCATGAACTACCTTAGTTAGACTTAAGTTATGATTTTAGAAACCATAGAAAATGATTTGAATTTTATGCCTTATTTTATGTGAAGGATGAATCAATCCCAAATAAAAAGTTTAGGGCCAAAATTAAAGAAAATCATAATTCAGGGGGATTTCGAATTTAGGGGTTAACTATGCAAATTCGAAACTTTGAGGTCTAACTTACAATTTTTGAATATTAAGGAACCTAAGTGTAATTTCTGAAATCTTAAGGATCAAAAGGCAATTCTCGAAACATAAAGGACAAAATCAGAATTTTCGCAATAATATAAGGACTACATTGCAATGATTCGGAAAAAAATTTGGGGACTAAAATGCAAAGTTCAAAAATTGAAGGGCTAAAATGCAATTTTTCCAGAAATTCTTAAGTTCAACGCGTAATCTTCTTATACCTTTGGGAAATTAATGATAATAAATCTTTAAGCTTCAACACGAAAAGATTTAAAAGACATCTTTCACCGCAGGGAGGATTATCATTCAAGGAGTAGCTACCTATGCATTGCTAGATTCAGGAGCTACACATTCTTTCATATCCGAAACCTTCACCGAAAGACTGAATATTACTCCTCAAGATATGGGTTTGGGTTTCAAAGTTTCTATTCCTTCCGGTGATCAAATGCTCACGTCCAAGATTGTCAAGAATCTGGAGCTTCGTTTATTCAAAGATGTTGTCCGGGCATATCTTATTGTCCTTCCTATGCCCGAATTTGATATTATACTTGGGATGGATTGGTTATCAGCGAATGGAGCTTCGATTGATTTTCGTCAGCGATCGGTATCTATTAGGCCACCTAGTGGTAAATCTTTTGTCTTCGAGGCGGCGAGAAACAAGCAAATGCCGCACATTATCTCTTGTCTATGTGCGAGGAAGCTTATTAAACGTGGATGCCAAGCTTGTTTAGCCTGTGTCACTACTGCACAGGAATCTATCAGTCAGAAATTAGAAGATGTTGACATTGTGAGAGATTTTCCTAGCGTCTTTCCTGAGGACGTTTCTGGTATTCCACCTGATCGTGAAGTGGAATTCTCTATTGATCTTATGCCGGGCACCGTTCCTATATCTAAAGCACCTTATCGACTAGCACCCGCTGAAATGAAAGAATTGAAAGATCAAATCCAATAATTGCTAGACAAGGGTTTCATTCGCCCTAGTTATTCTCCATGGGGCGCACCAGTATTATTTGTGAAGAAGAAAGATGGTAGTATGCGTCTTTGCATCGATTATCGGGAACTTAACAAGGTCACTATCAAAAACAAATATCCACTGCCAAGAATTGAAGATTTATTTGATCAGTTGCAAGGAGCCGCGGTATTTTCAAAGATTGATCTGCGATCTGGATACCATCAATTAAAAGTGAAAGAGTCTGATGTGCACAAGACAGCATTCCGTACTAGATATGGGCACTATGAGTTTATGGTCATGCCATTCGGTCTGACTAATGCACCAGCGATCTTCATGGATCTCATGAATCGCGTATTTCAGCCGTATCTGGATCAGTTTATTGTAGTCTTCATCGATGATATATTGATTTATTCGAGGACCAAAGAGGAGCATAGTCGTCATTTGAGGACAGCATTGCAAGTACTAAAAGACATGAAGCTATATGAAAAATTCAGCAAGTGCGAGTTTTGGCTCGATAGAGTGGCATTCTTAGGCCACATCATTTCTAGTAATGGCGTTGAAGTTGATCTAAACAAAGTCGAGGCAGTGAAAGAATGGCCAGTACCGAAGAGTGTCACCGAGATTCGCTGTTTCTTGGGACTTGCAGGTTATTATCGCAAATTCATCAAGGGATTCTCATCCATTGCAATGCCATTGACATCCTTGACTTAGAAGAATGCAAAATTCATTTGGGGACCCGAGTGTCAAGACAGTTTTGACAAGTTAAAGCAAGCCTTGATTTCAGCACCAGTGCTATCTATGCCATCGGGGCAAGGGGAGTATGTTCTTTATACCAACGCTTCTAAACTTGGTTTGGGCGCATTTCTGATGCAAAATGACCGAGTTATAGCCTATGTGTCGAGACAGTTGAAGATTAACGAGAAAAACTACCCTACGCACGATCTTGAGCTTGCAGCAGTAGTCTTTGCACTAAAAATTTGGAGACACTACCTTTATGGGGAGAAATGTAAGATATTCACCGATCATAAGAGTTTGAAATACTTCTTCACCCAAAAGGAGTTGAATATGAGACAGCGCAGATGGCTCGAATTGGTAAAGGACTATGATTGTGACATTAGCTACCATCCGGGGAAAGCTAATGTAGTGGCAAACGCATTGAGTAGAAAAGCAGTAGTTATCACACATTTATCACTCCAAAGACCGTTGCAGTCCGAGATACAGCGGTCTGAGCTTACAGTGTATGCTAGGGGCGAGGCCCCTAATCTTTCCACATTAACAGTACAGCCTACTTTGAGAGACAGAATTCGTGTCGGGCAGTCTACTGATGAGCAGTTGCAAAAGTGGAGAGCTAGAGACGAAGCCAAGGGCCGGAATTTATATTCAGTATTGGATGGCTGGGTCCGTTATCGAGACCGTCTATGGGTTTCTAGTGACGATTCCTTGAGAAATCTTATTATGAAGGAAGCCCTTGACTCACCATATTCCATTCATCCGGGCAGCACAAAAATGTATAGAGATCTGCAGATGTTATATTGGTGGCCAAGCATGAAGAGGGACATTCTGAGACATGTATCCGAGTGTTTGACTTGTCAACAAGTCAAAGCAGAGCATCAAAGACCAGCGGGGAAATTGAAGCCACTCCCTATTCCCGAGTGGAAATGGGAAAATGTCACCATGGACTTCGTCGTGGGTTTGCCAAAGACAGTTAAGGGATTTAATGCTATCTGGGTGATAGTTGATCGTCTTACTAAATCAGCGCACTTTCTACCTATCAAGACGACCTTCACTATGATTCAGTACGCCGAGTTGTATATTCGAGAGATAGTTCGTTTGCATGGGATTCCTGTATCCATTGTTTCTGATAGAGATCCGAGATTCACGTCATCTTTCTGGAAAAGTCTACATGCAGCGATGGGGACCAAGTTATTATTCAGTACAGCATTTCATCCTCAGACCGATGGACAGTGAGAAAGAGTTATACATATTTTGGAAGATCTACTTCGAGCATGTGTTCTTGATTTCCAAGGCAGTTGGGAACCAAAATTACCTCTAGTGGAGTTCACCTACAATAATAGCTATCAATCATCAATCGGGATGGCTCCTTTTGAGGCACTTTATGGAAGAAAATGTAGATCTCCTATACATTGGGACGAAGTGGGTGAAAGAAGAGAGATAGGTCCAGATGTGACTGAAGAGACTACCGAGCTTATAGTCAAAATCCGCGGTAGAATGAAGACGGCGCAAAGCCGACAAAAGAGTTATGCAGACGAACGATGAAGGGACTTGGAGTTTCCAGTGGGCGACCATGTATTTGTGAAAATAGCACCTATGAAGGGTGTTATGCGCTTTGGCAAGAAAGGCAAGCTTAGTCCAAGATTTATAGGTCCGTTTGAGATTTTGGAAAGGATTGGGACACTAGCCTATAGAGTGGCTTTGCCACCAGCGCTTTCAGGACTTGAAGAGCCGCTATCCAGATCTATTCGGTAAGTTCTAATTTCGAGGACGAAATTTCATTTAAGGGAGGAGGAATTGTAAGGTCCAACTTTAAGACGACGTGCTCCAACGGCATGCGAATCTAGGAAATTATGAAAAATGAGTAATTAATTCATTTTAGTTGCTAATTAATTATATGACATAATTGTTTATATTCTATTTGAGATTTTATTGTCGTCATGCATTAAATTGGTATTTTTAGAAATATTCAAGTGACGATCGAGAAACGGGGACCGAGGGCTAAAATGTAAAAGGATTTTTATTAAATAATTATTTTTAATTATTTAAATTGTGGCCGATGCTTTTAAGTAATTTTTGAAAATATAGGGTTTTGAAGTGATTTTATACGCCGGGACGTAAATTTTATCGGTATTGGTTTTTCAACTAAAAATCGAGCTTTTTAGCAACTCGACTAATAAATTCACATTTTTAATTAAAGAAAACTTTGTTATTATTTTATTTCAAATCCTAAATAGACTAATGGGCCTAATTTAATGGCTTATTAGGCCTAAAGTCTAGATTAAGGAGTAATTAGTATTTAAAGTAAAGAAATTGCAAAACCCTACACAATTCTAGACTCAAATTTCGGCCACCCTTTTTTCCTCCAACCAAAACTCTCTCCCACTCACTCCCACGGCAGCTTTATTATTTTCTGAAAACCTCACGGCACACTTGCACACAAATTTCAGAAGTAATTTTCGGAGTATCAAGGCAAGTTCAAGCCGTCGTCGAGTCCCGTTCTTCGTCGTCAAAGGATATTCGAGCGTAATCTACGCAAAGGCACGACTTAATCTCCTTTTCTCATCCGTTACATCATATTAATGTTTTAATTATTACATGCATGAAGGATATGAAAGATTTATTTCAGAATTTTCGCAACGCTGCATGGGTGCATGAGGAAAGTTGATATTTGATTCAAATAAACCGTTATTTGCATGCTAAGGGACTGCCATGATGCCATACTATGTTTAAGTAAAGCTTTCAAGTAAAACAAAGCCACACACACACAACCAAGGTAGATAGAAACCATCGGGAACCAGGAAAATCTATTAGTTGCTGTCATGTGATCTATGGGCGGCGGGTTTGATACCCCACGGCTGGGCGTGAGTTGGCTTCGGTCTGGAGGCTAGCCAGGGTCGTGGTGGGGTCTAGGGGAGAGTCCTAGCCATGCTAGGGCTCGAGCTGAGAGGCGGCAAGGAGTCCTTTGCATGAGGGACTCCTACCCGAGAGTGTTCTAGCCTTGCGCAGGGGGCGCTGGTTTGCTGGAATAAGAGGCTCGGTCCAGTGGGCTGGGCTGGGGTATGGCATGACCGTAGGTCCCTAAGAGAGTGCACCACAGGAAGGTTCAAGGGCTGGGTGGGTGGCTAGGTCCTAAGCTCAAGATTTAAGAGTCCTAGTGTGATACAATGTCTCGGCCAGCACAAGTTTTGAATATTGGGCTTCGATTTCTTGTCCAGGGGCATGGTCCGTGAGTTCTTAGTGTCCAGTAGGCTACTTTGACATGTTGGGCACCTTTTGGCTCGTTTTGGTTTGGGGGTAACTCGATAAAATTAAGAGAGGGCTCGGGGTCGAAGTTTAGGTGTCAAAGTGAGTTTTGAAATAAAGAAAATTTGGAAAACGGCTCACGGGGGTCGAGTCGTGATCCATAAGGGCTAAAATAATATAAAAAGACTAAATTTAGAATTTAGGAATTTTATATTAAAGTTTGGTAATTTTCGTGATTAAAACACCGTTAAAATAATTAAGAAAAGATAATTGAAAAAGTCTAAGTTTTAAGCCAAATAAAATTACGAAAAAAGTTCACATAAGCTTAAATAATTATTTGGGACATGTTAGAGTCATGAAATCAAGAAAAAAGTCGAAAACTTAAAAAGTCGAGTCCAGGGGTAAAACGGTCTTTTTCACCGGGAAATTAGTAAAGGTCATGGCAGTGCCCTAAATGCTATTTTTATGATATTATGATTATTTTTAATTGATTATGAAATGTTCATGATTACAGGGTGATTTTTAAATGTCTATTTGATTTTCATGGTTTAAGGAAGACATCTAAAATACATGTTGCATGCTTGTTTCAAAATGGAAAATGTAAATATTGTTCAGGATTTTTCTAAAGTGATGTGAATGGAAAAAAAATGTTGAAGGATGTGAAGTGATTGTGACTAATTCGTTAATGTTGGCGACGTCGTGAGGGTTATGGTCCCAGTGGGAGCCCGACGATCGTGTTTCCATCATTGCGAATATGTGGTAATGGTTATGTGGTAACGGTGTTGTGGTAACGGAAGAATGGGAATATCGTGAGGGGAATAGGCCCCAGAGGGAGCCCCGACGATCGTATTTCTATTCGAATCATGATAGGCCAGGGCCCAGTTGACCGGTGAGAGTGTTGCTGGTGTCCCCCGCCGCCCAGTACTGTGGTTATATGTAGATGGATCCATCCACCTTCACGACATGATCAGGAAAGTCACAATTATCGATATGAATTCAACAAAGGAAAAGGAAAAGGAAAAGGAAAAATGTTTATGATCGTGTTAAAAAGGTTTTTGTCATGATAAGGAAAAAGATAATGGTTATTTTTGCATATCGTGAAATGTATTTTTACTTACAAGTATTTTCACTGTTGCATGTAGTTTTATACTTATTATTTGTTATCAAGATTATGGTGTGTTGAGTCTTTAGACTCACTAGGTGTGATGGGTGCAGGTGAGTTTGAGGGAGGTCTTGACGGATGATCTGACTGGACTGAAGGCGCACACAACCCGAGGACCAGCGCTTCTTTTATTCCGCACTATGACTTTTGACTCATGATTTATGGTTAAGGATTTTTAAGACAATTTATTTATGTTTGAGAGGTTTAGTATGGGCTTTACTTTTCAAACTAGTGTTGTTAGGTTTGGTAAAACAAAATGACTATTTCATTGATTTCTAAAACTGCTAGGTTGATGTTTCATTTTAAAGCGTAAAATATTTTATAAAAGAATATTTTCATGGGATGGACGGAAAAAAAAAAAATTTTCTAGCACTTTGAAAGCAATAAAAAGGGCAGGACGTTTCACGAGACATGCTGCGTTTTTCCACCAAACTCATGTGAAGACCTTGAAAGTGTGGAGTGTGTGCATGTTGCTTCTGATGGGAGAGTCCTAGGGTTTTAGGTGCTTTTGTGCGTGAGTTTTTGTTGTAAAAGTAGGATTTGATAGCTTCAATTTTGATATAATAATTGTGTGGCAAGCTATGCCCAATAACCTAGGTATTATAGGCCCATTAGATAGTAGGAAAATTATTTTGTTTAGAGATATTTTCGAAAATATTAGTCGAGTTCCAAAAAAGTTTCTATGTTTGTCAAAAATCGATTACCGGTTTAAAATACCACTCAACGTGTAAAAAACACCTCAACAAGAATCATTTTCGAAATTACCATTTAAAATATACCATATATTAAATAAATTAAAAATAATCATTTAATAAAAATATTTTACCTTTTTATTGTAATATCCCAACCTTTTATCATGTTATTGTTTATAATGTTATTATTTGGATTGGGTGTTTAAGGATTATAGTATTGGACATTTTATATGGTTTGATGGTGGTGATATTGTGGAATGGTATTGGTGATTGAGTTTGTGGGAGATGGTTATTGATTATGATTATGTTTATTTAAATGGTAACAAGTCAGGTTATTGTTTATGGTGTCATGTGTCATAGTTGTTGATGGTTATGGAAATGGATGAGTTCTTGTTGTGATGTTTTGGATGGTTGGAGAATGTATTGGGATGTTTATTGTATTGGTATTGCATGGCATTGATAAAGGATGGATTTTAGGTTAGTTTGTGGTATTTGTTTGGTGTAGGGGTCAGCGCCGCAGTGCCGGAGGGCAGCGCTGCAGCGCAGCTAGGCGTGCAGGGGCGCTGCCAGGGCCGAAGCCCTAGCGCCGCAGCGCTGCCAGCGCGGGCGCCGCAGCGCCTACTGGGTGGCGCGGCGGCGCTAGGCGAGCGAGAAGTGTTATTTTGAAACACGTTTTTGGAAGTGTTGAAGGTTTATAAACTCATTTCTAGATGTTTCTCCTCACTTCTCTTCTTTTCCCTTACATTCCATTGGTTTTAGCTTATTTTCCTCAAGGTTTTCTCTCCATTTCTTCTGTTCAAGTTCAAGAATTCTAGTGGAATTATTAGTGTCTCCTACCTAAGATTTCAAGCTTCAAGGTAAGGCTTATTTCTTTTAGGAGTTGGAAGGGTTTGAAGTATTGAAGGTTTAATTTGGGTTTGGTTAATTCATTGGATGTATGGTGGTGATTAATGGTTAAATTCATGTATTATCTTGTAGGAACTTCTTCAAAGTTATCATAGCAACCAATTGCTTGTTGGTTGTAAGTAGAAACTTCCTCTTGAGTTCACATGATAAATATATGTGTATAAGCCATGTTTATTGATGATTAGCTCCTTCCATTGGAATATACTTGATATATATATATTGTTATATATTCATTGTTCAAGGATTTTCATTGAATTCATTGACCAAGGAGCTAATGAATCTTTGTGCCTATCAAGTGTTTGTTTTATTACTTCAATGATATTTCCTATGATTAAAGCCAATGAATGATAGTAATTACATGCATTTCATTTGCCAATTTCATGATTATGGGTATCTCCCACAGTTATGATATTTATATCATAGAGATACTACTCACAGGTCACAGGTCACAGAACTATCAATTCCTTTTCTTTAATTCATGTTACGAGATACCATTTATAATGCTTTGATATTTTTGTTTAATTGAAGATGGTATCATTCAATTTTCAATTCTATAGCCATGTTTCAAGACAAGACTATGTATATGTATTTGTTACTTACAGCTTTCTACTTACTGAGTTTTATCTTATTCCAATTAATCTCATGTGATGCAGGTGACAAGAACGAATGAACAGGATTGTCCAAGGCGGAAGAAGACATATGGCTATAGAAGGGGAAAAATTTTGGTCATATCACTCTTATTTTTGGTGTAGTGAACATTGGAAAAATTTTAAGGGACATGTATTTTGTAAATGGTATTTGATTTCTCTCCTTCTCAATGAAATGCTTCCGCGTATGCTATTTACTTATTTAACTTTAAATTTCATGGGAGTGGGGTGTTTCAATTGGTATCAGAACGAAAGTTCTTCGGGCCATATATGACTTCTTCTATCTAGGACAATCCGGTATGTTTTCGATCCTGCATCTATTGATTTTAACATGATAAATGATTCTATTTCATTCTCATCGATATCTTATTGCTTCTTAGCGATGTTAAAGTGAGCCTATGTATAGGAAATGCCTCCCAAGCGAAAGATTACCAAAGGGGATGATAGGACCTCTACCACTGATAAGACTGTGAAAGTTGTATATGAATTTAGAAAGCTCTTAAAAGAACAAGCGAAAGTCCATGACGAACACATACAAAAGTTGTTGAGCATGCACACCTCGACCCAGGGTCGTGGTCGTGGAAGAGGTCAAGGCATAACAGAAAGTACTGGAGATAGTTCTTATGATCGATTCAGGTGAATGAATCCTCCTGACTTTATTGGTGGCCCGGATCCACTAGTGGCTTTTGAGTGGGTCAAGTCATTGGAGGCTATCTTTGATTATCTGAAGCTCATTGATAAAGAAAAGGTGAGTTGTGCAGTCTTTATGTTGGTGAAAGCTGCACGTATTTGGCGGGAAGTGTAACGTATCGTACTTTTATCTACTTTAAAATTTGCGGAAAAATAAAAATTTTCTTAAATACAAAATAAACTTTCAAATTTAGGTCATCAACCAACTGTTCATTCAAAATATTTGCAATAAAAGAGATCCCCAATAAAGTTTGCTAAAGGAAAATACTAGATTAAACATCGTAAACAAAACGGGAAAATCTGAGTACTTGAAACATTGTATAATTTCTTAAAAACATTGGCGGTCCTCGGGTTTAGCCTCCTGCTCAGTCCAAGACGGCTCATTGGTCCCCACCGCTCGTCTCCTCATAGTCATCCTCACCTGCATCGATCAAGTCTAGTGAGTCTAAAGACTCGACACGTATAAACTGGAAGTAACGAGCACTACGAAATAAAATCACATGCAACTTTAATATAGAGCGTACATACTTGAAACTTTAACATGTGTATAAGAGCTTGAGCTTACATACGAAACATATACGTACCATAACGTGAAACTTTTCTTAAACATGCTTGCATACTTTTACATTGAAACGTCTGCTACTCTTTTTCTTAAAACGTGCTAGAATTTTTTTTTTCTCCTTAATCTTTATAATTAAAAATATACACATATATAAATACTTTAAAATATCTTGCCTCCATTTTAAAAATAAACATCCAACTACCATTTAAAATCCAAAGGAAAAAATTTTAAACATAAAATCGTCAAACGTTTTACCAACCTAAAAACATTATTTGAAAAGTATAGGCCATACTATAACCTCTCAAAAAGCTCTCATAACATAAATAAAAGACGTAAAAATATCTTTAACATTACTTAAAAATATAAATCATAACTAGTGCGGAAAAACTAGCGTCGGTCTTTGGGTTATGTGCACCTTCAGTCCAGCAATGTCAACCATCAAGACCTCCATTAACATTATTATCATAATCACCTGCATCAATCACACCTAGTGAGTCTAAATACTCAACACATCATATTCTTGATAACAAGTACTACATATACAGATCAAATACAACAGTGAAAATACTTGTGCTTAAAATATCATTTTCATGAAGATGCATAATCTTAAAATATAACATTTTCGTAAACATTTTCATGATGCATAAAACTTTAAATAAAAATATTTTCATAATCTTATGCATAAACATTTTCATACACATTTTCATATAAACATAAACATAAATATAGTCATATTCGTATTAATATTCATATCAACATACTCATGTCCTCATATTAACATATTCATATTTATGTTCATGTTGGTTCAATTCAGATTGTGATTGTGACTCGTATTCTTAAACGTATTAGGCGATGGATCCATCTAAAGAAACAATAGTACTGGGCGGCGGGGGACACCAGCGACACTCTTACCCGTCAACTGGGCCCTGGCCAACGTATTAACATTTTCGTATTCGTATTCATATCCGTATCCAAAAAAACACGATCGTCGGGCTCTCACTGGGACCATAACCCTCACGATATCTCCAACATGTAGTAGTCACATTCCTTTTACATCCTTCAACATGTCGTATTTCCATCACTTAATAAAAACATGCATATAATATATTATTTTAATTTGAAACCAAGCGTGCAACATATCTTTTAAATGTCCAATTTAAATCTTAAAAATCATAGACATTTAAAAATCATAACTTAACATATTAAAAATCATAACCATCCATGAACATTTTAAAATAAACATTTTAACATCATAAACGTTTAAAATAAACATTTAAAATATAAATATTTAAAATAAACGTTTTAGCATATTAAATCATAAAACATTAAACATATTAAAGTCTTAAAAATCCATAAACATTTAAAATTGACACATTAATATATAAACATCGATAATCATAGAAAATAATCATATTAGCATATATAACAACATTTAGAGCACTGCCATGACGTTTACTCATTTTTAGGTGTAAAAAGACCGTTTTACCCCTAGACATAAGATTTCATATTTTTTTCAACTTTTTTATAATTACGTTGACTCTAATATGTCCCAAATAATTATTTCAGCTTATATGAATTTTCCCATATTTTTATTTAGCTTAAATCGATGACTTTTAAATTAATCTTTAAATGTGAATTATTAATGCGTTTTAATCCCGACTTGAACCAAACATTAATATAAAATTCCCAAATTGAAAACTTAGGCTTTTCATAATTATTTGAGCTCAATTATAATTTTCCATAATTTTATGAATCTTAAAACAATGCGTTTCAATTAACTCGTTAATTAGCATTTCGTGCGGCGATTAAATCACGGATAAATCCAAAACTCGTTATTTTGACCCCAAACTTTAAACACAACATTTTTAATATTTATTCTACCCTTGGGAGCCATGAACTGCACCCGTGGACCCATGGTTTCAATTTTAGCTTTATTTTTTTTATTTTTGACCTATTATCGAACCACCCAAGCCATCTTCCAATTTACTCGAGCCACGCCCGAGCCACCTTGAGCCAAAACCTAACCAACTCAGCTAGCGACCATACTAACCAAGCCCAGCCCAAATAACTAGCCTTGGCCCGACCAAAAACTTTCTGAAACCGAACCAAAAATATGTATGTGCGTGTGCTTGAAACACATGTACTTCTAGGACTCCTAGCCAACTTAGGACTCTTCCAGCTAAGCCACCACCAATCCCAGCACACCTTAACCTTCCCTGAACCACGCCCAGACCCTACCCAAGCCTAGCCCAGCCCCTGACCGCCCGCACGAAGCCCTGCACCATACAACAGCCTCACGCGTCACCCTTGCTGCCATGTGCATTCTCACGTTTCTTCGAGCCACAGCGCACCCACTTGCACCAACCCCTAGCCCGACCCCTACCCATCACCCTAGGACCCTGATGGACCAACTAGCTTGCCCCCATACCAAACCATGGCCCCTGGAACTCTCGGACAGACCAGCACTCCCTCGAGAAGAGTCCCTTCCAGCGGGGTCTCCTCCCCAGCCCACATGCACGAGTCCTGGCCCCCTAGGGCTCTACCAGACCCTCGCCCCTGACCCTCCTCGAGCCTCAGCCAGCCCTGGCCAAGCCCCAAGGCCCCATGCAAAGCCACTGAGCCCTCCCCTTAATACCATGCATGAGAATTGCACTCAAAACTCATTGTTCTTGCTCCTCCCTCTTGTCCTACAGTTCCAGCCTAGTTTGTGTGAATTAATACTCCTAAAACTCGTGTAGAACAACCCTAAATCATTCCCTAATAATGGCAGCCCTTTTAGGTGCATATAAAACATGTTTTTGGTACAAAAATCAAGCTTTAAAAATCCCATTTGATGCATAAACGAAAATATAACAAGTGTCCCTTGTTTTTCATGCAAAATATAGTAAAGTAAATATTATGTTGTGATAGATGGTTGAAGGAAAGAATATGGCGTACCTTTGCATAATTTACGCATTAATTTACATTGACGATTGCGAAGAACGATGACACGAACCCCCGGCTCAATTTTCCTTTGAAATACTCGAATTTTTCTTCAAATTACTTGTGTGAGTGTGCCGTGGATATTGCAAAGTGTTTTTGGGAGAACAAATTTCTGAAAGTGGCGTGGGAAAGTGGTGTAGGATTTGGGTGATTTACATAAGTTATATACTAATTAAATACTAAATAAGTCTTAGGCCTATTAGGCCAACAATTTAGGCTCATTAGTCTTAATTAGGATTTATTTGAAATATTAAAATAGTTTTAGTAAAAAAAAGTTTGTGAATTTAATAGCCGAGTTGTCAAAAAGTTCGTATTTTTGTTGAAAAACCAACACCGATAAAATTTACGTCACGACGTATAAAATCACCTAAAAACCTCTTATTTTCAAAAATAATAAAAAACATCATCCATATTTTAAATAATTAAAATTAATTATTTAATAAAAACATTTTACATTTTTCAGCCATCGGTCTCTGTTCCTCGATCGCAACTTGAATAATCCTTAAAAATACAGTTTGTTGCACAATGACAATAAAATCCTATTTAACAAATAATCATGCATGTCACATAATCAATTAATATCAATTAATTAACCATTTTCAGAATTTCTAGATTTGCATGCCGTTGGATTACGTCATCTTAATTTTTGGACCTTACATGCATACTTGAATATACATAAACTTCATCATTTTGCATAGAGGCATGTTTCAAAGAAATTGATCCATATATAATTACGCATGATCAGACTAAACCACAGTACTGGGCTGACAGAGAAGATCCACTGGCACATACATGAGATCTTCTTCATAATTTAACGGGTGGATTGGTCCCTGGTCATATTTTACCGCTTTCCAATCCTGATCTAAACCCGTTCATAATTTAACGGGGTGGATTGGTCCCTAGTCATACTTTACCGCTTTTCAATCCCATACAAAATTTGGTCACAAGACATTTGGTATACCTCAAAAACTTAAAAGTATTTTCTTTGCACGTCGTACTTACTTACTTGGCGTTAAGGGATTCGTTGGATCTCGCTTGGGGCCACTGCTACACATACTAACATGAGTTCAAACACTTATTTTGCTTAACTTAGACGTAGGTAGCTCGCTGTCACCACCGAATTAAATAAATAGCTTAAGACATTCTAAATCACTCGGGACTTGACCTCGTTTAATCAACGTATTAAACCATGGCATAGAACCCCAAAACAAATCTCAAAGGGAAGCCTAAACTATTCCCAAACAGTAGATACACGGACCCAGTGCCTTGGTCCGGCTCTGGGTCCGTGTAGGCTTTGGAAAGACACACCGAAATGAAGGAAGGACACAGACCCCGTGCTAGGGTCCGTCTAGGGGTCCGTGTAGGCACTGGAAAATGGCGCTTCGGAAGAACCAAGGGCACGGACCCCGTGCCAGGGTCCGTGTAAGGGTCCGGCTAGCCTCGGATGAAATCAAACATGCGGAAATTCTTATACTGTGCTTATTTCACCCAACTCAACTGAATAGACTAAGAATTGATACCTCGAGACCCATCCTAGGATGCTAGGATATTGACTCCAACTCGTGCCAACAATCCAAACAACCCCAACATCGACAATCAACAACAACATGACACAAATTCCAAAATTCGACACCATTATCTTCCTATTACTTCTATTGTCTCCCAAGCCATCCCCGACTCAAAATGAAACAACAAATGGTGCCTAAACACCTCCCACAACATGTCTAAACTCAGTACTACTGGCCAAGCGATGCCTAACGAAGCCTGCAACTTAAACACTTCAAGAATACAAAATAGCATATATTTTCAGAAAACGCAGTTTGAGCAGTCCCACAAAAACTATCATAACGCACTAATTTCTTATCCAAATATTTCAAATTTACTGTCAAATAGAAGGTATCAAAAAGTTCTACGTTTTATATGTTGAAAGTTTTCCCAAATTCTCGACCAAAAAGTCGTAGTAATTTAATGTACAGTAGAGTTTGAAATTTCAGATCTGAAAAGTATTTCAAGACGCATTCAATAAATTTTCTGCTGAAACTCCTACATAGCATACACATGTTTTCATACAAAACACATCAAAATTTAATACTATGACATGATCGATGCGAACAAGAAAGTTTATACCTGCCTTTTTATGTGAAAAACTTACGATACGGCGATACCGAAGCGGAAACGGTGTGAGGTTTGATACGGAACGAACGTGGCACTATTTTCTTGCAACGAAATTACAGAAAAGTTTATGGAAAAATCGAAGGAGAGGGGCGGCTGATACAAGCTTGAAGAACCCTAGGTTTTTCACTTTTAAAAATAAAAACTGAAACATAATTGTGTGTGTGTGTTTAAACAATGTAAGTGTGTGTGTGTAGCGTGTGATTGTGTGTGTGTTTTAAAAGAGTGTGTGTGTGCATGAGTTTAATAGAATTTAGGGGAAAGATTTTGCTTAATTAACTAATTAAAAATGCTAATTAAAAATTTAATCCATACTAACTTTAACAAATCCCTTAATTAAAATAAAACACACAAATGCTAATTTTAAAAGTCTATAAATCATAAAATAGCTAAATAAATAATTTAGACTTTAAAATGCTAAAAACTTAATAAATCATTTAAAATGTCCCATCCTTAACTTAAAATAAAATACCACGTTTAAAATTGCCAAACTCGT